>NC_044394.1:12008732-12308732 GCF_006542625.1 Nomascus leucogenys | reverse complement strand
CGCTAATAGGTTTTTTTGAGACAGAGTCTCAGTCATTCAGGCTGGAATGCAGTAGCACAATCTCGGCTCATTGCAGCCTCTGCTTCCCAGGCTCAAGTGATCCTCCTGCCTCAGTCCCCTAAGTAGCTGGGACTACAGGCATGTGCCATCATGCCCGGCTAATTTTTGTGTTTTTTGTAAAGACGAGATTCCACCATGTTGCCCAGACTGGCCTTGAACTCCTGGGCTCCAGCAGTTTGCCCACCTCAGCCTCACAAAGTACTGGGATTACAAGCATGAGCCACCATGCCTGGCCCCACAAAGTGTTTTGTAGAGACAGGGTCTTGCTTTGTCTCCTAGGTTGGTGTTGAACTCTTGACCTTAAGCGATCCTCCCACCTCAGCCTCACAAAGTGCTGGGATTGCAGGTATAAGCCACTGGCATGGGACATAGAATTTAAGGAGGAAAGCCAGTTATTTTGTTTTCCCTGTTCTTTCTTTCTACAGAGGTAGCTCTTAACTGTTCTTTTGTGTTGGTTCTTTTGAAAAAACAAAACAAAACAAAAAAAAACCTTTTTTCGAGATAGGGTCTCATTCCCCCCCACCCCCCTTTTTTTTTGTTGAAACAGAGTTTCGCTCTTGTTGCCCAGGCTGGAGTGTGATGGTGCAATCTCAGCTCACCACAACCTCCACTTCCCGGGCTGAAGTGGTTCTCCTGCCTCAGCCTCCCGAGTAGCTGGGATTACAGGTATACGCCACCATGCCCATCTTAAGTTTGTATTTTTAGTAGAGATGGGGTTTCTCCATGTTGGTCAGGCAGGTCTTGAACTCCCAACCTCAGATGATCTGTCCACCTCAGTCTCCAAAAGTGCTGGGATTACAGGCATGAGCCACGGCTTCTGGCCTTGTCGCTCTTTTACCCAGACTAGAGTGTAATGGCTTGATCACAGCTTACTGTAGCCTCAACCTCTGCGTCTTGATTAGCTGGAACCACAGGCATGTGCCACCATGCTCAGTTAATTTTTAATTTTTTTTTTGGTAGAGACAGGGGTCTCACTGTTGCACAGGCTTATTTTTAATTTTTTGAATGATGTGTATATAAACACACTTCTTTTCATTAAAAACAAACCACACTGTATGTATTATTTTGTAACCTAAGTTTCATTTTTTGCTTAAAGATATCCCGGGCATTTTTCTGTATCAGTATAAATAGAGGATTACCTCATTCTTTTTTACAGTTGCAGAGTAGTCTTTTATTACATGAAGGTACCACAATGTATTAAATATTTATCTGTTAACATTTAAATTCTTGTATGCTGTTAAAGAACTGCAGCAAACAACCCTATACAAATATCTTTACATGTTTATATCACAATTTCAGTAGAAAGATTCACTTTTTTTTTTTTTTTTTGAGACAGAGTCTCACTCTGTCGCCCATGCTGGATTGCAGTGGTGCGATCTCAGCTCGCTGCAACCTCCCCCTCCTGGGTTCAAGCGATTCTCCTGCCTCAGCCTCCTGAGTAGCTGGGATTACAGGCACACGCCACCATGCCCTGCTAATTTTTGTATTTTTAGTAGAGACGGGGGTTTCACCATGTTGTTCAGGCTGGTCTTGAACTCCTGACCTTGTGATCTGCCCGCCTCGGCCTCCCAAAGTGCTGGGATTACAGTGTGAGGCACTGTGCCTGGTGAAAGGTTCACTTTTTAAAAGTGGGTTATTGGGTCAAAGGGTTTTTCTGTTGTTAAGCTTTATTGAGTTAAAATTAATATATTTTAAAATGCCCATGTTTAATGTATACATTTTGATAATTTGGAGGGATATTTGCATTTTAAAGTTCGGTAAATGTTGCCAAATTTGTTTTCAAAAAAAAAAAGGTTGCATAATTTATAATCCCATCATTAATGCATGAGGTTAAGTATTGAATGAATGAATACGTGAGATACTTGAGAATAAAGAGGCAACTAGTGTTAGGGCTGAAATGATTTGGAAGGACTGTTCAGAGATAGTGGGGGTACTTAAACTATACCTTGAGGAATGAGTATGCCACAGATAGAGGAAAGGAGGAGAAAAAGGATATTCTTAGAGAGAATGGGCCAAAGGCCATAGAAGATTTACCAGGACAATTTTTACTCTGTTGTCATACTCTTTTCGTCTCTCGGTTCACTTTACATTGGCATTTTTTTGGTGGGGGGAAAAGGAACTAGGCACTCTCTTGTCTTCAAGGCTTTACTCTACCACTTGTGGAACAATCTTTTCCAAGTCTTCTATGCTTTGTCTGTTTTTCTTTTACAAGATTCTTCCTTAGACAAACTCATCTACACATTGTTCTTTTTTTTTTTTAAAGACTGAGTCTCCCTCTGTTGCCCAGGCTGGAGTGCAGTGGTGTGAGCTCGGCTCACTGCAGTCTCCGCCTCCTGGGTTCAAGAGTTTCTTGTGCCTCAGCCTCCCGAGTAGCTGGGATTACAGGCATAAACTACACCCTTGGTAGAGACAGGGTTTGCCATGTTGGCCAGACTAGTCTTGAACTCCTGACCTCAATGATTTACTCACCTCGGCCTCCCAAAGTGCTGGGATTACAGATGTGAGCCACAAGACCTGGCTTACACATTGTTCTTGAGTGAGCCATATGCCATTCTACTGCAATTTTCTTTTTTTTTGACGCCGTAGTAAAATTGTGAACTCAGTGGCTGCTTGACTTCAGTATTTGATCACTTCCTTTTATATGTCTTATGTCTTCTTGATAGCTTTTCCATATCCCAGCCTCAGGTGTTTGCTGTCATTTACAGTTGTTGTTAGGCCCATTTATGCTTGATGAAGAATTACCAGTTAATATTTATTTGATAATGTTTTATGTAGTAAGCTCATCTTGTTCACTATCCTGAATGCTTTCTTTATAATACTGTTTGGTAATGAAGTTTCTATATTCTTACCAGAATGTATTTCCTCATTAATAGATGTCTGATATCAGTATATGGACTTATGATGCACAATAGAAATGATGTATAATTAATATATTATGCGTAACAAGAACCTGTTTTACAGTAAACTTCTCTTTACTGAATTTAATTCACAAGAGTTAGTAATTGGCAACCTTAGGATTAGAATCCATGTTTTTTCTGATTAAACAGCCAGAATGAAGTTTTAATTACTATATTAGAATGCATCAATAATCATCTCCCATGTAAAACCTTTTAAAAAATACTTCAAAAATACCTGAAGTTACACTGTAAGGAATAGCCATCAGGATGGTGCTGTGAGTTTCAGTATTGAGATTCTGTGTCTCTTCAAAGACGGCAATGATAAACATACACACAATTAATAATCATACTTTTAGAATGAATGTAGATGCATAAATCTGCATCTTCTCTAGAAATCATAAAGAGGAAAAATGCATCAACCTCTGTTTTCAGTGAACTGAAAGACATATGTAAACTCCAGATTATGTTATTTGAGGGCTATCAAAAACATCTGAAAGGGACAGAAGCTATTAGTTTAAATATACTTACTGACAGTAAGGGGTTCATGTTGAAGTTCAAAAGGTAAATCTCTTGTTTGTAATGATGGGAGTTGGTGGCGAAGTACCTGATTATATTCAGAAAAGAGAAAGTAGAGCTGTACACATGTGCACACAGAGCCACATGTACAGGAACCAGCTTTTCTCTGTATTTTTAAAAAAATTTTATTTATTTATTTTTTGAGACGGAGTCTTGCTCTGTCACCCAGGCTAGAGTGCAATGGCACAATCTCGGCTCACTGAAACCTGTGCCTCCTGGGTTCAAGTGATTCTGCTGCCTCAGCCTCCCAAGTAGCTGGGATTATAGGTGTGCATCACAAGCCCGGCTAACTTTTTTATTTTTAGTAGCGATGGGGTTTCACCATGTTGGCCAGGCTGGTCTTGAACTCCTGACCTCAGGTGATCCACCCACCTCGGCCTCCCAAAGTGCTGGGATTACAGGCGTGAGCCACCGCGCCCAGCCAAAAAATTTATTAATTCATGTACAATTACTTGTCTTCTGGTTTGTTGAAGCAATAAGCCAGACATTTGCCACAATAATATCTGTCAAAGTGGCTTGCTGTAGACACTCCAGCACCACATTCATCTGAAGGGCACTCCCGACTAAGGCGTCTAATTTTACCATTCTCATCCACTTTATGGTATTTAAGGACAGCCAACTTAACCTTCTTTCTCTTGTGCTTATTCTTTTTGGGAGTTGTATAAGACTTCTTCCTTAATATCACCACAAAGTCTCAACACAAGATGAAGAGTAGACTCCTTATGAATGTTGTAGTTAGGTAAAGTACGTTCATCTTCCAGTTGCTTGCCATCAAACATCAGTCTTTACCAATCCAGACTAATTTCTTCCTTATCCTGGATCTTGGCCTTTACATTTTCTGTTGTATCCAAGGGTTCAATCTTGAGGGTGATGGTCTTCCCCATAAGGGTTTTTTTTACAAAAATCTGCATTTTGCTGGCGGCTCTGAGGTTGAGTGAAAGAAAGAGATGAGTTAGATTAGGGAATACAGGAGAAGGCAATGCACAGGGCACTGGTCGCAGAGCAGCAGAAGAGCACACACTCTCTTTATTATTTATAGCATCAAAGGAGTAGGGAGTCTTTGGACTGTGAAGCCTGTATTTCCTTCCCTTCCCACTCCCAGGAATTTATGTAAATAGGTGCTTCAGGAAAATTCAGTTTATTCTTGTTATGCAAAATACAAAAGAAGCTGATATGGCAGCAAAACTTCCAGTCATTAGTGAAGCGTTGCTACAGAACAGATGAAAATTGTGACCCACCATTTCACCATCTATTTTTTAGACTTGAGTAAAGCTTGTAAATAGTTCTACAAAAGAAGATTACAACGCAGGAATGGTAAGAACTCAGAAAAGAGATGGCAGGGCAACAGGAGGAGATAAAATGTGAGTTGAGGGAACTTGGGAAAGAAGTAGAAGAAAGCAAACAGCTGGGCATGGGGGCTCACACCTGTAATCCCAGCACTTTGGGAGGCTGAGACAGGGAGATCGCTTGAGCTCAGGAGTTTGAGACCAGCCTAGACAACATGGCAAAACCCTGTCTCTAAAAAAAGTACAAAATTAGCCGGGTGTAGTGGCTTACGTCTGTAGTCCCAACTACTTGGGAGTCTGAGGTGGGAAGATGGCTTGAGCCAAGCAGGCGGAGGTTGCAGTAAGCCAAAATTGCACCACTGCACTTGAGCCTGGGCAACAGAGGGGAGACCCTGTCTCAAAAAATAGTACAGAAATACAGATGAAATAAGAAGGAGCACAAGAAGCAGACTAGCCGCAAGGAAAACATAGTAAGAGACACAAAGATTTTAAAAAATGGACATAAAGATTTTATTTTTTTAAGTTTTGGAAAATACAGTAGATCCAACAAACTTAGAATTGAAACCCCTATAGAAGAAAACCAAAACATGACAATAGAACAAGTGGTTAAAAACACAATTGAAGAAAAACTAACTGAGATGAAACTTACATATTGAAAGGGCATCTGTGGCAGGGAGAACTGACCAGAAAGATCTTAAAGATTCCTTTCAATAGCCAGAAACCTTCCTAACTACCCCACTCCAAGTTGTTTATAAGACATTGAAATCTGGCTGGCCTTAGAATTCTCCACAACATTCAACCCCAGTCGAACAACATTTATAAGATAAGAAAGTAAAGTGCGAGCTAAAGATTTTATATCCAGTCACATTGTTCTTAAGGAACAAATAGTACTCAGAGAATATTGTTTATGTGAGCCCTTCTTGAGGAAAGTACTAGAGTATAAACTTCAGCTGATAGACGTGGGGA
This sequence comes from Nomascus leucogenys, assembly GCF_006542625.1. Classification (NCBI taxonomy): domain Eukaryota; kingdom Metazoa; phylum Chordata; class Mammalia; order Primates; family Hylobatidae; genus Nomascus; species Nomascus leucogenys. The sequence goes on along the minus strand of NC_044394.1, from coordinate 12,302,947 downwards.
AATGATTGTTGTGTAAGCAGTGAATTTATATATAGACATAAAGACTAAAATGTGGGCTGGGCGTGGTGACTCTCATCTGTAATCCCAGCACTTTGGGAGGCCAAAATAGGCAGATCACTTGAGGCCAGGAGTTCAAGACCAGCCTGGCCAACATGGTGAAACCCTGTCTCTACCAAAAATATAAAAATTAGCTGGGCATGGTGGTACACACCTGTAGTCCCAGCTATTTGGGAGGCTGAGGCATGAGAATCACTTGAACCTGGGAGGTAGATGGTTACAGTGAGAGATTATGCATGCCACTGCACTCCAGCCTGGGTGATAGAGCGAGACTCTGTCTCAAAAAAAAAAAGACTAAAATGTGGAGATCATAACAGCAGAATATAATGTTAACATTGTATGTACCCTGATGATATACAAATGATCAAACTAATAAAATTTGAGAGAAGGAATTGCCCTATGGTAATAACTGGTATTGAAAAAGATGTTTAAACATCACAGATCAAATAATAGAAATATAAACATACTCAGCATTTTAAACATTAAAATAAAACTAAAACACTAAAGATAATGCTATTAGTTTCAATACTATTGATTAAATCGGGTAGTGGGAGAGGAAGCATGCTAATTTTAACATTACTCATATTGAGGAACTAATAGGTATTGTCTAAAGAGATAGAATTTATAAAGGTAAACATTAGAACAAAGCTATAAACCTTCCTAAATATTGAAAGAACTACAAACCCATTAAAAATAAAACATCATTTAGTGAAAACATATTCATATATAACCACATACATAACAAGACAGCCCTAAGACCAAACATGCCTTTCTTTTTTTTCTTTTCCCTTCCTTCCTTCCCTCCTTCCTTCCTTCCTTCCTTCCTTCCTTCCTTCCTTCCTTCCTTCCTTCCTTCCTTCTCTCTCTCTCTCTCTCTCTCTCTCTTTCTTTCTTTCTTTCTTTCTTTCTCTTTCTGTTTGTTTCTTTCGTCTTTCTCTCTCTCTCTCTTTCTTTCTTTCTTTCTTTTTTTGAGACAGAGTCTCGTTGTGTCACCCAGGCTGGAGTGCAGTGGCGCAGTCTTGGCTTACTGCAACCTCCGACTCCCGGGTTCAGGTGATTCTACTGCGTCAGCCTCCCAAGTAGCTGGGACTGCAGGCACCCGACACCACGCCCGGCTAATTTTTGTATTTTTAGTAGAGACGGGTTTCACCATGTTGGCCAGGCTTGACTTGAACTCCTGACTTTGTGATCCGCCCACCTCAGCCTCCCAAAGTGCTGGGATTACAGGTGTGAGTCACCACGCCTGGCCCAAACGTGCCTTTCTTAACAAAAGATATTAATCTGCTTAACTCACCTTTAGAAGGAAAATATTTTTAGTTTAGATTCAAGGCAAAACCCACTCTGTGGTTTGTACAGGGTACACACCTAAGGCAGTGATTGTGAAAGATTGGTATTTTAAAAGATAGAGAAAAGGTATAAGATATAAATGCAAATGAAAATAATTTAGGAGTGTCATGATTTTAACATACCAGGTGGAGTTCATACTAAAAAACAGTAAAGAGTGGCACTTATTTCTTAAAGGATACAATGAAAATTTAATAGTTGTGAATAGCAATATGTCAGATAACATAGCAACCTTGGTGAAGCAGAAATTACCAAAAATACAAGGAGAAATGGAAATACATTCATAGCAGGAAATGTTTATGTGAAAGACGCCAAACAAGCTTCAACAAATGAAACAACACAATGTTTTTTAATTTTATAAATTAAAACACTGGATGTTCTGATTCCAAAGTTCATAAGGAAAAGTAAACAAAGAAAAGCCAGGAAAACTGAAAAAATGAAATTGGATGTTTTTCACATAAATACCAAACGGATCAATGAATAAAATAAAGCCATGAAAATACTAAAAGTAGAAGTCTTTTTATAATTTTAGTATGGGGAAGACCTTTTGTACTGACTCAACCCAGAAGTCATGAAATAAATTATAAATTCTATTACATTAAAGCACTCTCAGGGCACTCTGGGAGGCCAAGTTGGGTAGATTGCCTGAGCCAAGGCGTTTGAGACCAGCCTGGCAGCATGGCAAAACCCCGACTCTACCAAAAATACAAAAAAATTAGCTGGATATGATGGCATGTGCCTGTGGTCCCAGCAACTCCGGAGGCTGAGGTGGGAGAATCTCTCGAGCCTAGAAGGTGGAGGTTGCAGTAAACTGAGATTGCACCGCTACACTCCAACCTGGGTGACAGAGTGAGACCCCATCTCCAAAAAAAAAGCATTCTCTGAATGGATAAAGAAAATGTATATACATACAATGAAATACTATTCAAACTTTAAAAAGGAAATTTTGTTGTGTGATACAACCATAGATGAACCTTGAGGATATTACACTAAGTGAAAGCCAGTCACAAAAAGACAAATACTGCATGACCCCACTTATATGAGATATCTAAAGTAGTCAAACCCTTAGAAACAAAGTAGAATGGTGGTAGCTAGGGGAAGGAGGAAAAGGGAATTGTTCAGTGGATATAGAATTTCAGCAAAACTAGTAAAACTTACTTTGCAGCCAAAACTTATTTATAGTTAGGAATTAGCAAAACTTATTGGTAATTTTAATCATAGACAAAGGGTAGCCTTCCTGATATGCATACAGTAAGTACTTGGAAACTCGATAAGAAAAAGATCTTGCAACCCCATAAAAACTGAGCAAAGATATGAATTGATAATTCACAGAAAATTAAATATAAGTGGCTTTTAAGCTAATGAGGCCAGTATCTCATTCACAGTAAGAGAAATTAAAACTACAATGATTATAGTTCCCTTATTAGGCAAAAACAAAAGTTGGGCAACATACTCTGTTGGTTGTGAAGCTTTGGGGGAAAAGCTGCTCATACACTGCTATTGAGAATACAAATTGAGATAATCCCTGTGGAAGGCAATTGGTCAATATCTGTCAGAGTAAAAATGTATTTACCCAGCAGGTTGAATTTTCTGTAATTTATCTTGTACTTACCACATAATACATGTGTCAGATTATTTTGTACTATGGTTTGTAATAGCAGAAGGTGAGAAACAATCCATATGTCCATCAGTGGGGGATTAGTCAAAGAAATTATGGAAAAACCACATAATGGAATACCATGCAGCTGTAAGAAAAAGGCAAAATTCTGGGGCTGCATAATTTATATTCATACGTTTTTTTACACTAACAAACTTGGAAAGGATGGACAAGGAAGTCTTAAATGCGTTATCTGGAGAAAGGGGAGAGGAACTGAATACATAGAAAGATTGGGAGGGAGGCTTTGTTTTGTTTTGTTTTGTTTTTTTTGAGACAGAGTTTCACTTGGAGTGCAGTGGCGTGATCTCAGCTCACTACAATGTCCGCCTCCCCAGTTCAAGTGATTCTCCTGCCTCAGCCTCTCCAGTAGCCGGGATTACAGGCACCCCACCACGCCGGGCTAATTTCTGTATTTTTAGTAGGTATGGGGTTTCACCATGTTGGCCAGGCTGGTCTCGAACTCCTGACCTCAGGTGATCTGCCTGCCTCTCTCTCCCAGAATGCTGGGATTACAGGCATGAGCCACCGCACCTGGCTGAGAACTTTCATCCCTTTAAAAAAAAAAAAAAAGTTGGATGCAGTGGCTCACACCTGTAATCCCAGCACTTTGGGAGGCCGAGGTGGGTGGATCGAGGAGTTCGAGGTCAGGAGTTCAAGACCAACCTGGCCAACATGGTGAAACCCCATCTCTACTAAAAATACAAAAATTAGCCGGGCATAGTGGCGGGTGCCTGTAATCCCAGCTACTCGAGAGGCTGAGGCAGGAGAATCGCTTGAACCCAGAGGCAGAGGTTGCAGTGAGCTGAGATCGTGCCACTGCACTCCAGCCTGGGTGACAGAGTGAGACTCTTGTCTTAAAAAAAGAAAAAAAAAAAGAACAAAAAGCAAGGTGTTAAATAGAGACTAAATACATGAATCTATCAAAATCTGTTTTGCAAGCAGGAAGATGCTTCTGAGAGGTCATCTGCAGAATAGAGACCATACTTTACTGTATATTGGTAGACAGATTGGAGCAGGGAGATGAACAGCCTGTTTTTATTACCCCAGAAACTAAAGGGCTGAATCAGGAAAAAACAAAAAGAATGTATGACTGTTGCTTAGGGATATGGCTTACATAAATTGCAGGTCCAGAGTGCTGGAAGGAAGCCGTGACAGCCTCCTGGGTAAAAGCTGGGCCTACCTGCCCATGACTTAGGGACTGGATCTTCAGGAGGAGACATCTGTAGCAATTATAAGACCTCATTCTGGGCTGGGTGCGGTGGCTCACGCCTGTAGTCCCAGCACTTTGGGAGGCCGAGGCAGGCGGATGATGAGGTCAGGAGTTTGAGACCAGCCTGCCCAACATGGTGAAACCCCATCTCTACTAAAAATATAAAAATTAGCCGGGCGTGTTGGCACGTGCCTGTAATCCCAGCTACTTGGGAGGCTGAAGCAGGAGAATCGCTTGAACTTGGGAGTCGGAGGTTGCAGTGAGCCAAGATTGCACCACTGCATTCCAGACTGGGGGACAAAGCGAGACTCCATCTCAGAAACGAAACGAAACAAAAAACCTTATTCTGAGGTGGGAGGTTTGAGTGAGAGATGGAGAAAATGAAAAATCATTAGGGTGAGGTAAGCACACAAAGATACACACACACCATGCAACTTAGAGTTATAATGAACCTGCCAAACAAATTCGAAAATATAGAAGAAAAACTAAACCTAAAATAACCAAGTCAACACCTTCTTCATCAGAAAGAAGAGAGTGTTTTCTGTATACTGACACAGAAATACCTCCTAAGTTTTGTTGCTTAGTGGGAAAAAATGGGAATCATGAAACAGTATTTATAGTATGTTTTCTTTTTTGCAGGAGTGGGAATAATTGATATTCAAGTGAATCCTTAGTCTGTAAGTGTAAATAATAGAACAATTTTAAAGTGTATGTTTAAAATCCTCAGGGGAGGTAAAGGAAGGAATAATTGCCATAGAAGAACCAAAATTACCAGTGTGGACAACATAGCAAAACCTCATCTCTACAAAAAATAGAAAAATTAGCTGGGTGTGGTGCTGCACACCTATGGTCCTATGCTACTCAGGAGGCTGAGGTGGGAGGATCGCTTAAGCCCAGGAGGTCGAGGCTGCAGTGAGCCATGATTGCACTACAGCCAGGGCAACAGAGCAAGACCCTGTCAAAAACCCTATATTAAGTAAGATGTCATTAGATGTGTACTAGACTGAACATGGTCAATGAAACAGTGATTTGGAAAATAGTATTAAGGAATTCACCCAGAATGTAGTAAGAGAGAAGTGGAAGAAAACATTGAATTTAGATTGAGAGATTCAAACCTAAGTTCAATATTCAAAAGAAATTTTAGGAGAGATTAGACAGAGTAGTAGAGAAACAGTATTCAATGAGATAATGATTAAAAGGTTTCCAGAATTTAAGGTTTCATATTGAACTAAGTTTTCATATTGAAATAGCACACTGCTGAACAATTGCTTACCAGGATAAATTTTTAAAATCTTCTAGATGCTCAAAAGTGAAATTGCAGATCATAAAACATAAAAGCTTTTCAAAATGAAAAATGCCACAGTCCCTACAGCAAAATGTTAGTTAAATTAACAACATATTTACCAAAACAGTGTCTTCCAGAAGATAGGATCTTCTTTCCTCAGAATATATAAGGAATATAACTTGACCTTGATTCTATACTCATTTAAACTATTATCTGTCAGCAAGAATGAGGCCCAAAGTGAGGAAATACACAAAATGGAGAGCTCCTCACTTTCAGAAGCTTGATGCGAGAACCAAAGATTGTACTTCAGCAAGAATAGTAAACTAGGGAGAAGGAGGAATTGCAAAAAAGAATACAGTGGCAAACAAAGAATTGGCAAAATATGTTGATAAATCAGGTTGAGTTGATTGCAAATATGTAATTTTTTAAAGTAGAGTCAAAACTTTAGACAATAACAAGAAAGTTGGAAAATAGAGTTCGTTGAGTCAGGAATGCTACTATTCTTGCTTTGTTCCCAAAAAGTAGCACAAAAAGAGACACTGACCAACTTCAGGGTATTTTACCAAAACTAAATAGCTATTTTGTGGCTCTGCAGCCAGACTACGTGAATGAAAGACCAGCTTATTTCTTACTAGCTGTGTGACATTAAGGAGTTATTTCACCTTCTTGCGCCTAAATTTCCTTATGTATAAATGGGGATGACAATAATACCTTCTCATAGTTGTTGTGGGGAGGATTAAGTGAAATACATACAAAGCCACTGATTAGTACTACTCTATACATGTTTGCTGCTGCTGCTGCTTTTCTTTTTTAACTTGAGTAACCACAAAAGGAATAGAAATAAAATAGATGTCTTCCAGACCAGCAGAACTAAAGGAATGAAAATAAGAGAATGAAGAAAGCTAAACCCTTGGTATACCATCAGGGTCAGTTGGAATAATTTTCATTTTTGATTTTCATTTTTGAGCAGTGCTAACTATTTAGAAGGGTAGATATTTTATGACTTGTATTCTTAGAGATCTACCAAAGAACAAAGAGAAAATTTATTTTAAAAAATTATTCTATCTTACAGTTACCATATGAGTCCATTAGACCCTTTTTTATAAACCTAACATCCATTATGAGATCTTAATAATCTTGGCTTTTCCTATATATTGAAATATTTTACTACTATAGGAATTTTATCATTACTTATCAATTATTTATACTATGCTAAAAAAAAAAGACGAAAAAGAATGATAGAATCTCCTAGAAGGAAGATGGAAGATGTAATAGTCATTTTTCAGTTTTTTCACTGCATTGCTCAAATACTACATCCTACTTCAAAAAGGTATAAGAAAATTTAGGAGACACACGAATTACAAGATAACGCGAAGAGAAATGGCACTCTAGACCTAAGTTGTCCAATATGGTAGCCACTTGCCACATGTGACTATGTATATTTAAATTAATTAAAATTAATAAAATTTAAAATTCCATTCCTCATCACACTTTTAAGGGGTTATGTAGGAGAAAAATACAACTTACAATTATTCTCACTTCACGGTGGCTGGCTGCCATGTTGGACTGCACAGATACGGAACATTTTCATCGTTGTGGAAAGTTACAGTAGATATTGCTGTTCTATACGCCAATAATGATAGTGAAATTGAGCATATAAATGAAGTCTCAGACTGTGATTCTTGAGATGATCATATCCTGTATAAATTTTCTCAGACTTAAGAATTGAATGCACAAGATGTTTTGACAGAAAGAAAATACGGTATTTTTATCCAGTTAGTCATTTAACAGGAATATTTCACAACATGAACCTGAACCATCCCTTTTTGCTTTAAAAAAAAAAAAAAAAAAAAAAAGTCCTGAGACAATGTTTTTTAAATTTTGTATGTGGCCAGGCACAGTGGCACATGCCTATAATCCTAGCACTTTGGGAGGCTGAGGCGGGTGGATCGCTTGAGGTCAGGAGTTAGAGACCAGGCTGGCCAACATGGTGAAATCCCATCTCTACTAAAAATACAAAAATTAGCTGAGCATGGTGATGCATGCCTGTAGTCCCAGCTACTCAGGAGGCTGAGGCATGAGAATTGCTTCAACCCAGGAGTTGGAGGTTGCAGCGAGCTGAGATTACACCACTGCAGTGCATCCTGGGCAACAGAGCAAGACTCTGTCTCAAAATGGTTTTTTTTTTTTTTTTTTTTTAATTTTGTACGGTGTTTGTGTGTTAAACTTACTTAGTACAAAGAGGTGTTTGCTGTATTTAAGTTCCTATTAAAATTTATTTTAAAAGTTGTCTTGCACTGTCTCTGTAAATTATTTGTAAAATAACCTAAAAAAATTTTTGAGGTATCCTTTGGACCCAGGTAGTAAATGGTATGTTGAGGGTTAAAGCATGAGAGGAAAACGGGGAGTAGGAAGTAAAGGAAAATCAGAATAAATGTAACATGACAAAATAGAAATATAATTACAGTGGATTAATGTATATTTTAAAGTTATATATTTTATTTATTATGTATTTATTTATTTTTGAGGCGGAGTCTCGCACTAACGTCCGGGCTGGAGTGCAGTGGCGCAATCACTGCTCACTGCAACCTCCGCCCCCCAGGTTCAAGTGATTCTCCTGCCTTAGCCTCCCAAGTAGCTGGAATTACAAGTGCCCGCCACCATAGCTGGCTAATTTTTTGTCTTTTTAGTAGAGACGGGGTTTCACTATGTTGGCCAGGCTGGTCTTGAATGCTTGACCTCGTGATCCACCCGCCTCAGCCTCCCAAAGGGCTGGGATTACAGGCGCGAGCCATCGGGCCTGGCTTTAAAGTTATGTATTTTAAAAACAAGCCGGCTGCCCTTACAATAGTTATACTCAAAGCAGAGGGACACAGGTTAAATGTAAAGGGATGAAAATGTGGTAAGTTGAACACATATATATCTTTGTTTTTAATTGAAATCATGTTACAGTAACATAATTTTTAAAAGGCATAAACCCACAAGAACAGAGAAAAGGGTAAGAGGGACAAAATAAATCAATCTGGAAACTGAAAAGTGAGTGAATGGGTAGCAACTTAGTGTACCCAATAAAGTTGAAACAGCCGGCAGCTATGGAAGCTACAAGAAATAAGCCAGATCATGCCAAAGAACCCCAAAAGACTAAGGAATTAGAGACACAAGTGCCTTTGAGGGCCATGTGTAGGGCAAGGATAAAACCCAGGAGCACTGGGCAAGTATGGAAGCTACAAGAAATAATCCAAATTGTGCCAAAGAACCTCAAAAAACTAAGGAATTAGAGACACAGGTGCCTTTGAGAGCCATGTGTAGGGCAAGGATAAAACCCAGGAGCACTGGTTGTAAGACTTTAAAAAGAGCAATTAGACTTCTTAGCTTCCTTTTTCTGTGTCCTGTGCAACCAGGTATTTACCTCTTTACCATCAAGGTGGAAAGCTGAGGCTTATTGTGGGAGGGAAATACCAGATACAGATAAGGGAAGGGCCTTCAAACCTAAAATGTTGATTAAATGGAAAGTCTGGATATGAAAAGTTGAGCATCCCAGTGCTTTAAATTTCTGCCTCATTGAATACTAGCTTCTAGATTTACACCTTTCAAGAAGAGGCTAGAAGAGTACTTTCTGGGAAAACCTGTCTAAAAATAAATCCATAGACTTACCAGTAGTGACACTGAAACTTACTGTGTTCGTACTTTATTACTCTACAATAGCAGCTCTCAAACTTTTTTAAAACAAGACCCTTTTAACTGCTTGTGGAGCCCTGTGCCCCAGTAGACTTTTTTTAATGTGGGTTATAGCTATCAATATTTATTAAAGAAATAAAAATGTTAAATTGTCCCTTTAAAAGCAACAGTAGTCTATTAAATATGTTACATGACATAATTTTTGTGGAAAATAACTATTTTCCAAAAAAATTTAGAGTGGAATAGTTTTACATATTTGTGAATCTAATGGCCAGCTTAACAGGAATTGACTAAATTTTAATATCTGCTTCTGCATTTGGGCTGTCGTGATATCCCATGTTATGTATGTGGCCTCGGAAAAACTCTACTGTGTACTTGTAAGAAAGTATGCAAAAAAATACAATGCCTTAATGTCTATTAATCATGAAAATAAGGCCAGGCACGGTGGCTCACGCCTGTAATCCCAGCACTTTGGGATGCTGAGGCAGGCGGATCACCTGAGGTCAGGAGTTTTAGACCACCCTGGCCAACATGGTGAAACCCCGTCTCTACTAAAAATACAAAAATTAGCCGGGCATGGTGGCACACGCCTGTAGTCCCAGCTGCTGGGGAGGCTGAGGCAGAGAATTGCTTGAACCTGGGGGGCAGAGGTTGCAGTGAGCCAAGATTGCACCATTGCAGTGCAGCCTGTGCAACAAGAGCGAAACTCTGTCTCACACACACAAATAATACAATAATGAAAATAGTTTTGACTTTAATACTTTCCGAAAGCCATCCCTTGATGACTGCCAGGAATTCCCAGACTACACTTTTTGAGAACAGCAGCTCTACACTAAATCCTACCAGTTAAAACCTCACACAGAATTTCTAAACAGCATTTTGTGCCTTACCTCTAATATATTTATGGATAGCTGGGGATTACCAGACAATTGAGGTAAACTTACAACAGGAAAGATGGAAGGCAGAGCAGAAAGATGGAAGTAACTTGGAAGCAGCAGAAATGGTGCAGGAAGAAGAAAACGTGAAAGAAACTAAGATTCAGAGGGATAAAAGAAGCTACTGTTATTTGTGAAGTCGGAACTGGAGGTTATAAATAAGGAGCATCAAAGAACAAAAATGAGCTCTTGTAAATTAAAAACATCAAAATATATATGACATGTGGAACATATAGAAATGTTGACAGATTATCCGCAGTAGTGGGAAAAGACTGTTTACAGAACTTTAAAAGCACATGGCTCATGTCAAAAAGTGGAATGAATTTGTTTATATCGGAATTAAAGCGTTCCGTGCATTGAAGGGACGTCATGATAGAATGGGAAAAGATGTTTTCAAAATGTGAAATCTAACAAGGGATTTAACATCTACAGGATTCAAGGAAGTCCTGGAAATCAAAAGGAAAAAGATAGCCACCCTAATATAAAAATACACAAAGGTTCTAAATAGGCGGTTTATGGGACGAACCTCAAAGCTAATAAACCTATGAAGACATGTTCAAATAATTAGTTGTCAGAAAAAATGTAAATTAAAATGAAATCTCATTTTATACCTATTAGTTTGAGGGGAAGAAAAACCAGAAAACTGAATGAATGCATTTAGTTATCTTTCATGACAGATTACCCCCAAATTTAACATCTTTATCAAAGTCTCATTAGGTTGCAGTCAAACCGTCGGCCAGGGCTATAGTCATTTGAAGGATTGACTGGGGCTGGAGTATGTGCTTTCAGGATGTCTCATTCACGTAGCTGTTGGCAAAAGGCTTCAGTTTCTTGCTAATTGTTTGCAGAAGGTCTCAATTTTCTGTTGCCTGGGCCTATCCACAGGGCTGCTTGAGTGCATTCATAAAGCGTCTTCTGGTGATAAGGCACGTGGCTTTGTCCAGAGCAAGTAATCCAAGAGAGCAAGCAGGTAGCTACTGTGTCTTTTATCACCTACTCTTCCAAATTGCATACTATCACCACTTCCTGTTCCTTAGAAGCAAGTCACTAAGCTCAGCCAATACTTAAGGAGAGGAGTATCAAAGCATTTGTGGACTTTCTAAAACCCCTGCGGAGGATAATGCCAAGTGTTAGTGAGTGTAGACTCTGCAGCCATTCTGGAGCTCAACTAGTAGTAAGTATATGCATGTCCTGTGATCCAGTATTTCATTTTTAGACATCTCAGAGTATTTGTAAGAGTTTCATAAAGGGATATGTACATGGGTATTCATTGCCATATTATTTGTAGTGGCAGGAAGTTGGGGACGGCCTGTGTGTTCCACATACCAGTCTGAATGTAGATAAGTAAAATTTGTGAGTGCGCATACTAGCTTTTCTAGTGCTACCATATCAAACTGCCACACGCTGGGAGCTTGAAACAACAGAAATTTATTCTCTTACACTTCTGTTTAAAATCAAGGTAGCAGCAGCACCATGCTTCTTTGAGAATCTGCGTAGAATCTTTTCTTGCCTGTTTGTAGATTATGGTGGTAGCTGTTAATCCTTGGTATTCCTTGGTTTGCGGCTGCATCACTTCAGTCTCTGCCTCTTGTCACATAGTATTCTCCCTCTGTGTTTGTCTTCACATTGGCACTTTCCTTTTTTTATAAGGACAGTAGTCCTATTGAATTAGGACCACCCTAAAGACCTCACCTTAACTTGGATTTTCAAAGACCCTATTTCCAAATATGGCCACGTTCACAGGTATCAGGGATTAGGACATAGTACCATTTTAAGAGGCACAGTTCAGCCCACACACAGAGACTATTTATGTAGCAATCAGAAGCAACCCTTTAGATTTATGTGTAGTACAGAGCAGAAAACATAAGAAGCAGAATGAGATGGTAAGTAGCAATAACACTAATTTAAAAATCCATGTGTATTAGGGTTCTCCGGAGAAGGAGAACTCAATAGGCTGTATTCCTAGACAGAGAGAGAGAGAGACACTCAGGAGAGCTGACGGTACAGATGAACACCAAAGGCAGTTGACTGGAGAATTCCTTCTTGCTTGGAGAGGCCTATCTTTGTGTTTTATTCAGATCTTCCACTGACCGGATAAAGCCCACCCACATGGGAGGCAGTCAGCTTACTCAGAGTTCACCAATTTAAATTTTAATCTTGGCCAGGCATGGTGGCTCACTCCTGTAATCCCAGCACTTTGGGAGGCCAAGGTGGGTGGATCACCTGAGGTCAGGAGTTCAAGACTAGCCTGGCCAACATGATGAAGCCCCTGTCTCTACTAAAAATAAAACAATTAGCCAGGTCATACTTCTACCTAATAGGATATGACTATCCTGTTTATGACCAAATGTGTACTAACCCTTGCCCCCAAAAAGGGTGCAAAACACTTGGGTGGGATTTGCTCTTCTTGAAATCCTATAACTTACATACTATGTGGTATTTATAACTACCTTCTTTATAACTACCACTACCCATTCTGTACTCTTTTTGCCTTCAGCAAGTACTTCAGCTGGCCACGGATCTTTACCTGGTTGGGTAACCCAAACCTTCATTCCTGATGTATCTGGGCCATTAGTAGTCCCACCTGAATTGGGTTGTTGTAGTTTTCCATTGCATTTGATTACAGGGATGGTACTGCTAAGAGAGTCGCCTTAGGGGATCTCCTGTATTTCAGACATAACTTTTCCTTTCCTTCGTTGTAGAGTAGCAGTTAGTTACCCCTTGGTTGTCAAGATCGGTCACTCCAGCCAGCACAATAACACCCTTCTTTGCCTGTTGATTCAAAGGTATAAGGAGTCCAAAATGGCCAGGTGGCCATCTTAACTTCCAGTGAAATCATTATTGTGTCTCTTGATAAAAGCCTAGAACTAAAACTTTTAGGCCAGCAGAGCGTAAGCTCACAGAGACAAGAAGCAGAAATTTCGTTAGTGAGTTACTATGGGTAATAAGTGGTGTCACTCCTATTTCCACCGTTTGTTTCCTGGACCTGTGAATTCTGGCCGTGGAAGAAATAACACTGTATATAGGACACTGATTCAGAACACACAGTCTCCTGTAGAACTTTGGCTCAACCCTACAAAGTGTTGCCACCTAGCTAACGTTGTAACTGAATCTTCAAAAGGCCACTTCTTTGTTCTATGAAGCCAGCTGCTTCAGGATGCTGGGAACAGGGTAAGACCAGTGAATTCCATGAACATGGGCCCATTGCTGCCTTTCATTTGCTGTGAAGTGTTTATGCCAGTGAGAACAAATGCTGCCTTTTTCATGATGGAAATGGTCCAGTGTAATCCACCTGCCACTAGGTACCTGGCTGATCACCCCAGGAAATGGTACTGTATTGGGGGCTAAGTACTGGCCTCTGCTGCTACCACATTGGACACCCAACAGCAGCCATAGCCAAATCAACCTTGGCAAGTAGAAGTCCCTGTTGCTAAGCCCAGGTATAACCTCCATTCCTGCCACTATGGCCACTTTGTTTATGAGCCTACTGGGCAATGACAACAATGGTTGGGGAACTGGAATTTTAAAACAAAAATATGGAATGTAGGCCGATTAAAGTAGAGAGCTGTCAGTCTGAGAGGTCCAACTCTCAAATATTAGGAGTTCCAGAAATAAAAAATTGAGAAGTAATTCAAACAAATATTTCAAGAAAATTTCTCAAAAATAAAGTACATGAATTTGCAATTGGAAGGGCCCACCAAGCATTCATGACAGTGAATGTTAAAAGGCCCACACTGAGGCATATTGTGAAATTTCAGGGTACCCAGGAATAATGAGAAGAACATGAAAGCTTCCAGAGATTTCACATAGTCTTGATTCCCAGCGTGTTTTTTTTTTTTTTTTTTTTTGGAGGCAGAGTCTTGCTCTATCCCCCAGGCTGTAGTGTAGTGGCGCGATCTCGGCTCACTGCAACGTCCGCCTCCCAGGTTCAAGTGATTCTCCTGCCTCAGCCTCCTGAATAGCTGGATTCCCAGCTTCTTTATACCTTTCGGACCATCCAGTAATAGTGGCTTGAATTCTAACATGGCGATAGTTGTCTAGGGATTTGCACTGGGTAAGGATTGTGTGGGCCATAAGTTCTTCAGTTTTCTGCATCCTCTGATATTAATGTTTTACTTCACTCACTCTCTTTGCCTGTGATCTTCAGGCATTTAAGTATGTGACCCTTGCTAACTATTTGGCCCATATTGAGAGACTTAAAAAAAATTGTTGTTTCTAATTATTGGACATGAGAAACTAACATGGGATGAATTAATGGTTTTTTTTTATAGCCTCAAATTTGGGCTGACATTGTCATCTCTATTTCCCTGGAAATGTACTATGTCTTTAGGAGAATATGTATGTATGTATGTATCCATGTCTACATAGATAACAATATGCAGATAATGTGTGTCAGTTCTTTATTGACTTACTCCAGGCATTTGATATAGATTCCCCTGGAATCTGGAAGTTTATGTTTGTGAATTTAGTGAAGCTTAAGGTCCTGATGTTCTTAAGTGATCAAATGACCATTAGAATTAATAATTTCTCAGGCCGGGCGCGGTGGCTCACGCTTGTAATCCCAGCACTTTGGGAGGCCGAGGCGGGCGGATCACGAGGTCAGGAGATCGAGACCACGGTGAAACCCTGTCTCTATTAAAAATACAAAAAATTAGCCGGGCGTGGTGGCGGGCACCTGTAGTCCCAGCTCCTCAGAGAGGCTGAGGCAGGAGAATGGCATGAAGCTGGGAGGCGGAGCTTGCAGTGAGCTGAGATTGCGCCACTGCACTCCAGCCTGGGCGACAGAGCGAGACTCCGTCTCAAAAAAAAAAAAAAAAAAAAAAAAAGAATTAATAGTTTCTCAAATCTATATCACTAAAAACATTTATTTAACCTTTTTCATATGTGTCATTAGACTGGGACTTAGAGTAATCATTTATACTGCTTAGTAATTATTTTTGGCTCTCCTCCATCTGGCGCTTCCTGACTCCTTTGTCATTGGGCCGTGTGAACAGTTCTGACCAAAGAGTTGTGAATGGAAGTTGGTGTGTCACTTCCAGGCCAATCATTTAATTGCCAGTAAGAGAACTTCCAGAACTCTCTTTTATTTCTGCTGCTGCAACTAGCAGTGTTTGAAAAGAATAGCTGCTCCATAAGCTGAGTTCCAGTGGAGGACGATTCTATGGAGCAGAGCTCTTCACTAACTCATGATAAACATGTAAAGTGAACAACAAATAAATCTTTGTTGTTTTAAACTAGACTGGAGATTTTGGGGATTTGACTAGCATATCTGACTGATACTACACTGTACCAATAAAGAGAAGAGAGAATAATGATATTAAGTAATTAAAGCAATTAATTAAATGAAGCAATGTTAGACAAAATCTGGAACCTGGGAGCAATTAGATTTTTCGTTTTCAGGTGGCTTATTTATAAGTTGTGAGTATCATCAGCGGGCCTTAATTCTTAGATATTGCAACTCTGTTTTTGAGTACATATAAAAGATGCCAGAGAACACAAAACATTTCGCAGAGTCAGAACAGTGTTACATACTTAAAAGTAGTCTGAAGATGATCAAGACTCATCATGGAGAATCCTGGCTGTTATCAAAGTATGTTTGGAGGGTGGGTATTTTTTCTCAAAGTGACATGGAGCTGAAAGGTTTTAGGAAAACTTGCTAGCATAGGCCGGGTGCAGTGGCTCGCGCCTGTAATCCCAGCACTTTGGGAGGCCGAGGTGGGCGGATCACGAGGTCAGGAGATTGAGACCATCCTGGCCAACATGGTGAAACCCCATCTCTACTAAAAATATAGACATTAGCTGGTCATGGTGGCGCGCCTGTAATCCTAGCTACTTGGGAGGCTGAGGCAGGAGAATCGCTTGAACCTGGGAGGCGGAGTTTGCAGTGAGCTTAGATCACGCCACTGTACTCCAGCCTGGTGACAGAGTGAGACTCCATCTCAAAAGAAAAAAAAAACTTGCTAGCGTAGATACGTGCAACAGAACACATAATTTTGGGATGCAGTTTTTTAGTGCTGGAAGAACCTTTAGATACCATGTAACACAACACCCTCATTTTGTAGATGTATGTTATAAAAGATGAGATATTGTATATTTGAATTACCTGCTTTCCACATCATTTTGGGGTTTTGAATCATTTTTATCTCCCTTTCCCACTTTTTTTTTTTTTTTTTTTTTTAAGCAGAAGAGGTCTGACTGTTGTCCAGGCTGGAGTGCAGTGGCAAGATCCTAAGTCACTGCAGCCTCAAACTCCTGGGCTCAGGAGTTCCTCCTGCTTCAGCCTCTCAAGCAGCTGCTACAGCTGTGTGCCACCATGCCCAGCCAATTTTTTTTCGGTAGAGATGGGAGTCTTGCTATGTTGCCCAGATTGGTCTTGAACTCCCGGCCACAGGTGATTCTTCCTGCCTCAGCCTCCCAACGTGCTGGGATTATAGGCATGAGCCACTGTACCTGACCCCAGCTAATATTTTTAAAAGTATCTTTGCTGATTATTTGTTTTTCCTTTGCTTCCTTCTTTCCCCCTTTATCATATTTAATCCTCACAGTGGTTCTCAGAAGTAAATATTTTTCTGCCATTTTACCCATGTGGAAACTGAGGCTCAGTGAGGCCAAGTGTCTGCCCACAATCATATAGCTAAGTATTGGGGGTGGTATTTGAACACATTCTGTTAACTCTAATAATATCCCATGTTGTTTCCACCAGTGTCTTAAATTTATTTAAGATTTTTACACAAATGTAGAGAGAGTTTTTACTTTGTATGACTATTAATTAAAATTAGATCTGCCAGAGTGACAGGAAACCCAAAACAACAGTTGTTTAACAAGTTAGAAGTTTATTCCTCTCTGTTGTGATGAAAGTCTACAGGTAAGCATCTAGAGTTGGTATGAAGGCTCCACTGTGACATTAGGGGCCTAGGCCCCTGTTTTATTTACTACTCTGCAATCCGTAAACACAGCTTTTATGGTTCAGACTATTTGTTCACTCTCCAACATTCTTCCTAGCAGGAAGCAGAAAGGGTGAAGAAGGGCCGCCTTCCTTTCTTTTAGAACATATCTCAGAAGTCATACAGGACACATGTATACCCATTGGCCATGTATCCCATTGGCCAAAACCTAGTCAGATGGCCAACTCAGTAATAAGAGCAGCTGAGAAATGTGAGCTTTATTCAAGATGTTCATCTGCACAGGTTAAAATCTGGGTTCTATCACAGAAGGGGTGAATAGATTTGGGGTGATAGCAGTTTCTGTCACAAAGATACAATCAGGTTCTGCTGCAGTTTGTTTATTGATAGGTATTTATTGAGCATTTATTACCTGCCAGACACTGTGGTTCATATATATCGACAATTAACACAACTCTCTTAATTCCTGTGGAAACAGGAAACAGTTCAGGAAATTTTTAGTGTAAGAAAATTTTACTCTATAAATAGGTTTAAACTAACGAGTGCCCAGGTGTTTTGTTTGTACACATAGAATGAAAGTCTTGTCGAGTGTTACACTAATATTTTACTTTAAGTATTGTTGGCAAATAAATGAGGAAAGAGTGTTCTTGTCTCACGTAACAAATAGACTATTATAATACATGTTGATTCATTTAGTAGAACTAAGTTTCAAGGCTTTGCTCCTTTTCAATTCTATCACTTGATGTGGGTGAAAATACCTAATTCATAGATGTGTCATTGCCCTAGTGAGTAAGTTAGTGATTTACATGACCTCTGTGGACTTCTGTTCATCTTGACAGAAGCCTCTATTGTTTGTTTATAACATAAATAATTTATTAAATCTAGGCTCTTATTTACCATTATTTAATCTAGATTCTTGTTTATTTTTGTCTTTTTTTTTTTTTTTTTTGAGATGGAGTTTCACTCTTGTCATCCAGCCTGGAGTGCAGTGGTGAGATCTTGGCTCACTGCAACCTCTGCCTCCTGGGTTCAAGCAATTCTGCCTCAGCCTCCCAAGTAGCTGAGATTACAGGCATGCACCACCACACCTGGCTAATTTTGTATGTTTAGTAGAGATGGGGTTTTGCCATGTTGGCCAGGCTGATCTCGAGCTCCTAACCTCAGGTGATCTGCCTGCCCTGGCCTCCCAAAGTGCTGGGATTACAGGTGTGAGCCACCACACCCAGCCAATTCCTGTCTTTAATTATGAGTTGTTCAAAGGTAGTTTCTGTCTCTTTCATTATCTTTATATGGTTTCTCATGAAATACCATGAGTACTTAATGAATGCTTTTTTTATTTAATGAATAGGAACATTTAATTAGGAGGGATTCTGTTTAACTGCCATAGTTATGTTAGTCTTATAACTGTGAAGATCATTGAAGTCACATGCCTTTGTAAACATGACCAAATTATCAGCTTTTTAATGGAAATAAATTAAAAATTCCAGCACGTATGCCGTATTGTAAGTTGACTACCATTTTGTCTAAAATAGCAAAACCCTAAATCCAGCTTTAGATTTATCGATTTATCTTTATGCGGTTTTTTTTTTTTTTTTTTTTTTTTTTTTGAGACAGAGTGTCACTCTGTCTCCCAGGCTGGAGTGCATTGGCACTCACTGCAACCTCCACCTCCAGGGTTCAAGCGATTCTCCTGCCTCAACCTCCCAATTAACTGGGATTACAGGCATGTGCCACCATACCCAGCTTATTTTTATATTTTTAGTAGAGACGTGGTTCCACCGTGTTGGCCAGGCTGGTCTTAAACTCCTGACTTCAAGTGATCTGCCCACCTCAGGCAGGGATTATAGGCATGAGCCACCGTACCCGGCCTTTGTGTTCTAGAGGAGGATGCTGTATTTCTTCACATTTAACCAATTCCTTGAAAAATTGTTATGCCATAACCCCAAAATATTAGGTCTAGTGAGAACTAGGGGAAACTTTTGAAATAAAGTTACCACTTTTATTTAGGTACTTCATAAATTAGGAGCTGTCTGTAGACCCTTTCTTTAAAGAAGAGTTTATTAAACTAATGCCCTTATGATTTGATTATAGATTTCACTGAAGTTTTCTTTAGCTGGGTTGTTTCAGAGCCATGTAAATGAGCTGTTTAAGAGCTCTTGCAGAAATTAAAGTATACTTTTATTTAATTCTGTTTCTCTGTTGGCCTGAAAGCAGAATATCTTTTATAAAATCAACTAGTGATTATTCCTAACAAGAAAGTGTAAACAGAATTCTAATTTAATAATTAGCTCATTAGCTCTCCTATAGCATTTTTAACTTGAGACTACTATATGTTGAGCTAACCTAACAACGTTTTGGTTTTATTTTCTATATTGAAATAAATATGAAGGCAAGGGGAAAACTTGTTTCGTTTTGTTTTGTGTGTGTATGGTGTTTTTGTTTTTTTTTTGAGACACAGTTTTACGCTTGTCACCCAGGTTGGAGTGTGATGGCACGATCTTGGCTCACTGCAACCTCCGCTTCCAGGGTTCAAGCGATTCTCCTGCCTTAGCCTCCCAAGTAGCTGGGATTACAAGCATACGCCACCACGCCCAGCTAATTTTTGTACTTTTAGTAGAGATGGAGTTTCACCATGTTGGCCAGGCTGGTCTCAAACTCCTGACCTCAGGTGATCCGTCCGCCTCAGCCTCCCAAAGTGCTGGGATTACAGGTGTGAGCCACCATGCCTGGCTGAAAACGTTTTTGAAGCTGCTGTAAGTCTTTGGGCTAATGGTTCTTAGATTTGTTACAGTTATTATACAGCATTTATGTACTTGTACTGTGATAATCACTGCTAAAAGATGATCCAGAGAAAGAATTATACATTGTGCATATTTTGAGATTTGCACCTACATTTTTATGATTAAACATTTGCCCTTTTAGCCAAGCGTGGTGGCACAATATTCCTAACTGCTCTGGAAGGCTGAAGCAGGAGGATTGTTTGAGCCCAGGAGTGCAAGACCAGTCTGGGCAACATAGCAAGACATTATCTCTAAAAAAAAAAAAAAAAAAAGCAAGTTTGCCCCACAGATTAGATTTTGATTCTTATTTTCATTTTCCTTTCCATTTCTTCATATCACCTCCCTTTGTTTAATTTCTTTTGAATTTCAGGCTATTACTGCTCTAGTCCAATGGCGTTCAACCCTGGTTATGTATCTTGAACAGTGGAGCTTTTTCAAATTTCAAGATGCTTTTGGATGTAACTTAAATCTGATTTAAATTGACTTAAACTATAAGAAAACTGGCCAGGCACGATGGCTCACACCTCTGTAGTCCCAGCACTTTGGGAGGCCGAAACAGGCGGATCACTTGAGGTCAAGAGTTTGAGACCAGCCTGGCCAACATGGTGAAACCCCATCTCTACTAAAAATAAAAAATAAAAAAAATTAGCCAGGCATGGTAGCATGCCCCCGTAATCCCAGCCACTCGGGAGGCTGTGGCAGGAGAATCGCCTGAACCTGGGAGGCAGGGGTCATAGTGAACTCAGATTGTGCCACTGCACTCCAGCCTGGGGCAACAGAAACAGAGCAAGATTCTATCTCAAGAAAAAAAAAAAAAACCTTACATGACAAGAAGTTTTGTCTTTGATTTTCTGCTGTTGTCTTAGCTGTGCCCTATTCATTGTGCTCACATGGGCCTTAGGTTAGTTCTCCTTAAGGACCTAGGATGGCTGCCTTCTATAAATAATGCATCCGTCATCCTTGTTTGTATCTATCAGGAGGAAAGAGAGAAGGACGTCTCTTTCCCAGAAGCCAAAACCAAGCAAGTTAACTTCTTGTGTCTCATTGGGCCACATTGGCTTGGACCTGTCAATCCTAGGGTATGGAGTCACCATAAATGGGCTGGGTGCTGTGGTTCACTTCTGTAATCCCAGCACTTTAGGAGGCTGAGATGGGAGGATTGCTTGAGCCCAGAAATTCAAGACCAGTCAGGGCAATACAGCAAGACACCATCTCTCCAAAAAAAATTTTTTTAATTAGCTGGGAATGGTGGTATGCACCTGTGGGCTCAGCTACTTGGGAGGCTGAGGTGGAAGGATCGCTTGAGCCCGGGAGACTGAGGCTGCAGTGAGCCATGACTGTGCCACTGCACTTCAGCCTAAGCAAAAGAGCAAGATCTTGTCTCAAAAAAAAAAAAAAAAAAAAAAAAAGGTCAGACTATTCATATGAGACAGAATGAATATTATGAAGTCAATTACAATATCTACTCCATAGGAAGTGTGGATGTATATGTTTTTACAAGATACATAAGTGATTCAGTGTACAACTAAGTTTGAGGACGGCTACACTTCCCAGTTTAAGACTTAAAAATAGGGGAAGGCCAGACGTGGTGGTTCATGCCTGTAATTCCAGCACTTTGGGAGGCCGCGGCGGGTGGATCACCTGAGGTTGGGAGTTCGAAACCAGCGTAACCAACATGGAGAAACCCCATCTCTACTAAAAATACAAACTTAGCTGGGCGTAGTGACTTTACTAAAAATACAAACCCGGCTACTCCAGAGGCTGAGGCAGGAGAATCACTTGAACCCGGGAGGTGGAGGTTGTGGTGAGCCGAGATTGCGCCATTGTACTCCAGCCTGGGCAACAACAGTGAAACTCCGTCTTAAAAAAAAAAAAAAAAAAAAAAAAAAAAAAGGGAAAACAGCTAATTTTTTTTTTTTTCCTATTTTCCAGTGGAACACAGTTATTCTGTGTGACTGTTTGGTTTGACTTTCTTTCTCTCTCTCTCCTGCAGGGAAAAGTTTTGATTAGCCTTAGTTAATAACCCAGGGTAGGCTGGGCGCGATGGCTCACACATGTAATCCTAGCACTTTGGGAGGCCGAGGCAGGCGGATTTTCTGAGTTCAGGAGTTCGAGACCAGCCTGGGCAACACGGTGAAACCCTGTCTCTACTAAAAGACAAACAATTAGCTGGGCGTGGTGGCATGCGCCTGTAGTCCAAGTAGCTACTTGGGATGCTAAGGCAGGAGAATTGTTTGAACCCGGGAGGTGGAGGTTGCAGTGAGCCGAGATTGTACCACTGCGCTCCATTCTGGGCGGCAGAGCAAGACTCTGTCTCCAAAAAAAAAAAAAAAAAAAAATCCAGGGTAAAATAATTCTTAAGGCTAAGGATTGAAAACTTAGATTCATAATTGTTGTTTACATTTATTAGCCAGCCATGTGAAATATAGCCAGTTTCTCATGCCCTGGCTGTTGGAGATTCTCTCTCTGGTTGTGTGCTCTCTGGCAAATGAGTTAGCTAGTCAAGGCACAGTGATAAAAATGAGTAGTTTTAACTATTTGGAATAAAGTGCCCAGCAGTTTCATTTAACATTAAGAAACAGAAGCAATAAAGACTTCTGAGCAGCATACCATAGTTCTAAAACCCATGTTCTTTCTTGGAAAAAAATTTCTTAAGCTCTGATTTAGTGCCTGTTTACTCTTACTTTAAAAACAGACATGTCTAGTAAGCTTATTTTATCGGTTTATCAGAGAAGAGAGGATTTTATAGTTAGGCCATGGACAGCTAGAAACAGCAACATGACAGCAAGAAAGGGAGGAAAAGTCTATGAACTTTTCATGAGAATCTCAAGCTAAGCATTTAGGATAACTGATTCTAGAAAATGGCTTTGTACTGATACATGGGGCCTCAGAATCTCAGGTCTCATCCTAGCACAAAATAAGAGACTATTTCATGATCCTAATGATTATCTTATAATAAGAAAGTATTAATATTATCTTAAGAATATTCTTGTCTTAAAAGACAACATAATTGGCTTTGAAAATATTTTTAATCAAAATGATTAAAGTTAAAATTCTGTTTCAGTGCTTGAAGGGTGTAAACCCCCGGCTACCTTGAAAGCGTAACTGTGAAAACACTTTGAGGGCTACAAATAAGAAAGACAAGAGTAAAGCTTCAGCTGTTTGTATACAAGGGATTGGGAGAGAATCTTTCTTGAGGTCTCATCCATTTATGAAAATGTACTCTTTTTGTGTATGTATGTAAATCATCTAGAGCCTGTTACTTTTAAATCTTTGCCAAGTTTTTCCCCACCTCTCTTCACAGCACCAATTGGTGAAATTAGTTTAATCTTTTTTAAAAAAAATCCTCCAAGACATCTGAAATTCAATTCAGTCTTAACTCCAATATCATAAAAGTGAACCATTGACTTTGGCACAAGTTCTCTAAATCCTTAATTTTTTTAATTTTTTATTTTTGTATTTTAATATTTTGAACTCTGGATGATCTTCAGATTAGTTGGGTACATTTTATTGTAGTGTTTCTGCTTATACATTGCATCCTAGAATCACGAAAGGAAATACGTATCTCTGAAGAGTGGCTTTAAATTACCCGTATTGCTCATCAGTTCTGTTAGTGCCATTAAGAGTTGAAGTAAATGTTGATATGAATTCCTTTAATTTTCTAGCTATTAATACTTTTTCTTTTTTTTTTTTTGATACAGAGTCTGGCTCAGTCGCCCAGTCTGGAGTGCAGTGGCACGATCTCTGCTCACTGCAACCTCTGCCTCCTGGGTTCAAGCAATTCTCCTGCCTCAGCCTCCTGAGTAGCTGGGATTACAGGCGCGTGCCACCATACCCAGCTAATTTTTCTATTTTTAGTACAGACGAGGTTTCACCATGTTGACCTGGTCATGAACTCCTGACCTTGTGATCCCACCATCTTGGCCTCCCAAAGTGCTGGGATTACAGGCATGAGCCACTGCGCCCGACCCTTTTTCTAGATAAGTCAGTTCAGGTTTTGCATTTGTATTATGTTTTTCTTTTTCCTTTCCTTTCCATTCCGTTCCGTTCCTTTCCGTTCCGTTCCGTTCCTTTCCTTTTCCTTTTCCTTTCTGTTCCTTTCCGTTCCTTTCCTTTCCTTTCCTTTGAGACAGAGTCTCACTCTGTTGCCCAGGCTGGAGAGCAATGGCACGATTTCAGCTCACTGCAACCTCTGCCTCCCAAGTTCAAGGGATTCTCCTGCCTCAGCCTCCTGAATAGCTGGGATTACAGGCATGTGCTACCATGCCCGGCTAATTTTTGTATTTTTAGTAGAGACGGGGATACACCATGATGGCCAGGTTGGTCTCGAGCTCCTGACTTGAGGTGATCTGCCCACCTCGTCCTCCCAAAGTGCTGGGATTACAGGCGTGAGCCACCACGCCAGGCCTGTATTATGTTTTTCATTAAGTACTCATGCTTTAGAACATTGTTACTGACATCAGTCTGTAGATTTACTACATGAAAACTTGGATAATTGGGCCGAGCACAGTGGCTCATGCCTGTAATCCCAGCACTTTGGGAGGCCGAGGTGGGTGGACCACCTGAGGTCAGGAGCTCAAGACCAGCCTGGCCAACATGGCGAAACCCTGTCAATACTAAAAATACGAAAATTAGCCAGGCATGGTGGCAGATGCCTGTAATCCCAGCTACTTGAGAGGGGGAGGCAGGGATAATTGCTTGAACTTGGGAGGCGGAGGTTGCAGTGAACTGAGATCGCGCCACTGCACTCCAGCCTGAGTGACAGAGTAAGACTCTGCCTCAAAAAAAAAAAAAAAAAGAAAACTTGGATAATTTGTATTTTTTTTTCTAGTTTACGCTCTTTTATAGTGACCCAAGGCAATGATTTTTTAAAAAAGATATTTTGGCGCCATCTGCTGTTCTTTAATGCGATATTTCATCTACTTTGGTAAAGATTTGAAATATATGTGTGTGTGTGTGTGTGTGTGTATATATATATATATATTTGCCCATATAAAGCACAAAATAATGGCGATTTTTAAAAGTCTGCTGCATCTCCCTTATGATTCTTGTATTTCCAGCTGCAAAGGCTATCTTGTAATTTTGGTGGTAAGAAACAGGCTTGCCTAAAAAATATTTCTGTAGTCCTGCGTCTGCCAGTTTTGTATATTCATTCAATGACTGAGTTCCTGAAGACTTCCTTCTCTAGTTTACTATGGCTTCTTGTGACAAAGCTCCTGAGTTAGCTTTGCTCATTTGTTAATGTCCCTTCTCTCTGAACATGTAGTTTTTCATCTTTCATGGTCTGTCTTTATATTACCCCTAAACCACAACCCTATCCCTGCTATGAAATCTACCCCCCATGATTATTTTTATTGATTTTCTAAGCTTCTATGTAGATCAGTTGTACTGCAGATACAGCATCTTATTTTATATTTGTAGTCTTGTCTCACATTATCTGGTTGTATATATAGTATAGTTATATATATGTCTGTATGAGACCATAAAATTACTGGCCAGGTATGGTGGCTCACGACTATGATCCCAACACTTTGGGAGGCTGAGGCAGGATGATCACTTGAAGCCAAGAGTTTGAGACCAGCCTGGGCAACAAAACAAAACCCTGTCTCTGCTGATTTAAAAAAAAATAATAACCTTTTTGCTCATTCATGGCTGTGCATATCTTTTCTCTCCAAACAAATAGCATCTTGTTTGTTTATGGGGCAATTTATATACTGATTTTGTAATCTCTAATAAATCCACATGCACTGTTAGGTATGCAGGCTTGGGAATCTGGTGCCCTAATTAAAAGAATTGTGTGCAAAGTAAAGATCCTGAGTGGTGAACTTTGAGTAAAGTAGATGAGTTTCTGTGCATAAATAGTGTAATATCTATATTGGCTGCTCAGAGTTTATCCCACTATCACATTTAAACATTGTCTATTGATTTCTGCTGTAATGGTCTACATACAACATTCTTACCATCCAACTCATCCCAGTATAGCTTTAAATCATATACTTAAAGCTTAATTTTATGTTTCTTCAACTTGGATAATATCTAGACTCCCTCCTTTGTATTATGACATTCATGGTTCTTGCCTTTGACATTGTGCTGTTTCAGTTCTACATTTTCATTATCACAGTTGATAACATAATTATCCTATTGTTAGTGAAGTTTTCTTCATTGATTTATATGTAGGTTGATTGTTGAAGTTAAAAAGTAAATGTTCACCTTATGAATATGGACATTTTACCTCTGTAGTGCTGAGTATGTGCTAAAATTATGTTTCATTCTCCACTAACTGATACTACTGTCCGTAGGCCACTCAAAAGATTATTTCTAGCTGTTTTGATGGATTCTTTTTTACATACCACTTACGGCCTTTTATGTCCTCAAGTTTTTCCAAGTTCCCTAGTATCTAATCTATAACTTTTTTTCAAGGACATTTCATTCCCAGAGCCCTCTTCCAATGTATACTGGTTTCTTTGGACCTATTTTATACCCTTTATCATGGGATTCCTTCTCTTTGTTGCTTTCCTAAGATAGTTCATTAATTGCTGCATACCGTGTCTTCCTCTTTTGGTGTTTCCTCCTTAGTTTTGCTGAAATATGTCTTCAGGTAATTTCTTAAGAAAGATTGTGGAGAAGATTAACTTTATAAGTCTCTGTGTGTCTGGCAATTTATTTAATCTACCTTTATGCTTGTTTGGTGGTTTGATGAGGAGATTTGGCTTGTTTTGAGATCCACATATCACTGTGTCCTTTGTTGTACTTGCATTTTCCGAGTTGAAAGCTTCTCTGAGGTTTTTGTTTGTTTTTTGTCTTTGGAGACGGGAGTCCACTTGGTTGCCTAGGCTTGGAGCGCATAATGCAATGATAGCATACTGCAGCCTCGAACTCTTAGGCTCAAGTGATCCTCCTGCCTCAGCCTCCTGAGTAGCTGGAACTACAAGTGTTCACTCCCATGCCTGGCTTTTGCTCAGGTTTTGAAGGAACTTGATATCTCTGTCTTCTGTTGTAGGCTCATCTATATTTTACCAGGCAATATAGCTTTTTCTGCTTTGCTTCACCAGGCAACATTCCTTTTTTTTTTTTTTTTGAGATGGAGTTTCACTCTTGTTGCCCAGGCAGGAGTGCAATGGCGCGATCTCGGCTCACTGCAACCTCCGCCCTCCCGGGTTCAAGCAGTTCTCCTGCCTCAGCCTCCCAAGTAGCTGGGATTATAGGCATGCACCACCACACCCAGCTGATTTTGTATTTTTAGTAAAGATGGGTTTTCACCATGTTGGGTCAGGCTGGTCTCGAACTCCTGACATCAGATGATCAGCCCACTCTGGCCTCCCAAAGTGCTGGGATTACAAGCGTGAGCCACTGCACCTGGCCACGTTCGTTTATTTTTGTGTGTTCCAGAAATCTGTTGAAATTTCTTATGTACACTGATGGTGTCCATCCTGTTTTCTTTGTTGTAGGGGTTTATATATTTTTATTTTCTTACTAATTACATTAAATAGTCTTGGAGATAAAACGAGTCTACCTACAAGCCTGGGAACATGGTGAGACCCCATCTCTACAAAAAACAAACGTGCGCCTTTGGTCCCAGCTACTTAAGGAGGCTGAGGTGTGGGAGGATCACTTGAGCTCCAGGAGTCGAGGCTGCAGTGAGCTGTGATCACACCACTGCAGTCTATCCTGGGCGACAAAGTGAGACCCTGTCTCAAAAACAAAAATAAAAAAAAATGAGTCTACCCGGTCTTTCATTTTCCCCCAAATTTTTATTTTTAAACATTGGAAATTGAAATGTACTAAGAAAGTAACTTGAACACTAAATCCCTAAAAATGATATAGTGATCTCACAATTCTAGAAAGTGATTCCTGATTTCATGTTCCGTTTTATAGCTATTAGGAGTGTGTGTGTGTCTGTGTGTGTGTGTGTGTGTGTGTGTGTGTGTGTATATATATATATATATATATACACACACACAACTTTGCTGTGGATAATGGCAAAAACATTAGCAGGGGTGAGTGACTGAGCTGTAATGTTTTTCGGTTTTTATTTTGTTCCTATTCTTACTACCACCACCCTAATCCAGGCCTTTTTCTAATTTATTGCTGATATTGAAGGAGTCTTTTTTATTGTGCCTTAGTTTCTTATATGCACATTGCTGCCAAAGCCATCTCTTAATAAAAGTTTTGATGAATGTTACAACAGTGATTGAAATTTTTCCACTAAAAAAAAAAAACAACAAAAAAAAACAGAACAAAGATCACTTCTTTTACCTTGGCATTCAAAGACTTTTCTTTGACTCCCATGGTTCTCAAAGCGTGATCCTGGTCCACCACAGTGGTCCACCACCATCAGCATCCCTGGGAATGTGTTAGCTTTGCAAATTCTCATTCCTCCCTAATTTTCTAAATCAGTAATTACGGAGGTGGAGCCCAGCAATCTGTTTTAACCAAACTTCCACATAATTCTAATTAATTTATGCTTTGAGAACTGCTGATCTACTTTGTCCTTCTCATTTTGCAGGCAAAGAATTGAATTCTAGAGAGGTTAATTGACTTGTCCAGTCATACAGTTAGGTACAGTTTTCTATTATTTATTTATTTATTTTTATTTTATTCACTTTACCCCCAGTATTCATAGTTTTCTTTCTTATACTCTATATTTGACTTGACTTTTTACAAGTTGTAATTACAAATAAGTCTAAGATGGGAAAGTTGTGGAAAACTTTATAGAGAACATGAGATTTGACTGAACAGTAAACACTAAGTAGAGAGAAAAGAGAGGGGTGTTCTAAGCAGTAGGACCACAGTGAATAAAGGTATAGATAGGTAGGTTTAAAAAAAAAAAAAAGTCGGCCGGGCGCCGTGGCTCACGCTTGTAATCCCAGCACTTTGGGAGGCCGAGGCGGGCGGATCACGAGGTCAGGAGATCGAGACCACAGTGAAACCCCGTCTCTACTAAAAATACAAAAAATTAGCCGGGCGTGGTGGCGGTCGCCTGTAGTTCCAGCTACTCGGAGGCTGAGGCAGGAGAATGGCGTGAACCCGGGAGGCGGAGCTTGCAGTGAGCCAAGAGTGCGCCACTGCACTCCAGCCTGGGCGACAGAGCGAGACTCTGTCTCAAAAAAAAAAAAAAAAAAAGTCCTGGGGACAGAATTGGCAAGTTGGACTAATAACAACTAGGTTTTCCTTTATAGGAATAAATTAATTATTACAGTGCCTGGTGTGTTAATAAATGTTAACTGCTCATTATCATTGTTGTTGGCTGGTGTTACTGGTTGTGTTGTTGATTTTGTTATTACCATTATTAGGGAAGCCAGACAGAACCGAAATTAAGACTGGGTTTCTGAATCAAATGTCAGCCCTGCCACTTACTGTTTGACTTCCAGAAAGTTAATCTCTCCTAAACTTCATCATCCACATTTGTAAAATGGGAATAATAGTATCAATCTCATAGGGTGGTTATAACAAATGAGAAAATGTATGTTGATGCTCAAACTGCTTTATAATAAGTACTTTAATGTCAACTATTATATGTCTTGGCTTGATAAGTCATTTGATTCTGAGTGAGTTAATGTCAAAAATCATATTTATTCTAAAGGGTAAATTTGTCATGATTGAAAAGAGTTCACAACTATGGCCAAGGCAGAAAACCTTAATAACAGGGGACTAGTTAAGTAAACTTCAATAACAAGGGACTGATTAAATAAATTATGGGACACTGATATCCTGTAGCCATTGAAAACTGTGTTTCAGAAAAAATTTTATGACATGCATCATGAACTTATTTCATACTCATGATGTAGTAACAATGAAAAAGAAAGATACCAAGCAGTATGTAGTGTCTCAAATTATATAATTTGTTTAAAACATTGCTCAAAGAACCTTCTTTGAGCATATTCTTTGGTGGCTCACGCCTGTAATCCCAGCACTTTGGGAGGCCGAGGCGGGCGGATCACAAGGTCAGGAGATGGAGACCATCCTGGCTAACACAGTGAAACCCCATCTCTACTAAAAATACACAAAAATTAGCCGGGCGCGGTGGCACGCACCTGTAGTCCCAGCTACTCGGGAGGCTGAGGCAGGAGAATCACTTGAACACGGGAGACGGAGGTTGTAGTGAGCCAAGATCACACCACTGCGCTCCAGCCTGGGCGACAGAGCGAGACTCCGTCTCAAAAAAAAAAAAAAAAAAAAAAAGGAAAAGAAAAAATATTCTTAAACTGAGACGTTAAGTAACTGTTTTCTCTTTTGTGTGTTTTTCTATATTCATATTTTCTAAGTGAACATACTTTTATAATTCAGAAAGAATTAATGTGATACATACTTTGAAACTGGCAGGATTGTTGGAATAGTTTTATAGCCTCTGCAAATGACTACTGATACTTTAAAGGGAACAGTATTCATTTTTATCTGTGGTCAGCACTTGGCATTTGTGGATTTAACATTATCTTCTAAGCTTCTAGAACCATTCTAAATACCTGTCATGAGTAATATTTTGTAATAGAAATCATTATTTCTACCTCATAGAGTTTTTAGAAGATGAAATTGGATAATTTTTTTTAAGCCTCCAGGTGGAATTTGAAATATATTTTGAGTGGACCTTGGTAACTTTCAGTATCACATCTCAATTATGATGATAGCTAACGTTGAGAGGTCATCTCTGCCAGGTACTGTTAAGTATTATCAATCTTACTTAATCTTCACAATAATTTTATAAGGTAGGCACCATGATTATCTCCATTTTATAGATGAACTGAAAATCAGTTGAGGAGCTTAAGTTAAAGAGGCTAAGGTACTTATGCAAGATAACAGGGTGGCTACTAAGCCAGGAATGTAACCAAGAGCCAGTTTTTTTTGAGCCTGTATTCTTAGTCATTGTGCTATACTGTCTCCATATACTACTATTTACAATACTAAAACATCTGAGGAGCTACCTATTAATAAAATACAGGATCTGATGTAATATTGTGGTATTTTTCTATATTTGAATAAAATATGACATGGAAAAGTATTATTTTATTTATTTTTTAATTCCTGGGCCAGGCACGGTGGCTCATGCCTGTAATCCCAGCACTTTGGGAGGCCGAGGCAGGTGGATCACGAGGTCAGAAGTTCAAGACCAGCCTGGCCAACGTGGTGAAGCCCCGTCTGTACTGAAAATACAAAGATTAGCTGGGCTTGGTGCTGCATGCCTGTAATCCCAGCTACTGGGGAGGCTGAGGCAGGAGAATGGCTTGAACTCAGGAAGCGGAGGTTGCAGTCAGCCAAGATCGTGCCACTGCACTGTAGCCTGGGTGACAGAGCAAGACTCCATCTCAAAAAAAAAAAAAAATTCTTCAAATTAAACATTTCCAAAAGGTTTATGTCCCGTTCCATGGTATTCTTTTATAGGCTAATATACTCCTAATAAATGTATCCAGTATTATTTAGCAAAATTAATTGTAAAGCAGAGATTAAGAGTAGGGGGCTCTGGAGCTTAACCATCTGATCTGCCTCTGCTGCTTAATACTGTGTGACCTAGCGTGAGTTGCCTAACCTCTCTTTGCCTGGTTTCCTCATCTATAACATAGGAATAATAATATGTCCCTTATGAAGTTGATGCAAGGATTCAGTGAGTTGATACACGTATAAAACACTTGAAACATTAGTGCCTGTACATGTAGGTTTTCAGTAAGTGTTAGGTACACTGTTAGCAGTAATGGCACTATTTATTTGAATTACTATCATTATTATAATCCATCATCATTTGTATTGATACAATAAAGTTTTAAAAGACACCCAAATTACTTCGTAGTGAAAAGTAAAAATAAAAACATTATATCTAGAGTCCATTGACTTAAAAATTATTTTGCTGCCATTTATTGGCTTTCTAACCTTAAGCATTTCACTTAACCTTAATGGCCTGAACTGCCTGTCAGTAGAACAAATTAATACCTTTCTTGTCGGGTGATTTCTTGATTTGTGAAAAACATTACTAGAAATCATGTTGCAGTACCACAAATTATAGTCAAAGAATGGGACTGGGAAAGAACTGATGATGCTGAGCCCCTTCCCCATCCTTTTCTCTCTCTGGTGAGGTCCATTTTTCTTCTTTCAATAAAATGGTTGCTGGCCGGACGTGGGGGCTCACACCTGTAATCCCAGCACTTTGGGAGGCCGAGGCAGGTGGATCACCTGAGGTCAGGAGTTCGAGACCAGCCTGGCCAACATGGCAAAACCCTGTCTCTACTAAAAATACAAAAATTAGCCAGGTGTGGTGGCGGGTGCCTGTAATCCCAGCTATTCAGGAGGCTGAGGCAGGAGGATCGCTTGAAGGAGGCGGAGGTCGCAGTGAGCCAAGACAGTGCCATTGCACTCCAACCTGGGCAACAGAGCAAGACTCAGTCTCAAAAAAAAAAAAAAAAGGTTGCTTGATACAGAGAATATTAGCATGGCCCCTGCCCAAGATTGACATGCAAATTTGTAAAGCATTCTATATTAAAAAAAGTTTTTTCTTGTGTGAATTCACAAAGGAAAGGTTAAGCATTTAATGCTTATAAGAATATAGCCATATTTTCATTTTGCTTTTCATACTTCACACTCTTGCTCTTAAACTCCTTGCCCGTAAACTAAAGACATTTCTAGAAATTTCTAAATTTTATGTGAAAATACATTAGGGACAGGCTAAATTGTTTTCTTTTAAGCTGTGTGCATATGATGATTTGTGTGTCCTATTTTATACTTTTATAACACCTGCGTGTGTCCTTTTTATGGCACTTACTATATTGCTTTATTTGTTTACATATCTCACTCCCCTACTAGAACAGTTCCCTCACTGATGGACCTTTATATTCACAATGACTAGCAAAAAGATGAAAATTAATAGGCTGGGCACGGTGGCTCACACCTGTAATCCCAGCACTTTGGGAGGCTGAGGCGGGCGGAGCATGAGGTCAGGAATTCGAGACCAGCCTGGCCAGCATAGTGAAACCCCATCTCTACTAAAAATACAAAAATTAGCCAGGCATGGTAAAAATACAAAATTAGTAGTCCCAGCTACTTGGGAGGCTGAGGCAGGAGAATTGCTTGAACCTGGCAGGCGGAGGTTGTGATGAGCCGAGATCACACCACTGCACTCCAGCCTGGGCAACAGAGTGAGACTGTTTTTCAAAAAAAAAAAAAAAAAAGAAAAGAAAAGAAAAAATTAATAGCAATTAGTTGATAACGTCTGTGAATCCAAGGTTAGGCTAAAGCTAGATTTGACTTAATTGTTAATTTGGGGCTATGGTCATTCTGGTCTTGAATTAATGATATATTTCATAACTGGCCATATCAGTTTCTACTTGGACGTAACACTACTTTTGAATTACATTGTCCAGTTGAACTTGGATTGAACTTAAGTATTTTAAATCTTTGGAAGTTACTAACTTTAAAAATTTTTTTCTTGCTTGTTAAAATGGAAAATTATTGTATGTATTTTATGAATTTTGACTCATAGGAAATATTGAACGTGAAAAACTAGGGGAACAAATATGAGAATGGAAGAAAACGTTTTCACATGTTCCATTCTGGGGAGAGACTATTTTACACTCCTTTTCCCAAAAGCAATGAGAGAAAATGTCTTGGGAGAACAGAACGTGATACGAAACAGGAAAGAATTAAAATAAAGTTAAGCTATTCTCAAGAGACTTTAATCCTTGAATTAGCAGGTGTCAGTTGGAGATTTTCTTTTTAATCAAACTAAAGTTACGAACTTTTGTCAATTCTGGGCCCACAGACATTTTTTACTTATTTTTTAAATTCATTTCAAATTCATGAATCTGTGGACATTTTCTATATACAGTATTGTTATAGACAATACTGTGGACATCAACAGATAACAGTCCACTTTACATCATATGGCTACCTCGCAAAAATTGAATGGCATGTCTAACATGAAACAGTATTGTACCATATGTATATTATGATAGCTATGATAGCTAGTCTATGCTTTCTGACTCCCCATTCCTAGTGTAGTGTATTTTCTGAGTGACAAAATTCTCTTATTTATTTCCAACCCAAATGACTCATTAATGCTTGAGATCTACATATTTAGTTTTGTGTTGGGCATTTCCACTTGAAGGTCTCACAGGTACCTCAAAACTCAAAATCCAAACCCTTAACTCATCTTTTTTCCCCACCCTCAACCTCCAAAGTCACGGCCTTAGTACATGGCACCACCATCCATTGAATTGCCCAAGTCAGTATTAATTTGGTTCCAACCTCTCCACCCCCAGCCCACCATACCCACTCATAAAGTTTTATGAGCTTTATCTTGTATCTTATATATCCATTTCTTCCATATTTATTACTGTAGCCATCTTCCTCTCTGAGTTGTATTGTGCTGTGGCACCCTTACTGGTCTCCTCCCACCAGTGCTATTCATTTCTAGTTGTTTTGCATTGTTTGGGTGATCTTCCTAAAACCAAAATCAGAACACATTACTGTTCTTTTTAATACCCTTCAGGGACCATATTTTGTTTTTAAGGTAAAGTCTAAATTATTTTAAGTGTTTGTAACAGCCTTTATAATTTGGTCTCTGCTACGTAGTATAGCCATACATACGGAGCAGCTGGCAGTTCCTTGATACCTGTGCTGGAGATGAGCACCTTCAGGTCTTCACACACACTATTCCTTCTACATGACTAACTCTCAGTTGTCATCCATTTCTCAGCTTGGACTAGAAAACCTTATACCAATACCCACATCATCTAATATTGGATTAGATGTTGTTAAATATTCCCTCAATACTTTTTGCTTATCCTTATCAGCATGTGACACACTGCATTATTACTGCCTGTTTAGTGTCTGTCTCTTAGGCTCTTGAAGAGCAAATACAATATTCTGTTTGATTGACCTGTTTCACCAATACCTAGCACAGTACATGGCAAGATTTGGCTTTTGAAGGTTGTTGCCAAGTAACGAAAATGCACATTTTTTTTAGTCATTTTAAGTATAATGATCCTGTAGTGGCAAAAATTCAATGTAAGAGTGTATGTGTGTTAGTAACTGAAATACATTAATGGAAGTATTGTGTAACAGTATCCTAAATAAATAATTTTAAAATGTAACTATAAAATCAGAAACACTTGCTTTACAGCAAGTCAAGCTTTTAAAAAGGTTTTTTAATTATAACTTTACTTTTGGGCTCTCTACTATAAAATATTTAAATTTTAAGTAAACCATTTAACTTTATAAGTATTTAAATTTTGTCTTGATTTCCATTTGTGAATTTTTTTAGCAGTTAGAGAAAAGCTGTGGTAGTTTCCAACTGTGTTAGAAACAGTTGTCAAGTGTGGTTCCTTTACGCCATGAGACTGGGAGCTGTTTCTAAACACAAAGTTGTTAGTAGCACAGATTTGCCTAAGTTTCCAATCTGATCTGTGACTATGGGTAAGTAAATTGGAATTTGTATATTTGTGGGGAAAAAAACTTCTGTCAATTAAATTCCATAAACTACTCTTAACTTTATAACCTAAAATGTGTAGACTTTAAACCCCAGCCAATCAATAGTATAGTTTTTTGCAAACTTTCAAGGTAAAGGGTATATAAAAAGCAAGGTATTCTGCTAGCCTCAGAATAGAGTCAAGACAGTTAGGAATCTTATTTGAATCCTAAAATAAATTTTCAGTGCTACATTTATTATCAAAGATGTCAAAGATTATTTTTTAATTAAAGAAACATGTTTATTTTCCAGAAGCCTTTACTTATTTCTGTGGTTCCTATTAATAGTGAAGATTGTAGTGTATTTATAGCATAGGATTTGTAGTAAAATCTAGAAATTATAAAATAAATTTTGATGTATATGTGTGTGCAAATAGCATACTTTTAAATTGCATATTAACTTTTTATGCTTTAAGACAGTGGTCCCCAACCTTTTTTGGCACCAACGACTGGTTTTGTGGAAGACAGTTTTTCCACAGACTCAGAGGGGTGGGTGGTTTCAGGATGAAACTCTTCACCTCAGATCATCAGACATGCACCACATAATTAGATTCTCATAGGAAGTGCACAACCTAGATCCCTCGCATGTGCAGTTCACAATAGGGTTCACACTCCTATGAGAATCTAATGCTGTGTCTGATCTAACAGGAGGCAGAGCTCAGGCAGTATTGCTTGGTCACCTACCACTCACCTCCTGGGTGGCCCAGTTCCTAACTGGCCCTGGGGGTTGGGGATCTCTGCTTTAAGAGAACTGTTAAAGGTTTATTGAAAGATGTGTGTGTGTGTGTGTGTGTGTGTGTGTGTGTGTGTGTGTGTGTGTGTGTGTGTGTGTTTGGTTGTTTTTTGTTTTTTGTTTTTTTTTTGAGATGGAGTCTCGCTCTGTTGCCTGGGCTGGAGTGCAGTGGTGCGATCTCAGCTCACTGCAAGCTCCACCTCCTGGATTCACACCATTCTCCTGCCTCAGCCTCCCAAGTAGCTGGGACTGCAAGCACCCGTCACCACGCCCAGCTAATTTTTTGTATTTTTAGTAGAGATGGGGTTTCACCGTGTTAGCCAGGATGGTCCCAATCTCCTGACCTGATGATCCACCTGCCTCAGCCTCCCAAAGTGCTAGGATTACAGGCATGAGCCACTGTGCCTGGCCATATGTGTGTGTTTTTATATACACACACAGTCTGTCTAACACAGTCATGCACCACATAACAATGTTTTCATCAACAACAGACTGTATATGATGGTGGTCCCAAAAGATTATGATACTATATTTTATTTGTTCGTTTGAGACAGAGTCTCGCTCTGTCACCCAGGCTGGAGTGCAGTGGGTGTGATCTTGGCTTACTGCAACCTCCTGGGTTCAAGCGGTTCTCCTGCCTCAGCCTCCTCAGTAGGTGGGACTACAGGCGTGTGCCACCACGCCTTGCTAATTTTTGTATTTTTAGTAGAGACAGGGTTTCACCATGTTGACCAGGCTGGTCCCAAACTCCAGACCTCAAATGATCCTCCCGTCTTGGCCTCCCAAAGTGCTGGGATTACAGGCATGAGCCACCACACCCAGCCACGATACTGTATTTTTACTGTACCTTTTTACTTTCTTTAGATAGGCAGTTATTTACTATTGTGTTACAATTGTCTACAGTGTTCAGTACAGTACAGTAACATGCTGTACAGGCTTATAGCCTAGGAACAGTAGGCTTATACCATTATAGCCTAAGTGTTTAATTTCTTTTTCTTTTTTTTTTTTTTTTTTTGAGACAGAGTCTCGCTCTGTCACTCAGGCTGGAGTGCAGTTGCACAATGTCAGCTCACTGCAGTCTACACCTTTCAGGTTCAAGCAATTCTCCTGGCTCAGCCTCCTGAGTAGCTGGGATTACAGGCGCCACCACACCTGGCTGATTTCTTTTATTTTTAGTAGAGATAGGGTTTCACCACGTTGGCTAGGCTGGTCTTGAACTCCTGGCCTCAGGTGAACCGCCTCCTTGGCCTCCTAAAGTGCAGGGATTACAGGTGTGAGCCACCACGACCAGCCTTCTCAGAATGTGTTCTTGTTTTTAAGTGATAAGTGACCGTATGTGTCTGCATTGTCCAATTAAGGGTAGCCACTAGCTGCATGTGGCTTTTGAGCACTTGAAATATGCCTAGTCTGAATAGAGGCATGCTGTATTACACATACGTACTATTTTCAAAGATTTAGTATGAAAAAAAAGTAAATTATCTCTAATAATTTTATATTTACATGTTGAAATGATATAGTTCAGATTTAATATGTTAAGTATATTAAAATTTCACTTTTATTTTTTAATGCAGCTAAATTACATATGTGGATTGCATTCTATTTCTGGTGGACATTTCTGGTCTAGAACATTTTTTCTAACTAAAAAATTTTTCTGTAAATTATGGTTAAAATTGAACATTTTTGGTAGAGGGTTATTTTTAAGTCTTTGATTACAACTTGACATTAATCATTGGCATTAATATTCTATTAGATATAAAAATGAAAACTATAAAATTAAAAAAAATTTTTTTTTTTTTTTGTAGACAGTTTCACTTTTGTTGCCCACACTGGAGTGCAATGGCATGATCTCTGCTCACTGCAGCCTCCTCCTTCCAGGTTCAAGCGATTCTCCTGCCTCAGCCCCCTGAGTAGCTGGGATTACAGGCATGCACCACCAAACCTGGCTAATTTTGTATTTTTAGTAGAGACGGAGTTTCTCCATGTTGGCCAGGCTGGTCTAGACCTCCCCGACCTCAGATGATCTGCCCGCCTGGGCCTCCCAAAGTGCTGGGATTTACAGGCATGGGCCACCATGCCTGGCCAAAATTATTTTAAGTTCTTGCTTTTAGACTTGTTGGCACAAAACCATAACTAATCCATGATTTCGTGTTTCTTGGGTTGGAGCCAGTTTGCTCATCTATCATGGATCATTGGCTTTACTCATTTTTATTTAATGTAACAAGTATTTTTTGTTTCACGTATGCTAAGTCTGTCGTGGGGAATACTTCTCCATAATTGCAGGAGGGAACAAAAAATAATGGATCTACATGTAAATGCATTTGTGGATTTGGATGTTGGAAGGAAGTTAAGGCAGTTCTTATTTGGCTTTTTTTTTTTTCCTGTAAAGTAGGACATAAGGTCAACATAGCCACTAGTGATGGCTTCTACGAAGAACTCCCTGAATTGAGTAAAATTAAAGGGTTCTCCATTGATGGGAATCAATATTTATTGAGTACTGATTGGGCACCAAGTTAAACACTGAAGAATATAAAAGAGGGCACCCTTTTTACCCTACCTTGCCCTCAGAGCTTATAATTTTGTTAGGGAAATATGGCATATAATAAAAAAAGTAAATACAACATAAGGCAGCTAAGGTATAGTAAGGGATATATGGTATATATTCAGGACTACAGGAGTTCAAAAGATGAAGCGAACCCAAATGACTAGAGATTTCTTTTAAGCTTTTTTGCAGCTTATCACAGTAGTAGCCAACCTATCTTCCCAGAATGATCCCTTTTTAAGTAACTTCTGGCACTGTACTTGATTCTCAGAACAGTCAGTAGTAATTTAATATGAGAACTATGTAGAAATTAGCACATATTCTTCAGCGCAGAGTTCAAAACTAATTTTATAACTCATGAGCACTTTAGTGTTTACAAGTGGGAAGTTGAGATTTCTGTGGTATTCATGACTTAAATCATGTAGCTTCTTGAATTTATTTGCTGTACATTTTAGGATGCAAATGAATTAATCAGCACCTTCTCTTTCCTGTTACGACCTTTGAATTCCTTACTTTTCAATCTTTACTATTTGCTAGTCGATGGTGAGAAGGAAAGGATTCCAGGGTGGGGTGGGTGGGTGTCTGTAGTAATAAGGTCTACAGATTTTAAAAAGGTGAAGGTGAGGGAGGGAAGAGGGAGTTGTATAGGATGAAAAGTTTGAGAATGTACTTTTGAGTGTTGTAGAATTGGACTGACTACTGAAGGCAATGGCAAACAAGCTGATAGAGACATTAACCCACATGCATGCATACGACAAACATATCAAAATGAAATATGCAGTAAGGGCTGGGCACAGTGGCTCATGCCTGTAATCCCAGCATTTTGGGAGGCCAAGGTGGGCGGATCACTTGAGCTCAGGAGTTTGAGACCCATCCTGGGCAACATGGCAAAACCATGTCTCTACAAAAATTAGCCAGGCATGGTGGCGTGCACACCTGTAAACTGAGGTGGGAGAATTGCTTGAGCCAGGGAAACGGAGGTTGCAGTGAGTCGAGATCCCACCGCTGCACTCCAGCCGGGTGACAGAGTGAGACCCTGTCTCAAAAACAAAACAAACCGAAGAAATATGCATTAAGAACAAAACTATAAACGTATAACTAAACTTTTAAGGAAGGAAAGAAGAGGAGGAAAATTCATAGGTATCAGAAATCAGAGAAAATTAGAACAGTAAGCGGGAGCTAGTGTTGCTGTATATAACACAGGGGGCTTTTGGTCCTGCATATGTTCTAAGGGGTCTGGGGTTGAATTTTATTGCACACATGGGGATAGGATATATGGCCTTGGGCCTTTTCAAAATATATCTGGAACAAAGACCCAGGCATGTGGCCTAGAGCCTGAAACAACTTCCCTAATTATGCATAGAGATTAGAAAAAGTGCCCACTAGTCAAATGCTCACTCAAGAACAAATTCAATGACAGAACAATCTAAGAGAGAATATAAAATGTGAGTGAAATGATTGAAGAGATAAAAGAAGGAAATGAAGCGATGAGGTAATAGATCAGTGTGAAAAAGAAACAGTAAAACTTGGAAAAAAATAACTTTTAGAAATTAAAAATATACTCATGGAAATTGGCAGTAAATGGCTTAAATTTCAGATTAGACAGATACTCTTGCCTTGGCTGAAAAGGAAAAGTCTAGCAATAAATGGTTAAGAATAAGCAAATCTAGGCCAGGCACAGTGGTTCATGTCTGTAATCCCAGCACTTTGGGAGGCTGAGGCAGGCGGATCACCTGAGGTCAGGAGTTCGAGACCATCCTGGCCAACATAGTGAAACCCCGTCTCTATTAAAAATACAAAAATTAGCCAGGTGTGGTGGCGCATGCCTGTAATCCCAGCTACTTGGAAGGCTGAGGCGGGAGAATAGCTTGAACCCAAGAGGCGGAGGTTGCAGTGAGCCGAGATCACGCCATTGCACTCCAACCTGGGCAACAGAGCAAGACTCATCTCAAAAAAAAAAAAAAAAAAAGAAGCAGCAGCAAATCTAAAATGTAATCCATAAAAGTAAGAAATTGAAAATAAAGGATTTAAAAAATACTAGACTGACACAAACCAAAACAGAAAGCTCATAGACCAAAAATAGATTTTTAAGGCAGAAAGCATTGTTAGTGATGAAGAAAGCCATTACATAATGAAGATGATGAAGAAAGCCATTACATAATGAAGAATAGAATAATTCACCAGGAAGGAATAGTTATCTTGAATCTGTGTGTCCAAATAATATTGTCTCAAAGCACATAAAGCAAAAATTTGCAGGCAAAAAAAAAAAAAGAATAACTACAAATACAGTGAGAGATTTCAGCACATTTCCTTCAGAAGCCAATGAATAAACCACCACCACCCTCAACAAAAGTGAAAAAATGAAAGCATAGAGACTATTTGAACAACACAATTAACAAGCTAGATCTTTTAGACATGTGTAAACCGTACTCTAAAAATTAGTATTGATGTTCCTTTCAAGCACACATAGGACATTTACTAGTCATATTATTAATATACAAACATTTATAGAATTACACATATTAGACCTCAAAGGGAGAGAGTTCCACAAATGCCTAGGCGTATCATACTGGCTACTTTTGGTGATTCCTGCACTACATGGAAAATTTACAAGCTGGGCACATTGACTCACAGCCGTAATAATCTCATCACTTTGGGAGGCCATGGCAGGAGGATCACTTGAGCTCGGGAGTTTTGAGACTAGCCTGCACAACATGGTGAGACCTTGTGTCTGCAAAAAAAATTGTTTTAATTAGCCAGGTGTGGTTCACATCTGTAGTTCCAGCTATTTGAGAGGCCAAGATGGGAGGGCTGCTTGAGCCCAGGAGATTCAGGCTGCAGCAAGCCATGATTGTGCCACTGTATTCCGGCCTGGGTGACAAAGTGAGACCCTGTATCTTTTAAAAAAAAAAAAAAAAAAAGAAAAAAGAAAAACGAAAAATTTACCTGTTTTTCCAAGTTTCATTTGAAAGTGATGTTAATCAAATAATATTTAAATGAAATAGTAGTAATTGAAATACTTCTTGAACTCTGCATATGAGCCCAGGCATACTGTGTGTTTTACATATATTTAAGTTTTTAGCAGCTTTCAATTATAACATACTATTATCTTTAATAGATGAGAAAATATAGGCTTAAAAATGTTAATTTACACCCAAGGTTAGCTGACTGGAAATCTCCACTTTTAAATATTACACTTTTACAAACTCTCTCCCCTTTTTATACCTTTGTTATTATGAAATATAGCTAGGTAGAGAAACCTACATAAAACACAAATACAGAGCTTGTTGAGTTATTATTAAGTTATTATCTTTGTAATACCAACAAGTCAAGAAATAGAACTTTGCCAGCCACTACTAAGCCTTTTATGTTTCCCATTCTAATTATATTCTCCTGCTGCCAGGCGCCGGTGGCTCACGCTTATAATCCCAGCACTTTGGGAGGCCGAGGTGGGCGGATCACGAGGTCAAAGAGATCAAGACCATCCTGGCCAACATTGTGAAACCCCGTCTCTATCAAAAATACAAAAATTAGCTGGCCATAGTGGCGCGCACCTGTAGTCCCAGCTACTCGGGAGGCTGAGGCAGGAGAATCGCTTGAACCCAGGAGGTGGAGGTTGCAGTGAGCCGAGATCGCGCAAGTGCACTCCAGCCTGGGCGACAGGGCGAGACTCTGTCTCAAAAAAAAAAAAAAAATTATATTCTCCTCCTTCCCACTAAAAGCATTTGTATTATAATCATTTTCTAGCTTTTTAAAAAATAATTTGGCCGGGCACAGTGGCTTACGCCTGTAATCCCAGCACTTTGGGAGGCCGAGGTGGGCGGATCACGAGGTCAGGAGTTAGAGACCATCCTGGCCAACATGGTGAAACCCCGTCTCTACTAAAATACAAAAAGTTAGCCAGGCATGGTGGTGTGTGCCTGTAGTCCCAGCTACTCAGGAGGCTGAGCAGGGGAATCACTTGAACCCAGGAGGTGGAGGTTGCAGTGAGCGGAGATCACACCACTGCACTCCAGCCTGGCGACAGAATGAGACTCCATCTCTAATAATAATAATAATAATAATAATTTGAATACCAAAGTTTATATTCTTAATGTGTTTTATAAAGTTTTCTTTATTTTTCTCCCACTGTTTTTGTCCAGTTTATTTGTTAAGAAACTGGTAGTTTGACCTGTAGAGTTTCTTAAAGGTTTGATCAGATTCAGGTTTGATGTTTTTAGCCAGACTTCATAGGTAGTGGTATAGGAGATATATACACTACTGGTTGTTTTTGTGATTTTACAAACTATTGATACTCATTGGTTAAATCTGTTAACTCATTAGAGCTAACAAAATGGTGATTCTCTAATTTTATTATCTCTTCATTACTGGAATGTTTCTATAGAGAAGCTTCCCCTCATGTAATACTTAGCTACCTGGTGATTCAGTTTATATAAGAGAGGAAGAATAAGTGTTTGCTTATATCTTGTTATTTACCAGTTTTGTTTTTTGGTTTTTGGGTTTTTTTTTGAGACGGAGTCTTGCTCTGTCGCCCAGACTGGAGTGCAGTGGCACAATCTCAGCTCACTGCAAGCTCTGCCTCCCGGGTTCACGCCATTCTCCTGCCTCAGCCTCCTGAGTAGCTGGGACTACGGGCGCCTGCTACCACACCAGGCTAATTTTTTGTATTTTTAGTAGAGATGGGGTTTCACTGTGTTAGCCAGGATGGTCTTGATCTCCTGACCTCGTGATCCGCCCGCCTTGGCCTCCCAAAGTGCGGGATTACAGGCTTGAGCCACTGCGTTATTTACCAGTTTTCAACATGG
This sequence comes from Nomascus leucogenys, assembly GCF_006542625.1. Classification (NCBI taxonomy): domain Eukaryota; kingdom Metazoa; phylum Chordata; class Mammalia; order Primates; family Hylobatidae; genus Nomascus; species Nomascus leucogenys. Next base: position 12,259,575 of record NC_044394.1, on the reverse strand, counting down.
TGGGTTGGTTTCCACTAGCGTCTTTCAAATAATCTTTTTTTTTTTAATGTTTAAAGTATTATTATAAACTCATAGATGGATGGATTGACTGACTGATTTTTAGACAGGGTCTTGCTCTGTCACCCAGGCTGGAGTGCAGATGTGTGATCATAGCTCACTGTAGCCATGACCTGTTGAAAGCACTTTGGAGGCCAAGGTGGGAGGATTGCTAGAACCCAGGAGTCTGAGACCAGCCTTGGCAATATAGTGAGACCCCATCTCTACCAAAAAAAAAATTGTTTTTTAATTAGTTGGGTGGTGGCGCATGCCTGTAGCCCCGGCTGCTCGGGTTGCTGAGGCAGGAGGATTGCTTGAGCCCAAGAGGTTGAGGCTGCAGTGAGCTGTGATCGGGCCACTGCACTCCAGCCTGGGTGACACAATGAGACCCTCTATCTCCAAAAAAAAAAAAAAAAAGATGTTCATACACCAGACCACCCTCTGACACCCTTTTTACCCTACCTGGTGTCTCATGCCCTATATTGAGCTGTTCTTCTCCATAGACACACTCCTTGCTAAGCTGCCTTCACCATATATGGTCTCTAACCATGTAGTACCAGTTCCCTTCCCACTCCTCTCAGCAAGTGGACATCCTCCTCACCTTTTTTTAAAAAAAAGTCTTCCATGGCCGGGCGCGGTGGCTCACGCCTGTAATACCAGCACTTTGGGAGACTGAGGTGAGTGGATCATGAGGTCAGGAGATCGAGACCATCCTGGCTACCACAACGAAACCCCATCTCTACTAAAAATACAAAAAATTAGCCGGGCATGGTGGCGGGCGCCTGTAGTCCCAGCTACTCAGGAGGCTGAGGCAGGAGAAAGGTGTGAACTCAGGAGGCGGAGCTTGCAGTGAGCCGAGATCGCGCCACTGCACTCCAGCCTGGGCAGCAAAGCGAGACTCCATCTCAAAAAAAAAAAAAAAAAAAAAAATCTTCCACATTTTATAGAAATCTAACATTTCTTTCATAAGGCTATTGAGTTGGTTGGAATTTCACGTAAAACTTGTATCTGCTCCCTCCCGAATTTGAAGTTTTAAGAAAGTTTTCTGTATCCATAGAACTTTTTTTTAAAACGGTGTAATTTTTCTCATTGCTTTTGTTTATAACAGATGATGATGTGCCTGCAGATATGGTTGCAGAAGAATCAGGTCCTGGTGCACAAAATAGTCCATACCAACTTCGTAGAAAAACTCTTTTGCCGAAAAGAACAGCGTGTCCCACAAAGAACAGTATGGAGGTAACTTTAAATGTAATTGCTTGTCTTTTTGTAATGAAAGAATTTTCAAGAAACGAAAACGGGAATGTCATCCTTTTTTAGAAGTAATGATTATGGATGATAAGAATATTTGCTTTACTAGTTTCTGTTTTGTTTTTGAAGGGCGCCTCAACTTCAACTACAGAAAACTTTGGTCATCGTGCAAAACGTGCAAGAGTGTCTGGAAAATCACAAGATCTATCAGGTATTTCCTGTGGGAAAGTAAGAAATGGGTAAAATAATTTTTTTAAATTTTGCCTGATACCAAAAAATGAAAATTAAATGTATTCGAGTATTACCTTTGGGATTCAGAAAGTGATTATTACAGAATAAACTTTAGAACCCTGACCTCTCCCTCTGACTTTTATTGTTGTATAAAAATGCTTTTTATGTATTTATTTTAACCATTTCTGAGATGGCACATAATACCTAAACGAAGGAGTACTTTTGTTAGTTCAGGGTAGAGATAAATATGTGTTACCCATGAAACCCACGTGCTTATAAAATGACCATTATCCAAAAAAAAAGCTATTCATTAGATAAAATGAAAACTGTGTTCTTTAAATAATGAGAAAGTTATTGCTCGAATGATAGTTTATATGTTAATCTCTTTATAGCAGCACCTGCTGAACAGTATCTTCAGGAGAAACTGCCAGATGAAGTGGTTCTAAAAATCTTCTCTTACTTGCTGGAACAGGATCTTTGTAGAGCAGCTTGTGTATGTAAACGCTTCAGTGAACTTGCTAATGATCCAATTTTGTGGTAAGTAAAAACCTATTCCTTATTAACTTGAGATATATTATTTGTTGCCCAAAATGCTAAACATGGTAGGAAAGTCGGAGCGGTGAGTTGGTAGTTACAATTAGTTGAAACAAAATTAAAATGCTTATCAATTCCAAGTTACAAATGGGGGCTGTCAGTCCAGGTGGTATTTATAAATCGGTAAATGAAGTATTTTCTCTGCTATTTATCAGTTAATAGCAACTGAGTGATTATGGGAAATGTTTTTCTTTTAATAGCTTTTTAGAAATATAACAGTGTAATTTAAAATAGCTAATGAATTTTAAATCTGATAGATTAGAATGTAGGTTTTATACATCACTTTTGGAAAACAGTTGCATTCATGAATCTTTAAATAATTCATGCTCTTTGACCCAGTAATTCTACTTCTGAAAAGTTTTTTTGCCTTATGTACAAATTTTTCATAACAGCCTAGTTAAAATGAGAAAAATTGTAAATAATCTAAATATCCAGAAATAAGGGAATGAACCACGTAAACTGTGTAATGTGTACTTGGAGAGTTGTGATATAACCACTAATAGTAATTTTTACAGAGATTTTCATTTGTTTTTTGAGAGACAGGGTCTTGCTCTGTCACCCAGGCTGGAGTGCAGTGTCGCCATCACAGCTCACTGCAGCCTCAACCCTCTGGGCTCAAGCCATTCTCCCGCCTCAGCCTCCTGAGTAGCTGGGACCACAGGCATGTGTCACCATGCCCAGCTATTTTTTTTTTTTTTTTTTTTTTTTTTTTGGAGACAAAGGGTCTCACTGTTACTCAGTCTGATCTTGAACTCCTGGGGTCAAGTGATCCTTCTACCTCGGTCGCCCAAAGTGCTGAGATTACAGGCATGAGCCACCGCACCCAGCCCAAGTTTTTAATAACATGAAAAAAATGCTGTTATAAGTGAAAAGAGGCCAGGTGTGGTGGCTCCTGCCTGTGGTCCCAGCTACTCCAGAGGCTGAGGCAGGAGGATCATTTGAGCCCAGGAAGTCAAGGCTGCAGAGAGCCGTGATCGTGCCACTGTACTCCAGCCTGGAAAACAGACGGAGACCCTGTTTTTTAAAGAAAAGAACAGAGTACAAAATTGAATTTGCTATATAATCACAACTATAATAAATGATCTGTAGATAAAATGAGTGGAAGCAAATATGGCAGACTGTTAATAGTTAATATATTGAAACTATAGTTCTTTACACTTGTTTTACAACGGTTATGTGTATTACTTTTATTATGCACAAAATGTGCACTATATATATATGTATGTTTTTGTTGTTGTTTTTGACAGAGTTTCGTTCTTGTTGCCCAGGCTGGAGTGCAGTGGCACAATCTTGACTCACTGCAACCTCTGCCTCCTGGGTTCAAGCAGTTCTCCTGCCTCAGCCTCCTGAGTAGCTGGGATTACAGGCGCCTGCCACCATGCCCAGCTATTTTTTGTATTTTTAGTAGAGACAGGGTTTCACCATGTTGGCTAGGCTGGTCTTGAACTCCTGACCTCAGGTGATCCTCCTGCCTCAGCCTCCCAAAGTGCTGGGATTACAGGCATGAGCCGCTGTGCCTGGCCCACACCTTACATTTAAGAGAAAAATTACAAAGGAGAAATGAGAATGAAGAGCAGCAGAACAAAACAGCATTGCTCACTGTACCAAAAATGATAATAGTTAACCATTACTCCAGTTTGAAGATTTGATGGTTCTTGATAGGATATAAATGGACTGAAGATACAGGACAAATTAAGTTCAAAGTATTTTTACTGAAAATTATCTTTTTAGGCTAGGCGAAGTGGCTCACGCCTATAATCCCAGCACTTTGGGAGGCTGAAGTGGGCAGATTACTTGAGCCCAGGAGTTTGAGACCAGCCTGGGCAACATACTGGGACCTCATTTCTCCAAAAAAAATAAAAAAATAAGGCAAGAGGATCACTTGAACCTGGGAGGTTACGGCTGCAATGAGCCATGGTCATGCCTCTGCACTCCAGTGTGCGCAATGGGAGTGAGACTGTGTCTCAAAAAGAAAAAGAAAAAATTGTCTTTTTAAGTGATAATCATGATGTTTTTACAGTAAGGATAACTTTTTTTTCCCCTTCCTGAGTAAACAGTTTGTAAGGAAATTGGAACTTTTTGTTGGTCTGTGTGGACTAATTTTCATACGCAGTTACATTGTGAAAATTTTCACAGGAAAACTAATTTTCAGCCAGGCATGGTGGCTCACGCCTGTAATCCCAGCACTTTGGGAGGCTGAGGTGGGTAAATCACTTGAGCTCCAGAGTTGAAGACCAGCCTGGGTAGCATGTGCTTGTAGTCCCAGCTACTTGGGAGGCTGAGGTCTGGGAGGATCATTTGAGCCCATGAGGCAGAGGTTGCAGTGAGCTGAGATCGTGGCACTGCACTCCAGCCTGGGTAATAGAAGTAGACTGTGTCTCAAAGAAAAAAAAGGAAAAAAACATAATTTCCATGTGCAACTACACTGAAAATTTTAAATGTGAAAAATAACGTTTTCACATTTTAAATCCTGTTTTTAGCTGGGCGTGGTGACACATGCCCATAATCTCAGCTACTCAGGAGGCTGAGGCTGAAGAATCGCTTGAACCTGGGAGAGGGAGGTTGCAATGAGCCGAGATCGTGCCACTTGCATTCTAGTCTGGATGACAGTGAGACTCTGTCTCAAAAAAAAAATATCCTGTGTTTTAATATTCATTTTTGTGTATTCTTACTTTCTTACTCAAGTTTTTGAGGCCTCAAATAATTGTTATAGTTCAAAAGTGTATTAATCTAAAGGACATTTTATCAAGAAAATTTTAATTCCTTTCTCTGTTCAGGAAACGATTATATATGGAAGTATTTGAATATACTCGCCCTATGATGCATCCTGAACCTGGTAAATTCTACCAGATTAATCCAGAAGAGTATGAACATCCAAATCCCTGGAAAGAGAGTTTCCAGCAGTTGGTATGAAATATAAATAGAATATATTGGTTTATATTATACATTTATAAATAACTTTCTTTTAAGAAATAAGTTTAGGCTGGGCGTGGTGGCTCACACCTGTAATCCCAGCACCTTGGGAGGCTGAGGTAGGCAGATTACCTGAGGTCAGGAGTTCGAGACCAGCTTGGCCAACATGGCGAAACTCCATCTCTTCTAAAAATACAAAAATTAGCCAGACGTGGTGGCGCGCGCCTGTAGTCCCAGCTACTCGGGAGGCTAAGGCAGGAGAATCGCTTGAACCCAGGAAGCAGAGTTGCGGAGAGCTGAGATTGCACTGCTGCACTCCAGCCTGGGCGACAGAGTGAGACTCTTGTCTCAGGGAAAAAAAAAAAGTTGAGTAGGTTTTAATGAACAATTATCAACCAACAGAGTATTCAGCAATTCTTTTCACTACTGACATATCCATTAATAAGTTAGTACAGTAAGCATTAGTAGCCTGAGAGCACTTGTGATTTCAGTGGGTCTCTTTGGACTTGTATTTAAATTATTAGTGTTCAGTAGTTGTTTTAAAGTTCCACATTTATCTTAATTGTTATACGGCCCTTCATGAGTGACTCAGCTGGAGATGATTTTGCTTTCTGCGGGACATTTGGCAATGTCGGGAGACATTTTTTGATTGTCACAATGGGAGGAGAGTGTGCTGCTGCTATTTGGCTGGGTGAGGCCAGGGATACCTCTAAACATCCTACAATGCAGAGGACAGCCGCCATAACAAAGAATTAACTGACCCAAAATATCAGTAATGCTGAGATTGAGAAACCCTGTTCTTTGTTTCTGGATATTACTGGATCATAACTTGTTTTAGATTTTACATTGTACTCTATGACAGAAAATTATTTGGAATAGTTGAGAATTATTTTTGATTTGTAATAAAAGTTGTTCATGCAGTTGTACATTAATTTAAATATAAGGTTTATGTTAGTAGTCACTGGTTTTGTTTTTGACATTTTAGTATAAAGGTGCACATGTAAAGCCAGGATTTGCTGAACATTTCTACAGTAACCCCGCAAGATATAAAGGAAGAGAAAATATGTTGGTATGTTTGATTTTTATTTTTATGACTTAAAATGGTAATCTTTCAGTTGTATACTGACATATTTATTTTTTTCTAGTATTATGATACTATTGAAGATGCCCTTGGTGGGGTACAAGAGGCTCATTTTGATGGACTTATCTTTGTTCATTCTGGAATATATACTGATGAATGGATATATATTGAATCTCCAATCACCATGATTGGTGCAGGTATTTTGAAATGCATTGTCATTAAAATTTTAATATTTTACTCATTTATGTGATAGGATTTTCAAAATGCTAGTGACTTAACATCCAGTTGAATTTTTATAATATCCTGCTGGTAAAGTAGGAATGAAGATATCACACATATTTTAAATGAAGGAAATGAAAACATAAGAGTTCAGAAATTATAGCTGTATATAAATTTTTCTGCCCCCCCCCCAACCTTTTTTTTTTTTTTTTTGATGCAGAGTCTAGCTATGTCACCCAGGCTAGAGTGCAGTGACACAATTTCGGTTCACTGCAACCTCTGCCTCCTGGGTTCAAGCAATTCTCATGCCTCAGCCTCTCAAGTAGCTGGGATTATAGGCATGCACCACCATGCCTGGCTAATTTTTGTATTTTTAGCAGACATAGGGTTTCGCCACGTTGGCCCGGCTGGTCTCAAACTCCTGACCTTAGGCAATCTGCCTATCTTGGCCTCCCAAAGTGCTGGGATTACAGGCGTGAGCCACTATGCCTGGCTGTATAAGTTTCCTGATGTTAGTACTTTCTCCAGTTGCCTTAAGTTATTCATTAAACAAAGAAAAATAGTTTTTTCATCTTTTATTTGAAAATAAAGATGCGGCCGGGTGCGGTGGCTCACACCTGTAATCCCAGTACTTTGAGGGGCTGAGGTGGGTGGATCACTTCAGGTCAGGAGTTGAAGACTGGCCCGGCCAACATGGTGAAACCCCATCTCTACTAAAAATACAAAAAAAATTAGCCAGGTGTGGTGGTATGCTCCTGTAATCCCAGCTACTCTGGAGTCTGAGGCAGGAGAATTGCAAAGAAAGATGCTAATGTTTTTATTGCTATGTTTTTAAAGGAACTGAAATAGAATTTTTAAATACTTTTGTGCTATTTCAAAGCTATTTATGGTCAGGTTTCTAAGAATAAATGTAATATCTGTCAAACACTGAGTCATTTGAAGATTTGTGTTTTTTTTTTTTTTATGTTGAGGATACAATACATAGAACATTTTAAGATAGCTAGTAATTATTATTTGCTAGTGAAATTTGCATTCACAGCCTCTTTTGCTTTCTTCCTCTATCTCTCCATGAAGATGGGGAGTATAGATTGGAGCAAATTTTTGTCCGGTGATTTTATTACTTTCTAAATTGAGGCCACTGTTGGAAATAAATTTAAATAGAGATCTCTTCTCTTCTTGAGCTTCTGTTTCCAGTGCTGCTGCTGGAAACAGAATGGTTTCCACAAGAAACCATTTTTTGTTTTTGTTTCCACAAGAAACCATTTTTAAATATGCCATTGCATTTTATATTCATAGTATTTATAGTTAAATGTTATTAGAAGTATTAGTATGCATGGATTTGAATATAGTAAAGGCTGATGATGAAACATAGTTAACTGATAGTGACTATTAGTCCTACTACTCAGTACTAATGTTTTTAGTAAGTTCCCCCTCCATAAAGATACCTATCTGTTGAAATCGAATAAAGGTAATATTTAAAATATCTTCTCCACAGCACCTGGGAAAGTGGCAGACAAAGTTATAATTGAAAACACTAGAGATTCAACCTTCGTTTTTATGGAAGGCTCTGAAGATGCTTATGTTGGATATATGACAATAAGGGTAAGAAATGTTAAGATTTAAAATACACATTGAAATCATAAAGGCAGTAATTGTTTATTTCAAACAAAATTTTTACTTTTCAGTTTAACCCTGATGACAAATCTGCACAACACCACAATGCACACCACTGCTTAGAGATTACAGTAAATTGTAGCCCTATTATTGATCACTGTATCATCCGAAGTACATGTACAGGTTAGTGTTTTCTTTATATTTTACAATAAAATTTTGAGTCACTGCATGTTGCCCAGTAGGTTTTTACATAAGTGAATAATTTTTCTACAGTTGGTTCTGCAGTATGTGTTAGTGGCCAAGGAGCATGTCCCACCATCAAGCACTGTAACATCAGCGACTGTGAAAATGTTGGACTGTATATAACAGATCATGCACAGGTATTTTTGAATTTTGTGGGATTTTTTTCTTTTTAAAAAATGTTTAAAAGCTCTACTGATGTTTGTTGCTGATTACTTGTTGTAGGGAATATATGAGGATAATGAAATTTCCAATAATGCGTTAGCTGGGATTTGGGTTAAAAATCATGGAAACCCAATTATTAGACGGAATCATATTCATCATGGACGTGATGTTGGTGTGTTCACATTTGATCATGGCATGGTAAGAACACTTATTTTTAATAGAAAAACCGACTTCTGTATCAGTTAGATTCCAAGTATGTTTCAGCATTATTTTCTCATCACCAAATTATCTGAATTGAAGAGGATAGGTTTAAAAGCAATTTCAGCATTATATTTTAAAATCAATATGAAATATTTATTCTGTAAATTTATGCACCAGACATATCCATGTAGAGGTGATAGCGTTCTTAGGCAATATATGTGATCTTTGAGGGGAGTAAGGTATAACTGGTTAATTAAGTCTCAAATGTGTGTTCATAAAAGCCACCCAAAAGCTTTCTGTTTTAATGAAAATTCCTGTATCCTCAGGTTTAATAAATCAAAATTTCCAAGGATGGGGCTTAGAATATGTATTTTTAATAAACATCGTAAGCGAATCTAACACTGTTTGTCTGTAGAGTATACTTTGAGAAATAATGGTTTCATCGTTCTTTTGCTTTTCATTTAATTCCTCTTGAAAATTTTAAACTGGCAGAACTTTAATAGGAGATATAGTGATAAAATATCAATTTTAAAACCATTATGCAGCAGTTAACATTAGGCATCCTTATGGAATATACTGTGTTTTAAATATTACTATATAGTTTTACATAATTTTCTAGAGACATGACTTTTTGAGCTCTGAGATCACCATCTCAAAATAATGTTTTGAATGTCTTTTCAGATTTTTTTTCATTTAATGTCAAATTTTCCTTGAGGTAATTTTCAAGTCCTAATACAGCATTGGTAAAATTTTCTGTTGCGGAGTCCGAGATGGGAGAGAGGGTCATCACATTGTAGCAAATAGGATTATGGTGAGGTTTTGTTGCCTATTATACAATATTAAGCAATCCTAGGAATGTTGGATTCATATATACAAATTTTCAATGACAAAGAAAATTTTTTATTTTCATTGTTCTTTTTTTTTTTTTTTTGAGACCGAGTTTCACCCTTGTTGCCCAGGCAATGGCAGTGGTGTGATCTTGGCTCACTGCAACCTCCACCTCCTGGTTCAAGGGATTCTCCTGTCTCAGCCTTCCAAGTAGCTGGGATTATAGGCATGCACCACCACGCCTGCCTAATTTTGTATTTTTAGTAGAAACAGCGTTTCACCATGTTGGTCAGGCTGGTCTTGAACTCCTGGCCTCAAGTGATACACCTGCCTCGGCCTCCCAAAGTCCTGGGATTACAGGCATGAGCCACCGCGCCTGGCCAAGGCAGAGCTCTTTTTTTAAACTAAACTAGACTATGACCAGGTGCAATGGCTCACACCTGTAATCCCAGCACTTTGGGAGGCCAAGGCAGTTGGATCGCTTGGGCTCAGGAGTTCAAAACCAGCCTGGACAACATGGTGAAACTCCGTCTCTACAAAAAATACAAAAATTAGCTGGGCATGGTGGCTCACACCTGTAATCCCAGCTACTTGGGGGGCTGAGACAGGAGGATCACTTGAGCCCAGGAGACAGAGGTTGCAGTGAGCCAAGATGTAAGATGTGTGCCATTGCATGGGATTTCAGGCGTGAGCCACCACGCCTGGCCAAGTTCATCATTTTTGAAAGACCTCTGGTGATGGGATGGTCCCTTATTAAAGTTCACATAGTAAGTTACTCCATCACACACACGCTCCTTATACCATTTTAAAGAATAGATTTGGGCTTGTAAATATTACAGCATTTTTAAAAATAAGTCTAGGCAATGCTGTAGATAGATATTTCCATTAAAGATTAATGAGATTTATACATTTTAAGATTTATGAAGTATTTCAATCTATCTCCACCCCATCATTTTTATTTTTATTTTGCAAAGGTTTAAAATATTTGCATTCCTACAGTTACTGGTCCATATTTATTCTGTATTTATTTATCATTTAGTTCTTTTATCATGGTTTCTCCATTCTTGAATTTAAATTTTGATTCATTCTTGGTGTGGCTAGGTTTTGTCATCCAGCCATTTTTTGTTTTTTTTTTTTTTTTTTTTTTTTAAAGAAAGGCTTATGGGTATTGTAGCTTGAATTCTTGCCATGTGAGAATCCCTATCCATTGCCTTTTAACTTAGCTGAGTTTCTTTCATTCCCTCACGATTCTGTAGACATTTTTTTATTCTAGCATTGAGCATGGCTGAGAACTCTGAGATCACACTGGGTTTTTTTTCTTTCTTCTTTGCTTGAAAGATTGCTCTTCTACCTCAGTATCCAGATTTTGGCTTTTGCTGATGTTGTATTGTTTTACTATTTTTCTGTTCCATATGTTCCTTTCTTTAGAAAGTTAGCTATCTTTCTTGTTATTTATATTGCTGTGTTCTGTCCTGTTTAGTGTTGTGTGAGTTCCTCAAATCTGTGTTCCTTACCACGTCTCCATAGTTTTGTTTGTTTTTCTGTTGTTATTTTGCTTCCAGTGTGGGTCTTGCCTCTGATTTTTATATTTTTTAATGAAATATTTCTAACATACACTGAAGTAGAGAGAATAGTATAATGACTCTCCAGGTACCAGTTGTCTGCCTTCAACAACTATCATTTCATGGCCAATTTTGTTTAATCTATACCTCATATGTTTTACTACCTTCTTTACACTCTGGATTATTTTGAAGTAAATACCAGACTTCATCATCTCTTGTAAATATTTTACCATGTGTCTTTAAAAGATGGGTGTTTTTTTTTTTCTTTCACATAACCACAGTGCTAATCCGCTCCTCAATAATTAGGAATAATTCCTTAATATCATCAAATTTTCTGTTAATGTTCACAGTTCTCCAATTGTCTTTTGTTTAATATTCAGTTCAGTGCAGAGTTGTTACTTTTGTAAAATAAGATTAAAATGTCATAGCAGGCCAGGCATGGTGGCTCATGCCTATAATCCCAGCACTTTGGGTGACCGAGCAGGCAGATCACCTGAGGTCAGGAATTTGAGAACAACCTGGCCAACATGGTGAAACCCTGTCTCTACTAAAAATACATAAATTAGCCGGGCATGTTGGCGCACACCTCAAGTCCCAGCTACTCGAGAGGCTAAGGCAAGAGAATCACTTGAATCCAGGAGGCAGAGGTTGCAGTGAGCCAAGATCGTGCCACTGCACTCCAGCCTGGGCGACAGAGCAAGACTCTGTCTCAAAAAATAAATAAATAAATAAATAAAATGTCATAGCAATGCCAAATTGCTATAAAGTGTTTTGAGGCCGGGTGCGGTGGGTCACACCTGTAATCCTAACACTTTGGGAGGACAAGGTAGGCAGATCACTTGAGCCCAGGAGTTCAAGACCAGCCTGGCCAACACAGTGAAACGCTGCCTCGTGGTGGCGTGTGCCTGTAATCCCAGCTTCTCAGGAGATTGAGGCATGAGAATCACTTGAAGTGGGGAGGTGGGAGGTGGGAGGTGGAGGTTGCAGTGACCCAAGATCATGCCACTGCACTCCAGCCTGGGCGACAGAGGAGTGAGACTCTGTCCAAAAAATAAAAAAATTCATGGCATATTCATGCCATTAGATTTCATCACTTCGGTTAGAAGATAATAATAAGCTAAGCTTATTATAGCCTTTAGTTACTTGGGGAAAACTACCCTTCATTGAAAGTCTAAGGTACTAACATTGGTTAGTTCCCAGCACCCTCCTCTTTCTTACCCAGATTTCACAGTATTTGGTAAGTGTTGTTATAGATTAGAGTTGTGGAAGTTTATTTCAATGAAGATAGCATTTTTCTCTTCTTAATCTGGAGAGTTTCTTGTGAAACTCTTGAATGCCTTTTATTTTGTCTTTTTTTTTTTTTTTTTTTTTTTGAGACAAGAGTCTCACTCTGTCACCCAGGCTGGAGTGCAGTGGTGCAATCGCGGCTCACTGCAACCTCCACCTTCCAGGCTTCAAGCAATTCTTGTGCCTCAGTCTCCTGAGTAGGTGGGAGTACAGATGCCTGCCAGCATGCACAGCTAACTTTTGTGTTTTTAGTACAGACAGGGTTTCACCATGTTGGCCAGGCTGGTCTACAACTTCTGACTTCAAGAGATCCACCGTGCCTGGCCTACTTTGTCATATTTAATAAAGAATCTTTTACTTCAAAAAATTTATACATGTTGGAACTTTTGTGGTTTGCATTAAAAGACAAAGCAGAGGCTGGGCACAGTGGCTCACACCTGTAATCCCAGCACTTCGGGAGGTTGAGGCATGAGGACTGCATGAACCCAGGAGCTCAAGATCAACCTGGGCAAGACAGACCGTATCTCTACGAAAGAAATGTTCTAAAAATTAGCTGGGCATGGTGGCACACACCTATAATCCTAGCTACTTGGAAGGCTGAGGCAAGAGGATTGATTGAGCCCAGGAGTTCAAGGTTGTAATGAGCTGTGATAGCTCCAGCTTGGGTGACAGGGAGATTCCCATCTTCTTAAAAAATTTTTTTTGGCCGGGCTTGGTAGCCCTGTAATCGCAGCACTTTGGGAGGCCAAGGCAGGTGGATCACTTGAGGCCAGGAGTTGGAGACCAGCCTGGCCAGCATGGCAAAACCCCGTCCCTACTAAAAATAAAAAAATTAGCTGGGCATGGTGGCATCCGCCTGTAATCCCAGCTACTTTGGAGGCTGAGGCATGAAAATTGCTTGAACCTGGGATTTGGAGGTTGCAATGAACCAACATCACAACACTGCACTCCAGCCTGGGAGACTGTGAAACTCCACCTCAAAAAAAAAAAAATTTTTTTTTTTAATTCTAATTTCTTACAGTTCTATATTATTGATTTATTTTGTACTAGAGATATCTCTTAACAAAATAGTTGCATTTTATTAAAATATATCTTGAAGCAGGCCGGGTTCAGTGGCTCTTGCCTGTAATCCCAGCACTTCAGGAAGCCGAGGCGAGCAGATCACTTGAGGTCAGGAGTTCCAGACCAGCCTGGCCAACATAGTGAAACCCCATCTCTACTAAAAATACAAAAATTAGCTGGGCGTAGTGGCTCACACCAAAAGTCCCAGCTCCTCGGGAGGCCGAGGCAGGAGAATCACTTGAACCCAGGAGGCAGAGGTTGCAGTGAGCCGAAATTGCACCACTGCACTCCAGCCTGGGCAACAGAGACTCTGTCTCAAACAAAAAAAAAAAAAAAAAAAAAAAAAAAAAAAAATCTCGAAGCAAAATTACATTAGCTGAATCCATAATAAAGATAAGTTTCCTTGCAAAATTATGAAACTGTAAGTCAATCAATCTTTGTCATTTCTAAAGGTAGTAAAATCATTGTTGTGCCAATGTAGAGGCTTCTCATTTTAAGGTCATTGAGAAAAGAAAACTTTTTGCTGCTTTGTTTTCTTGAAAGTTACTCTGAAACAAAAGATACAGATTATAAACTCCATATTTGATGGAATTAAGTGACATTTTTAATCCTTAACCTAAATTATTAATACAATGTGGTAAATGACTGCATGCCTGTGACCAGGGCAGCCAACCAGATTAGAGCAAGTTAAAGCTCCGGTACAGCTGTTCAGAAAGATAAATTGGTAAACCAAATGTAAATGTATTAAGAGGTGATTTATAGGAGATGATGCAGGAGAATCGCTTGAACTTGAGAGGCAGTGGTTGCAGTGAGCCAAGATTGGGCCACTGCACTCCATCCTGGGCAGCAGGGTGAGACTCTGTCTCAAAAAAATAAAAAGAAGAGGTGATTTGGACAACTAGCAACAAGTTTAGGATAGAGTTGTCACTAGAAAGCTAAGCCAAGGAGAAAAAAATCTAAAAAGTTCTGCAGCAAAGAAGTCATATTTTATGGCTCAACTCTGAATAGCACACTAATGTAACCAAAATTAAGGTAAAACTACACTGAAAGGATACAATGTGTGAGTATATATTGTGGGGGATAGAGAGGTAGGAGAGCTAAATTCTGCTCTCCCATAATAGAGGTCAGTGGATAATACCTAAAACTGGAAAGTCAAGATTAAGTACAGTGTGTTACTTAATAAAATAGAGGTGAATCAAAGGAATCAGCTAAAAGAATTAAAAGTGGGGGCCTCTGGATAAAGGAAATGAGGGAGAGGGCTGCTATTTGCCTTAAAAAACTTGTGAATCGGCCGGGCGCAGTGGCTCACACCTGTAATCCCAGCACTTTGGGAGGCCGAAGCAGGTGGATCATGAGGTTAGGAGATCGAGACCATCCTGGCTAACTTGGTGAAACCCTGTCTCTACTAAAAATACAAAAAATTAGCTGGGCATGGTGGCAGCGCCTGTAGTCCCAGCTACTCGGGAGGCTAAGGCAGGAGAATGGTGTGAACCCGGGAGGTGGAGGTTGCAGTGAGCCGAGATCGTGCCACTGCACTCCAGCCTGGGTGACAGGGCGAGACTCCCTCTCAAAAACAAAACAAAACAAAACAAACAAACAAAAAAAAACTTGTGTATCTAGTTGAGTCTCTTAACTCCGTAAAATCAAAACCTAAAGAAAACAAAAAGATTATCCCTTCATTTGAATACTGTTTAGTCAGTGTATATCAATTTTTTTTTACTGGATCACTGCATTCAGAGATAATCAAATTTTGCTTGCAGCGCTGTAAAAGTTTACCAATCAGATTTGTCGGCCTGGCATGGTGGCTCACACCTGTAATCCCAGCACTTTGAGAGGCCAAGGCGGGAGGATTGCTTGAGGCTGAAAGTTTGAGACCAGCCTGGGCAACATGATGAAACTCCATCTCTACTAAAAACAAAAATTGGCCAGGCTTGGTGCCATGCACCCGTGGTCTCAGCTACTTGAGAGGTTGAGTGGGGAGGATCATTTGAGCCCAGGAGGTTGAGGCTTCAGTAAGTGATTGCACCCTTGCACTCCAACCCAGACAACAGAGTGAGAGCCTGTCTCTAAAAAAAAAAAAGAAAGAAATAAAGAAGAAACAAAATCCACCAGATGTGTCATTCAACTCTTGGCAGAGAGAGACTAAGAGTTATACTAATTGTGCTCCCTCCTCATGGGGGAAAACATCTGAAATGGTGAATAATACTAGTCTAGTATTAAGGTCTCTTTGTCTAGCCTCTTTTGTTTTTTTGATGGTCAGTTTTGCCGTAACAGTATATTTATACACCCAGTGTGTATTCATTTTATTCTGTATAAAATCAAAGAAAGAAGTTTTATATTTGAAGATACTATCTTTTATATAGCTCCTGATTTGTTTTAAAAAAGAATAAGATTATAATCCAAATGTAGAGATATAATTTATAGATAATTTGTTCTTTATTAGAAAATGAAGTCTGAAAACTACTCTGTGTGTTATTCTTGGAGGTCTATTTTCTTGAAGAGTTAACCATGTAGTATACTAGAGTATTCAGAATATCCCCTTTTTATCCTCTACTAAATTTGGCAAAAAATTCATCAAATCCTGTTTGAGTACTTACTGTGTGTAAAGTCTTACATACATGCTCTAGAAGTTAGAATAGTCCAGACAGGAGCTTATGATGGGGTAGAAATTGACATATATAAATATAGAAATAATATAAGGCAAAAGACATGGAACTAACATGAGAAAAATACTTAGTGCTGAAAGGATTTTAAAGAGAAAAGAGAGTAAGCACATTCAGTGTTTTCTTAATATCCAGTCTGCATTGAGTCTTTGGCCTTAGGAGATCAGAATTATGGTGACTTCCATTATCATTATAAAAGTAAAACATGTCCATCATATAGGAAATATAAGAAATTCAAAGTATGAAGAAAGACATAATTATCCATAATTCTACCACTCATAATCATCTCACATTTTTGTTCCATCCTTCAAATTCCCTTTAAACAAAATTGAGATTATACATAATGTATACTACTTTAAAACTTGTTCTTTTCATTTAACATGTGTAGGATGAATGTAAGTTTTCAAAAACATTGTATTTAGCCAGTTTTCTATTAATGGGCTAAGGTGAACTTTTTTAAAAAATTGCTCTTATTTTAAGACTCTGATTGTGTTCTTTGGTCAACCTTTATTTATTTTTGAGACTGTATTGTCCAGGCTGGAGTGCGATGGTGTGATTACGGCTCACTGCAGCCTCAACCTCCCAGGCTCAAACAATCCTCCCACCTCAGCCTCCCTAGTAACTAGGCCTATAGGCACATGCCACCACACCTGGCTGATTTTGTTTTTAACTTTTTCTGTAGAGACGACGTCTCACTATGTCACCCAGGCTGGTCTCGAGCTCCAGGGCTCAAGCAGTCCTCCCCGCTTGGCCTTCCAAAAGCGCTGGGAGGCCCAGCCACAACTTTTAGAAGCTGACTTGTTGGGACATTTTTAAGGCAGCCAGGGTTTATATTCTTAATGACTTTAACCTTTTGTTGAAGGATATATACTTACTAGTTAATGGTATTCATCTACATTTATTGAATAGATCTTTTGCTGTTTTTCCTTCATGCCTTTGAATGTACTTGGATTTATTAGAGGATGTATAGTTCTTTGTTTTGCTAAAACATTTAAATCATTAGCCAGGCATGGTGGTGTGTGCCTTATAGTCCTAGCTACTCAGGAGGCTGAGGTGGGAGGATTGTTTGAGGCTGCATGAGCTATGATTGTGCCACTGTACTCCAGCCTGGACAACAGAGTGAGACCTTGTCTGTTAAAAAAAAAAATTAAAACATTTAAATCTTTTTCTTTCCATGATTATTACTTGAAGCTTAGTGTATATACCTATTTTTTATTCTTAAACTTTTTTTAAATTTGTTTTGAGACGGAGTTTCGCTCTTGTCACCCAGGCTGGAGTGCAGTGGCGCAATCTCGGCTCACTGCAACCTCTGACTCCCGGGTTCAAGCAATTCTCCTGCCTCAGCCTTCCAAGCAGCTGGGATTACAGGTGTGGGCCACCTCACCCAGCTAATTTTTGTATTTTTAGTAGAGACGGGGTTTCATCATGTTGGCCAGGCTGGTCTCCTCCTGACCTCAGGTGGTCCACCTTCCTAGGGCTCCCAAAGCGCTGGGATTACAGGCGTGAGTCACCATGCCCAGCCTTAAATGTTTCTAATACTTAATTTTTAGATATGCATTGAAATGCTTTTTAAATGGCATTTCATTTTTTGTAAAGTAGCCTTTACCTACAGATTTAATTTCTGTATTTTTCAGGGTTACTTTGAAAGTTGCAACATACACAGAAATAGGATAGCAGGCTTTGAAGTAAAAGCCTATGCTAACCCCACAGTGGTTCGATGTGAAATTCACCATGGGCAGACTGGAGGAATATATGTCCATGAAAAAGGAAGAGGACAATTCATAGAGAATAAAATCTATGCAAACAACTTTGCAGGTGTATGGATTACCTCAAATAGTGACCCAACAATAAGGTATTTACATATAATTATGGGTGAAAATTACTTTTTCACT
Source organism: Nomascus leucogenys (assembly GCF_006542625.1). Taxonomy (NCBI): domain Eukaryota; kingdom Metazoa; phylum Chordata; class Mammalia; order Primates; family Hylobatidae; genus Nomascus; species Nomascus leucogenys. The sequence goes on along the minus strand of NC_044394.1, from coordinate 12,241,739 downwards.
TAAAGGTTTGTCTTAAAAGTCAAGATACTGAGCTTTAACTCTTAAAAGCTTTGTTAGACATTTGACTACTATAAAATAGATTTTCCTAGTTAAAGTCTATGCATCTGAATGAGCCATAGCTATTGCAGATTTATTTTTTGGTGTTTTTTTTTTTCATTAGTGATATAAACCATATGTGATATTATGAAAAATTGCAAATGCTGTGATTTTTATTTTAAATTCATTAAACTGCATTATAGATGAGTAAATAGGGCTGTTACCTCCCCTTGGAGCTTAGAGGACTTTGTCTTCTTTTTTCTGATAGTTAGCAAATAGAATAACTCAGGAAAAATATCTCAAAGATTCTTGACCAGAAAGACTAAAATTATCAAAAAGTCAAAAACTGTAAGCTGTCATTTTCCCTTAATAAGCCAAAATTGTAGAACCAGAGGTATTATAATTTAATCAAACACTATGAATTATTTTTAATTGTCAAATTTTATTTTCCATTGGCTTTATGGAAGTAGATTTTGGGATTTCCATCTTGTTAATATTCATCAAATGTTTCTAGATCAGCTAAAAAATTGTTTTGAATGTATTAGCTGTTTTGAGGGGAATTTTTAAGAATGCTACATATGTTCTCTCAAATAGTAGTCTAACTTTTCCAAAGTCTTAGGCCTTAGAAATAATGAAGAAATTGAGGCCTTAGAAGTTACATAATTTGTTATATGACCATGAGGGGCCTTACAGTTGTACAAAACAAGTAAGTTTGGCTGAATAGATGTCTTCTTTTTTTTATTTCACATAATTGTAGGGGAAATTCTATATTTAATGGAAATCAAGGAGGAGTTTACATCTTTGGTGATGGACGAGGCCTTATTGAAGGAAATGACATTTATGGTAAGCATATGGTTTTGTTCTATAAAACTTACAGATTTGTATGTCTTCTTGATATTAGCAAAATGACGGAACATTTTGAAACTACCCAAGTGGAAGCACTGATCCAGCTCTTTAATTTTTTTCTTTTTCAAAGAGTTGAGGTCTTACTCTCTTGTGCAGACTGGAGTGCAGTGGCACAAACATGGCTCACAGCAGCCTCAGACTTCTAGGCTCAAAGCGATCTTCCTGCTTCAGCCTCCCTGGTAGCTAGGTCTACAGGCATGTGCCACCATGCCCCACTCATTTATTTGTAGAGGCTGGGTTTTGCCACGTTGCCCAGGCTGGTCTTGAACTCCTGGCCTCAGGCGATCTTCCCGCCTTGGTCTCCCAAAATTCTGGGATTGCAGGTGTGAGTCTCATGCGCTGCCCTTTAATTTTTGTTGTCGTTGTTGTTGAGACAGAGTCTCACTCTGTTGCCTAGGGTGGAGTGCAGTGATGCAATCTCAGCTCACAGCAACCCCTGCCTCCCAGGTTCAAGTGATTCTTATGCTTCAGCCTCCAGAGTAGCTGGGATTACAGGTGCGTGTTACTATGCCCGGCTCAATTTTGCTTTTTTTTTTTTTTTTTTTGAGACGGAGTCTCACTCTGTCGCCCAGGCTGGAGTGCAGTGGCGCAATCTCAGCTCACTGCAAGCTCCACCTCCCAGGTTCATGCCATTCTCCTGCCTCTGCCTCCCGAGTAGCTGGGACTACAGGCGCCTGCCACCACGCCCGGCTAATTTTTTGTATTTTTAGTAGAGACGGGGTTTCACCGTGTTAGCCAGGATGATCTCGATTCGATCTCCTGACCTTGTGATCCGCCCGCCTCGGTCTCCCAAACTGCTGGGGTTACAGGCGTGAGCCACCGTGCCCACCCATTTTTGCATTTTTAATAGAGACAAGTTTTGCCATGTTGGCCAGGCTGGTCTTCAACCCCTGGCCTCAAGTGATCTGCCTGTTTCAGCCTCAGCCTCCCAGATTGCTGGGATTACAGGTATGAGCCACCACGCCCGGCCTAAATTCTTAATAAAGATTATTCTGTGATATTTATTCATAGGCACTATGCCAGATACCAGGGATGAAAATACAAATAAGACCTTAGTCCCAAGGAGTATCTGCAGTTTCCATAGTTTCACTCTGTTTTTTAATAGTTAATAAATTGTTTCTGTGGTAGTTTAATGTACTTTGTACTAATTACAGAAAGAAAATATTTATTCCTCATTAAAGTTTTAGGAACATTAAATCAGCAAACAATCAGTAGATATCTGCGTGCCAGACACCAATATGTGCCTGGGCTTTCGCTTCTGGTAACTCTAACCTGGTTAATACTTACATAAAGCTTTACTAAGTGTAGGCACTCTGCGAAGCATCTTAACCTGAGTTAAGTCATATAATATTCACATCAACACTGTGAGGTAGATACCATTAAATATTGATAAGGATAGAGAGGCACAAAGATACTTACTGATCAGTATACAGAGGCACAAAGAGGTTAAATTACTTACTCAGGGTCACACAAGAAGTAGAATTCCTGGGATTTGAAATGTGGCAGCTGGGCTCCACAACTATAGCATAGCATAGCACAGTATAGCATAGCACAACTATGCTATACTGCCTGCAGCTCTCTGCATCTATTTACACTTCTAGTTCTCTTAATTTTGTCTTGTAATGGTCACTAAAATTCTAGTGTAAGAATTTTAACCACTACCTAATATAAAATCCTTATTGTATTCCCTAGGCTCACAAATGTTGACATTGTAACTTTTATTTTTAAATAGGCAATGCATTAGCAGGAATTCAAATTAGGACAAACAGTTGTCCAATTGTTCGGCATAACAAAATTCATGATGGCCAGCATGGTGGGATTTATGTGGTAAGTTAATGTATATAGTTCTATAAACTCATGCATCAAAACCAGGGGGATAAAGGGTTTCTCCTTAAGCTTTTAGGTAGGCCATATTCAACTTTTGAAGTGTGAATTTGTGACTGTCTTGAATAGCTAGACAATAAATAACGTTCTTGTTCTCCCTGCCAGTATCTTAATGACTTCTGATTTTAAATTTGTGTTTAATTATGTAAAATTTAATCAGCAGCTGACTAAATTTAGGCATAAGAGATACACCGTTTTATTAAAGTCTTTATTATTGGCAATATGGGCTAACCTCAGCAGCAGTTCATTTGCAGTCTATTTGTTACACCAGAATTTTACGAGTATGACTACTGTATGAGTCTCTGAAGTTCTGCCACTTTTTCACTTGAATTTATGTTAAAATATAATTAACTTTCAAAATTTTGAAGCCTGTGTATTAATCGTCTTCACTCATGGTATCTAAAATTTTGCAACTGATTCAAGTAAGAAAATGCAGGAAATTTCAAAAAGGTCCTTACGCAAGGCATGACTTTTAATTTTCATTTATGGTTCTAGAGATGCACATGTCCTCAATTATCTGCTAAAAGTAAAAGTTTTGGGAACATGAAGCCATATCATTTTGAATTGATTTCTCCAGAAATAGGTTTGAAGTAACTGTTAATTTATTACTAAATGAGAGGTCGTCAGTTTGTTACACATCCTAGGGTGAATTAATTTCTTTTGCTAAAGAAAAACTTGAATGCTACTACTACTCTTACTGTGATATTAAAAGTATAAAACCACTTAAAGAACAGTATAAAATTTTTTGAACGCTTAAAACTCAGGTAGAGGCTACATAAAAAGAATGTTGGCCGGGCGCGGTGGCTCACACCTGTAATCCCAGCACTTTGGGAGGCCAAGGCGGGTGGATCATGAGGTCAGGAGTTCAAGACCACCCTGGCCAAGATGGTGAAACGCCATCTCTACTAAAAATACAAAAATTAGCCAGGCGTGGTGGCGGACGCCTGTAATCCTAGCTACTCGGGAAGCTGAGGCAGAGAATTGCTTGAACCCGGGAGGTGAAGGTTGCAGTGAGCCAAGATTGTGCCACTGCACTCCAGCCTGGGCGACAGAGCGAGACTCCATTTCAAAACAAAACAAAAAGAATGTTGCCATTACCTCCTTACTCAGATGAAAAAACAAAAATGGAAAATTTTTTAACTGTCTATAAAGGGGGTAACAGACTATAAATGCCTTGCTTATAGAAGATATATATTATAACCAGTGTAATTTTTATTTAGCATGAAAAGGGACAAGGAGTAATAGAAGAGAATGAAGTTTATAGTAACACTCTAGCTGGAGTCTGGGTGACAACTGGCAGCACTCCAGTACTGAGAAGAAACCGGATACACAGTGGCAAGCAGGTAGGATTAGCCTGGACTCTTGGATGGGAAATATATTGTTTTGTAAAAACTTGTCCCTTGAAAAAGCTTTTTTTTTTTTTTTTTTTTAAATTTTAGGTTGGTGTTTATTTTTATGACAATGGACATGGAGTGCTAGAAGACAATGATATCTATAATCATATGTATTCAGGGGTTCAGATAAGGTAAATGTTTTCACATTTGGCTTTCTTTTGGGAGGGAGTTAGAAGTATGTGGGGTGTGTAGAAGAAATTTGCTTATTGTTTAATGCCCAATCTTTATCCCCCTATTGTATTCACATTCTTAAAATAATCTTGACTTAAATTGTCAGAATGTAGCTTTCCTTGGTCTAGGTGAGGACAGAAGCCAGTGGCACATGTGCCATGAGAGCTCACTTCCACCGTTCTGCTTTCCGCTATGAGAGTCACATCAGCTGCCAATATGATCCTTCATACTTGGAGAGTGGAAGTCTGTATTAAAATACTTGTGCATTATGCCTGGCATATCATTGGCACTCAATAAAATGAAGCTTCTGTTTTATGCTATTTCTGTAAAATTAATAGTTTTTGATATCCCTCTAATATTTTAAGTTTTTGGAATTCTAGCAGTACTAATGATCATATACTGGCTTACCTCTGTTTATTACACTTTACAGTTTATTGTGCTTCACAGATACTGTGTTTTTTCACAAATTGAAGTTTTGTGGCAATACTGTGTTGAGCAGATCTCTCTGCCATTTTTTTCCAGCAGCATGTGCTCACTTCCTGTCTCTGTCTCATTTTTATAATTCTTAGAGTACTTCAAATTTTTTCATTGTCATTATATCTGTTATGGTGATCTCTGATCAATGATCCTTTTTTTTTGTTTGAGACGGAGTTTCACTCTTGTTGCCCAGGCTGGAGGGCAGTGGCACGATCTCAGCTCACCGCAGCCTCAGCCTCCCAAGTAGCTGGGATTACAGGCTTGTGCCACCACGCCCGGCTCACTTTGTATTTTTAGTAGAGACGGAGTTTCTCCATATTGGTCAGGCTGGTCTCAAACTCCTGACCTCAGGTGATCCGCCCACCTCGGCCTCCCAAAGTGCTGGGATCACAGGCGTGAGCCACCACACCCACCCTGATCAGTGATCTTTGATGTTACTATTGTAATTGTTTTGGAACACCATTAACTGCGCCCAAGACAACAAGCTTCATCTGTAAATGTCGTGTGTGTTCTGACTGTTCCACCAAGCAGCCATTCCCATCTCTGTCCCTCTCCTCAGGCTTCCCTATTGCCTGAGACACAACAGTATTGAAATTAGGCCAATTAGTAATCCTCAAATGGCCTCTCTAAGTGTTGAAGTGAAAGGAAGAGTTGCATATCTCTCACTTTAAATCAAAAGCTAGAAATGATTAAGGTTAGTGAGGAAAGTATGTCAAAAGGCTGAATAGGCCAAAAGCTAGGCCTCTTGTTGTGAATGCAAAGGAAAAGTCCTAGAAAGAAATTAAAAATGCTATTCCAGTAAACACATGAATGATAAGAAAGCAAAGCAAAACAACCTTATTGCTTAGTTTCTCAGGGTTCAAAGCAAAATAAAATAGTAACCAAAAAATGGACTTATGCTAATATGGAGAATATTTTAGTGATGTGGATAGAAGAACAAACCAGCCACAGCATTCCTTTAAGCCAATTCCTAATCCAGAGCAAGGACCCAACTCTCTTCAGTTCTATGAAGGCTGAAAGAGGTGAAGAAGCTGCACAAGAAAAGTTTGAAGCTAGCAAAGGTTGATTCATGAGGTTTAAGAAAAAAAGCTAAGTGCAAGGTGAAGCAGCAAATGCTGAGATAGAAGCTACAGAAAGTAATCCCAGAAGATACAGCTAAGATCATTATTGAAGGTGGCTACACTAAACAGGTTTCAGTGTAGACTCAATAGCTTTATATTGGAAGAAGATGCATCCAGGACGTTCATAGCTAGAGGGGAGAAGTCAATGCCTGACTTCAAAGGGCAAGCTGATCTCTTGTTAAGGGTTAGTTCAGCTGATGACTTTAAGTTGCAGGCAGTGCTCATTTACCATTCTGAAAACCCTAGGGCCCTTAAGAATTATTCTAAATCTACTCTGCCTGTGCGCTATAAAGGGAACAACAAATCATGGATGATAGCACATGAATTTACAGTACAGTTTACTGAATATATTAAGTCCACTATTGAGACCTAGTGCTCAGAAAAAATATTTCAAAATATTACTGCTCATTGACAATGCACCCAGTAACCCAAGAATTCTGATGCAGATGTACAAGGAGATTAATGTTGTTTTCATGCCTGCTAATACAGCATCCATCCCACAGTCCATGGATCAAGGAGTAATTTCAATTTTTAAATTTTTGTATGTAAGAAATACTTTTTAGAAAGCAATAGTTGTCATTGATAGATAGTGATTCGTCTGATGGATCTGGGCAAAGTAAATTGAAAAACTTTGGAAAGGATTCACCATTCCAGATTTCATTAAGAACATTCATGATTCCTGGGAGGAGATCTGAAAAAGTGCTGTAATCCAAGCATTTTGGGAGGCTGAGGTGGAAGGATCTCCTGAGGCCAGGAGTTCAAGATCAGCTTGGGCAACATAGCAAAACCCTGTCTCTGTAAAAAATAGAAAAAATTAGCTAGGCATGGTGGCATGCACCTGTGGTCCCAGCTACCCGAAAGGCTGAGGTGGGAGGATCACTTGAGCCCAGGAAGTTGAGGCTGCAGTGAGCTATGATCATACGACTGTGCTCCAGCCTGGATGACTGAGACCCTGTCTCAAAAAAAAAAAAAAAAAAAAAAAATTACAGTTATGCCCTGAGCCAAATGTTGAGCTTTTCTGCCCACGAAGGGCAAAATTCTAGTACTGGCAGAGGTGCAACCCAAGGGGTGGCCAGAGTTCTCACCACCCTTGGCCATGGGGCAGGCTGGTCTAGACAGCAGGGGGATGTTTTCAGGGCTGAAGTTTCCCCCCTACCTAGTCCTGAACACATTACGAGTGCTGGAGCACCTGTGTTCCCATGAGGCCAGTCTGGGCCACGCATGACTTCAAAAGGCCCTCAAGGCTTGACTACGTGCGCCAGTTTCATTCTGAACATGCTGCTCTAAAACACATCCCTGCTGAGCCACAGGAGGATCAGATATTGTGAGCTTCTGGCCTGTTGATGCTCAAGAGCTGGGGCATGCAGGGAAGACTCCGAAACTTCTAACTCTTGCTAACCTTACATCTGGGATTCTTACGCCCTCAGCTGAAGAACTCAATGAATTTCAGCTTTGAAGAGGTTCTTCTAACACTTGGCCAATTTCAACCAGGCTTTGCTAAAGTCCTCTGAAATTGGGAGACTGAAAGCCAGTTACTTGGATCACAAGTTACCTGTGAAATCTGCAAGGACCTGCTGTCAGGGCTCATTAAACCCCGAAGTGTGGCACCTTGGCATGTGGACTACTCTGACCCAGAGGAGACTGGAAGGCCTCAGAAGTCAGGTCTTTGTCCTTCCCTCCTGGTTCCTGCCCTCTTTTCTCCCCCAAATTGAGTCCCAGAAACCAGAATTCCTTTTCCTCAAAGCAGGTCTTAGAAACTAGAATTCCTTTCTCTCAAACCCAGCCATAAAACCTAGCAAGGTCACTCTCTCCCTTGTCCCTGGAAGATCCTCATTCCCGGAAGATCCTCATTCCCGAGGGGGGTACCCAGGGGAAGGGGAATTGTAGAGAGAGGCTTTGCTGGGTTTCCCAACTCTGTCCATCACCGTTAGGCCAAATCCTTTGTGTCTAATCACATTTCTGCATGGCTGTTCATTCATCAAACCTACATACAAAAATAAATGTTTTTATGGCCAGGATAAAAAAATTAACAGGAGTTTGGAAGAAGTTGCTTCCAACCCTCATGGATGACTTCAGGGGTATAAGACTTTGGTGGAGGAACTAATTCCAGACGTGGTAGAAATTACAAGAGAAGTAGAATTAGAAAATGGAACCTGAAGATGTGACTGAGTTGCTGCAACCTCATGATAAAACTTGGGCGATGAGGAATTGCTTCTTGTGGATGAGCAAAGAGTGGTTTTTCTTGGAGTCTGTTCCTGTTGAAGATGCTGTGAACATGGTTGAAATGACAACAAAGGATTTAGAATATTGCATAAGCCGTTAATAAAGTAGTAGCAGGGTTGGCAAGGATTGACAACAGTTTGGAAAGAAATTCTACTGTGAGCAAAATGCTATAACAACATTGCATGCTACAGAGAAATCTTCCGTGAAAGGAAGAGTCAATCTATGTGGCAAACCTAATTGTCTTATTTTAAGAGACTGCCAGTTGGTCAGGCGCAGTAGATCATGCCTGTAATCCCAGCACTTTGGGAGACTGAGACAGGTGGATCACTTGAGCCCAGGAGTTTGAGAACAGCCTGGGCAACATGGCATAACTCCATCTCTACAAAAAATACAAAAATTAACTGGGCATGGTGGTGTGCACCTGTAGTCCCAGCTACTCGAGAGGCTTAGGCAGGAGGATTGCTTGAGCCCAAGAGTTCCAGGCTGCAGTGAGCTATGATCATGCCACTGCAACTCCAGCCTGGGTGACAGAGCAAGACCCCATCTCTTAAAAAAAAACAAAAACAAAAAACAACAAAAAAAAAACAACTCCCTGAAGACTTAGATTGTTATTAGCATTTTTAGCAATGAAGTATTTTTAAGTTAGGGTATGTGCTTTTTTTATGTAATGCTATTGCATACTTAATAGACTACAGTATAATGTAAAGACACTGAGAAACCAAAAAATTCACGCGACTCTCTTTATTGCAATACTCGCTTTATTGTGGTGGTCTGGAACAGAACCTGCAGTTATCTCCAAGGTATGCCTGTAATTCATTTCTTCATTTTACATATGAGGGGAATATATAAGTCACTTAATATAACCCCATATAGTTTACATGTTAGGAAACTCTACAATAATAATCTGTAGTAAAGTATGTTCTGTGGGAAATACAGGATTAAGCAAAATTAAACCACTTTCTTCTCAGGGCATCTTGGACTCCATTGTCTAGTTAATTCTTACTACGTGACTTATGTGGATTTCTCCACTGTTTACCTCACGTAACATGAAGATATGGGAGTAGAAGCTATTGAAATGGTATTATTTTCTATTCTATTTACAGGACTGGAAGCAACCCCAAAATTAGACGCAACAAAATCTGGGGAGGACAGAATGGTGGAATTCTAGTTTATAATTCTGGTAGGTTTAATCTGTCATCTTTTTCTCTGTGTTAATAAACTTTAGAAATACACCTTCTAGGCCAGGCACAGTGGCTCATGCCTGTAATCCCAGCACTTTGGGAGGCCGAGATGGGTGGATCACCCGAGATCAGGAGTTTAAGACCAGCCTGGCCAACATGGTGAAACCCTGTCTCTACTAAATATTACAAAAATTAGTTGGATGTGGTGGCACACGCCTGTATTCCCGGCTACTTGGGAGGCTGAGGCAGGAGAATCACTTGAACCCGGGAGGCGGAGGTTGCAGTGAGCTGAGATCGCACCACTGCACTCCAGCCTGGCAACAGAGCAAGACTGTCTCAAAAAAGAAAAAAAAAAAAAAAAAAAAAAAAAATTAAAAAGAAATATACCTTCTAGATAACCTACATTTTTGCATTTATAGGTCTAGGCTGTATAGAAGACAATGAAATATTTGACAATGCAATGGCTGGAGTCTGGATTAAGACAGATAGTAATCCTACACTAAGAAGAAATAAAATCCATGATGGAAGAGATGGTGGCATCTGTATATTTAATGGGGGTCGAGGTATTGTTGTTAATTTTGCATTAGTGAAAAATCCAGTTTTCCATTATTCTTCCATATCTTTAATGATCAATGACATTGCTAACTAAGTTATAAATGAGTGAATCTCAAGTCTTTTTCCTTATCAAGTTGAGCTGGTTTAGGAGATTAGTGCCTAGAGTTAAGAGACAAATGTTTACAATACTTTTCCTTTTGTAGCCACTTTGAGTCTGCAGTTGTCAGTAAGCCTTTTTAAGATAGAATTTGTTTACATTCTCTGGACCTTTTAAAATTCAGAATAGTAATATGATTATAATAAACTTCAAAGTCAAGTTATAGAAATAGGTGTGAGAAATTAATTGACCTGTAAATATTTGAAAATGTCTTTAGTAAACGGGTATTGCTTTTGTAACTGTTTTCAACTGTGTTTGTTGGAGAGTGGAATTAATGAAGCCAAAATGTGCCTGGTTTGGTATTCATAAAGGTCAACTCACTTTGCATTGAGGCAAAAGTTCCATAGTGCCTGCCCCTTACAGATGCATGTATACAGAGATTCACAGAGCTGCCAAATGCAAATCACTGTTCCTGAAATGTCAATAACCCAATATTTGTACTTATCTTACATAGAATAGCTAGTTATTACTCTAACATACCAAGATTTAATGAACAAAATTTAATACTACAGCCAAGCAGTGATGATTCCATTGACAGACTCTCCAGGAGCTTATAATCTAGTAATTCAGTAAAGTGACATATCTCAGATAGTTTTTACAAAATATAGTGAAGACACACAATACAGAATGGTTTATTTGCAAGGTGGTGAGAAATGGTTCATGCAAGTCAAATCACTTTTGAGCTGTGTTTTGAAAAATGAGTAGATATTTACTGGCAAATGGGTTTGGGAGAGGCAAACAGACCATTCCAGATGTTATTTCACTTTTATTCTTTAAATACTGATTTAACACCTCTGTACCAACCACTATGATACAGATGCTAGAGATACGCTAAATCAAAACAGCACTACATCCATAAAATGTGTAGTGTGATGGAGTGCGTCTAGAGGAAACTGAAAGGGAAGAGGTACAGAAAGTTGAGGCTATGGAAGGGGCAAGGCCCAAATCGTGAGGTTTTCTATATGCAATAAGGAGTTTGGACTCCATCTTAGCAATAGCACTTGAGGTTGTAGTGGAAATAATCAAGATTAGAGACAGGGACTTGGAATAACTCAGGCAATAAATAATGAGAGCCTAAACTAAAATGATAGCATAAGGGTGTGAAAAGGTTGGGGGTGGTGGGACATGTTAATGATACTTAAAAGGACAGAACCAGCTGGGCAGTGGCTCACACCTGTACTTCCAGCTGCTCCGGAGGCTAAGGCAGGAGTATCACTTGAGTCTGGAGTTAGAGACCAGCCTAGGCAATATAGCAAGACTGTATCTATAAAAAGGGTGGAACCAACAGGACTGGGTCATTGATTTAATATGGGGGTTGAAAGAAAAGTGAAATATGGATGATCAGGATTCTGATTTGGGTGACTACCTTTCACTGAGGTAAGTTATATAGGAAATGGTTTCTGGAAAACATTAGTAAGGTCAGTTTTTAAACATTGAATCCAAGGTTGTCTTCTGGAATATCCAAATTGGTTATGACCAGAATGTGATTAATTATACTAAGCTAAAGGAATAGATTTAAGAATTAGCAACAGTGGCCGGGTGCAGTGGCTCATGCCTGTAACCCCAGCACTTTGGGGAGGCCCAGGTGGGTGGATCATTTGAGGTCAGGAGTTTTGAAACCAGCCTGGCCAACATGGTGAAACCTAAAAATACAAAAAAAAAAAAAAAAAAATTAGCCAGGTGTGGTGGCAGGTGCTTGTAATCCCAGCTACTTGGGAGGCTGAAGCAGAATTGCTTGAACCCGGAGGCAGGGGTTGCAGTGAGCCAAGATCGCACCATTGCACTCCAGCCTGGGTGGCAGAGTGAGACTGTCTCAAAAATAAAAAAGCAACAGCGTGTATGTAATAGTTGCAAAATGTAAGATCACCCAAAGAGTATGCAGAGGGAAATGAGGGACAGAACCCAGAAATATTAATACCCAGAGAGTGAACAGAAGGAGGACCCCAAGAAGTCCCTGAGTCAGATTTTTCCCACTCATCCAGATGAAAGTTTAGGTCAATAATGTGAAATACCAGAGGGGTTAAATGTCTACAGAAATAAAACCATGTCTCACATTAAGACAAACAAGTAGGTTGGAGGGATATTTTGAAAGGCAAGGTGGTATCAAACTTTATTCTGAAAGTAGTTTGTTAGAGAAAGAGGCATGATAAGAGTTGCAGTGAACTGATTGGAAACTATGCAGCAGATGAAACTGGAATAAAGGAAACTCATCAGGAAATGATTATAGTAATAAAGGCCCAGAAATAAGGGCTTGCTTGCCTGAACTAAAAATAAGAGAATACAAAGGTTCTAGAAATATTTCAAAGGAATTAACTTTAATTCAGCAATACTCATTGAGAATCAACTATGAACCTGGCTCTGAAGATGAAGTGGTGAGTAAACTTAGACATGGTCCCTGCTGTCATGGAGATGGCAGAATATTGGTTAGAATGCTATTACCTGTCATTTTAGCAATTTTGTTAGATCCTTAATACCTCTGAATTACTAATAAACTTTGGTTTTGGCTGAAAAAATAGTCCTGGGAATTTTACCATGCAGTTAAATAAGAAACTAAAAGCAAACCTAAATACCACCAAAAAGGTTAGTAGAGTCTGTTATATGCATTAGCCTTAATCTAAGGAAATATTTTATTATAGGTCTCCTTGAAGAAAATGATATTTTCAGGAATGCTCAAGCAGGTGTTCTCATCAGCACTAATAGTCATCCAATCTTAAGGAAAAACAGAATATTTGATGGATTTGCTGCAGGTTTGTATTTTCTTTTCTTACCTGTGGCTTATATATAGTTCTGCAAAGTATTTGATGTGGAGTATATTCATTCTGTTTTGCTTATTAACTAAAATGTGCAAAGTGTGCTGAAGTGGCTGAATGCCTGTTTATTCATTCACTTACAAGAGCACCTAATCAAGTTCTGGATTCTTCTACTCTAAGCCAGACTTCTAAGAAATATTGCTCTTATTGCTTAGTCGTGATTATGAAACATTTATTGGGATAGAATAAATGCAGGCTTGTATTACCACTAGGAATACAGATAGATTGAATTCCTCAGATGAATTTACCAATTTAAATCTGCAACAGAAACACAGATGTTAGAATGGATGCAAATGAAATCCAAGTATCATGTATTTAAACTTTAAGACAGTTAGGTTGGTGAGAAAGTTAATTGCGGTTTTGACCATAATCATTGATAAGTGAATGTTACTGTTAGTGGTTGAAATAAGTATCTGCATTTTATTTAGTAGACATTAAGAGGGTTAATGTACTTTTATAAAAGAAGCAGTTTACATTTGCTTGCTAATTTCAGGTTTTTAAGAAGCAGTATAAAGTGATGTATCTACTTTGTAAATTTTACTTCAGGTATTGAAATTACAAATCACGCAACTGCAACACTAGAAGGCAATCAGATTTTTAACAACCGGTTTGGAGGCTTATTTTTAGCATCTGGTGTTAATGTGACAATGAAAGGTATGTTGGAATCTGTTATACCTATAAATATATGCAATATGCTATGAAAGATAATCAGATGCCGTTTTATAGCTTGATTCCTTATGTCACTCTCCAAGTTGGCAACAGTTTAAGATAGATTTTGAAAGAAACAAAGCTTTGGTTTTAAATGGTTGGAGTATCTTATACAAGGAAAATTCTATTCTTAGCTGATTTCTTACAATTACTTCATTGGTTAGCTTCATTTAAAGCTCTTAAAAATAGTGGCTCTTCTGTTAGAATAATCCTATAATCTTTAATTTTTAAAATATTAACAGTCCTCTGGATTTTTACTTATTCTTTTTTATTGCAGATAACAAAATAATGAACAATCAAGATGCCATAGAAAAGGCTGTTAGTAGAGGCCAATGTTTATATAAAATTTCAAGTTATACCAGCTATCCCATGCATGATTTCTACAGGTAACTTAGAAATATATTTGAGTTCTGAAAAGAGGAAGACTGATTTCCTTTTTAAATTAATGCCTAGCATTTTTGGCTACTTGCCAGTGTTGAGACTATAACTAACTGAAAAATTTTTAATCAATTTTATAACTGTGGGTAGTCGTGGTGGCTTATGCCTGTAATCCTAGCACTTTGAGAGGCTGAAGTGGGAGGATCATTTGAGCCCAGGAGTTCTAAACCAGCCTGGGCAACATAGGGAGACCCTGTCTCTACAAAACAAAACAAAGAGCATAACTATGGAAAAACCTAATACTACAGTAACTGACGTCATGTAACTCATGTTGTGTAATGTATTGTTTTCCTAGAAATTTCAAGGTAAAGATGTTGGGGTTAAGTGTTTGATATATCCCAATCACCGTGACAGTTTTGACTCTTCACTCCTCCCAATTGATTCAGCCCAGAAAGATTTGCGAGGCTTTTAAAGTGGAAAGAACTGCCTTTATACAACTTACAAATCATTCCTGTTCCCTCAGAAGACACAGACGACAGGAAAATCACTTACTCCATTAAAGTTCCTTTTCAGAATTAATCTGGGCTGGAGCCACAAAGCATTTTGTTTTGGTCCTCTTAAAGCCAAAGGTCATAGGGTAATATATAAACAGAATGGAATGTTTTGCATTAATGACATGTTTGAGAAAAGTAATTTAAGCTTTTGCTTTTTAGATGTCATACTTGTAACACCACAGATCGAAATGCCATATGTGTGAACTGCATTAAGAAGTGCCATCAGGGACATGATGTAGAGTTTATTAGACATGATAGGTATGTAGCACACTTGCTTGATATATTACCCAATTACTTTCCCCCTCACTTTTCTAATATTTGGGTTTCATTTTGCTTTAGGTTTTTCTGTGACTGTGGTGCTGGAACACTGTCTAATCCTTGTACATTAGCTGGTGAGCCTACACATGATACAGATACACTATATGACTCTGCTCCACCCATAGAATCTAATACATTGCAGCACAACTGAATTCCTTCCCTAAAGAAAAAGTCCTGCCATTGTAACATCATAACTTAAAACATTTTTTTGGAAGAAGATTTAAAATATTTGCCCATGCTACAGGAAGAGACTGTATTAAAATGGATACACAAGGTCAGTTGACACTATGAAGCTCAAGCTACCAAAAAGAAAGTGGCAATATATTGACTCAGGATCTCAAAGCTGGGTGTTTTAGCATTACTGTGTAAAGACTTGAAGGGACAGAAGTGAAGAAAATAAGCTGCAATTTTGTACAGATACCAACTTCTGAAAAGCTGGTGTTTTTACAACTAGCATTGAATGCAGTCCAATTTGCAGTAGTAATCTTCAATAGACAAGCAGCTTTGTTGCTGCTTTTATGGACATGGGTACCAATTGCTTTTGTAATATGGTAAAAATGTGAGCTAGCACTTCTGCGTTCCTTTTTTTTTTTTTTTTTTAACATGTATTCAGATTGAGAAATATGATTTTAATGCTTTAATCTCATGTAGTTTGTTTTTAATTTCAAGCAAAATCTTATTGTACTTGAATGTGCCCTGTTTTGTTAGCACACCTAGACTTGCTGTAACTGTACTCATGTCCCAGTATGTACGTTCTTTCTATGAAAGAGAAAACACTAATCTTAAATTATATCCAGCAATGTTTCTGGTATCCTTTAAGAAAAGTTAAGACTATTATTTCCTTCCCTTCCCTGTGCAGCATTCAAAATCACCCCTAGAAAAAGTGAGTGTTTTAATGAGACTTCCTAGGAAGGGATGCACTGTAAAACAAAAGTATTCTTGTAACTCAGTTTTGTGAAAGGTAAAAAACTACTATGTTTTAAAGTACACTTTAGAAAGTCTCTTCAAAACAGTCCTGTATTTGAACTCTGTTCATAGTTTTTTTTTGAACAGTTTAGACAAAACTGCTGGAAATTAAAACAATTTCCTGCATTAAGCTGAGACAAGTATATATACAGCCCTATACAGTTTCATAGCTTTTCCTCCCCCATTTATGTGTATTGGTGACAGTGGGTATAAAACAGCCTGAAAGTGTATGCATGTACCATAACATCTAGACTTAATATATTGTGGAGTATTCAATAACCATTATGTAGAAGGTAGATAAGAATTAAAAGGGTTTAATTTCCTAGAAAGAAAATGGAAAAATGGTCATTTTTAAAAAATAAAGTTTATTAGATCATAATGTTGTCTGAATTTACCACCTTTGTCAGAAGTCAACTCAAAGCTTCCAATGTAGTCTATAATTCCTTAATCAAAGTCAGCAATTTATGGACAGCTTCAGCATCTACAGTTGACCTTTCACTAGCCAGGCAAACTTCCCTTAAAATTTAAAAAAAAAAAAAAAAAGTTTTTTGTTTTTTCATAGTATATCAATCATCCCTTCCCCTTTTACTGTTTTTTTTGAAACTTAAGGTCAGTTATAATTCCATTATAGTTACCGAAATAATCGTAGTGACTGATTCATCTTCTCAAATTCTCTTGCTTTTCTATGTCCCTTTTGAATAACTTCCTCTGGGAGATTAGCAAGCCTTGCTGCATTAAAGCCATAGCTTTTAGGACAAGCTCCCTTAATGAATTTATAGAGGAAGGTAATAGTCTCCTGGCTGGGGTCTTCACATTCATTTTCTACCATGCATGCCTTAAGAAAGAAAAATATTAGCAATACATGTGCTAGCAACAGAAGTGCCCTCTCAAAAAACCAAATTTGTGGAAAAAAAAACTTGCACATACCATATGTCCTAGGCGCACAGCAACATTTTGAGAATAATCTTCTACTAATGAATGGTAGTGAGTTGAAAATAATGTACGACATTTTATAGTCTCAGCAAGTTCTTTAACAACTGCATTTGCTATTGCTGTCCCATCAAATGTCGCAGTACCTCTTCCTGTTAAAGTAAAAGATGCATAAGGATGTAACTCAAAGGAATTAAAATAAAAATGCTAGGACAGAAAAATAGCATTGGTTAGTACATCCACATCTAAAAGCATTCTATAAATAGGCCTTGTTTAGCTAAACGAGCCTGCTTAGCAGCACATGGGGAGTGAGGTTTCTTTTAAATACAGTATCGCTCAAGGTCATAAACTTCCTGAGTTGTCCTATTAGTGTTCTCATCCCCATATTATAACAAATGTTTTATTATAACTAAACAGTGTAAGACCTAGTAATTAATGGGTAATCAAAAACCTTTCACAATATCACCTTTTATCTCCAACTATGGGTCTGTGCCACAATGGTGAGTGCATGCTCTAAAGACCTTCATATTGTTTAGATGTACTTCAGATAATCTAGAAAAATAGTTCTGTGTACAAATGTTTTTAAGATAGCCTTCAAATGAGAAGTTTAATGTCTTACCTAATTCATCCACAAGCACCAGAGAATGTGCTGTTGCATGCATGAGTATGCTGGCAGTTTCACTTAATTCAACAAAAAATGTACTTTCACCTAAAAAAAAAAAAAAAATCACAAATGAATACTCATTTTGCAAGTCATATTACATAAATTCATCTTCTAGGTTATATAGCTATCATGAGCTACACATATTGGCATAAAAGATTAAATCTCATTAAGAGACTATGCAATTATTGGCCGGGCACGGTGGCTCACACCTGTAATCCCAGCACTTTGGGAGGCCGAGGCAAGCAGATCACCTGAGGTCAGGAGTTCGAGACCAGCCTATCATGGTGAAACCCCACTTTTTCTAAAAATACAAAAAATTAGCTGGGCTTGATGGCATGCGCCTATAATCCCAGCTGCTGGAGGGGCTGAGGCAGAAGAATCACTTGAACCTGGAAGCAGAGGTTGCAGTGAGCCAAGATTGTACCATTGCACTCCAGCTTGGGCAACAAGAGGGAAACTCCATCTCAAAAAAAAAAAAAGACTATGCAATTCTTAGAAAGTGATGTTTTTAAAGTAACACCAGAAAAATCAAATACTAGATTTAAAAGGCTCATATACAAGCAGCAAATATCTTTTATCACATCTAAATGAATGAATGAGAACTTAAGTGGGAAACAAAAAACTCACCTGACATTATTCTGTCTGAGGCACCAAGTCTAGTAAACACTCTATCAATTGGTGTGAGCCTGCACACTTCAGCAGGGACGTAACAACCCATCTGGGCCATTACAGCTAATAAGCCAGCCTGTGAATGAGGGAGGAAAAGGTTTTTTATGACTGGTAGTAACAGTTTCATAAACTTTTGTCTTTCTTATGAACCCTTATGTAAGAGCTAGGCACTCTAAAAAAAACTTTCACAATCCCGTGCAGGTTGGTTCTGTTCTGAAATCCATTTGCTAAAATGGAGAAAGTTGAGGCTAAGAGAGACAAGAGGCATAGGGCCTCACTGGCCTTTAAAACATCAGAGCCTGCTTACCAACCCACTACCCTAGTGATTCTCAATGCTAGCCAGAATAGAATCACCTAGGAGCTTTTTAAAACTACTGAGATGCCTAGAATCAATTCCAATCAAGTGAATCCATTTCAGGATGGAATCTCTGCACTTTTTTTTTTTTTTACACGTTGTCACATTCTTTCAGGTGATTCTGATTTAACGAAAAAGTTTGGAAATCACTATACACACTATACTGCCTCTCTCTAGCAAACTAGGTGAACAAAAGTATACTATAATGCAGGAGAGCAGCGGGGACCAGCCAACTACTACTATTTCTTACAACCTTTTAAAAATACAAAAAACTTTACAAGTTCTGTGGCTGGTCAACTCCTGGTTATAAAGAGAAGATAAATACAGTGCCATAAAAATTTTTTTAAAAAATCAGCTAGGCACGATGGTGCACATCCGTACTCCCAGCTACTTGGGAGGCTGAGGCAGGAGGATGGGTTGAACCTGGGAGTTCGAGGCTGCAGTGAGCTGTGATGGTGCCACTGCACTTCAACCTTGGCAACAACAAAAAAAGGGCCAGCATGTCATCCCTAAAGAACAGTTTTCAACAGTTGCTAGAGGTCATGAACTATATTTGTTTTCTTACCTCATTTGTGTTTCTGCAAATGAGTACAATTAATTTAAGGATAAACCTGTAACATTTTCATCTTTTCATACAGCCTTTGTATTTTTGTTCATTATGAATATACCTACCCTCTGAGGAAATGAATTCAAGTCAAAGAGCCTCATGACCTGAATGACTGACCTCCTTCCCCTTTTTAACATATATTCCCCTTAACATTAAGCAGCAATGTTTCAGGTAAATATAATTCTCAATTTTATAACACAGGGAGTATTTCCCTTTGCTTCCTATTAAGTCACTGGCTGAATTTTATGTAACTGTGTTTGGAAAATGATCACCTAAGTGTGTTATTCCTAAGTCACAAATGACTTTAAGAATCAGTTACCTACCTGTCTCATAAGCGTAGACTTGCCCCCCATATTTGGTCCAGTAACAAGCACACAATAGGCTTTGCCATTTTCCTGCTCCTCTTCCTCACAGCCTATTAGAATGTCATTAGGAATAAAATCATCTCCAAAAAAAGTCTTGGTAATGCAAGGATGGCGTGATCCTTTAAGCTCTAAGAAGGGGGGGGTATCTTCTGGCAACAGAATTACTGGGCGACACATAGGACCATCACCCCCTCGACTATAGTTAGCCAGGCACAGTAAGACATCTGTTAAAAGAGAGGGTAAAAGTGAGGCTTCATCGTTTGGGGGTTTTATCAGCCTAAGTGTTTTACAGGTCTTCGTTATAACACATTTCATTATAAGAGAGATAACTTTCAATTACAGTCCAAAGATCTCCCCCCTCAAAATACTTATCCTCTAACATGTGGACCAGAGAAGTGCCAAGGGAAAGCTGAAAGATAGAGCAAAGGCCAGGCACAGTGGCTCACGCCTTTATCCCACCACTTCGGGAGGCCAAGACGGGCAGATCACGAGGTCAGCAGTTCGAGACCAGCCTGACCAACATGGTGAAACCTCATCTCTACTAAAAATACAAAAACTAGCGGTGCCTAATACACGTGGCATACGCCTGTAATCCCAGCTACTTGGGAGGCTGAGGCAGGAGAATCACTTGAACCTGGGAGGCAGAGGTTGCAGTGAGCCAAGATTGCGCCAATGCACTCCAGCCTGGGCGACAGAGATTGTCTCAAAAAAACAAAACAAAACAAAAACAGCAGAGACATGCTACACTTAAGCCTCTTAGCAAAATGTGCCAAAGTTGGCACACTGATATTAAAACAATCTCTGAAGACTGGTTTTTGAACACCTGTGCTGAGGAAGGATTTTAAATTACCCAGTAACCAAATGCAACACACTAAAAGGAAGTATATTATTCTGTTCCATTAGATACTTGTGTTCAGATCAAAATAGTTCTGTGTTACTGTGTTACAAATTCAAGTAAACTACAGTTATTTAAAAAAAAAAAAACAGGGCTGGGCACAGTGGCTCATGCATGTAATCCCAGCTCTTTCGGAGATCAAGGCGGGCGGATCGCTTTGATGACAGGAATTCAAGAACAGCCTGACCAACATGGTAAAAACCCTGTCTCTACCAAAAATACAAAAATTAGCCAGGTGTGATGGTGACCACCTGTATTCCCAGCTATTCGGCAGGCTGAGGCAAAAGAACTGCTTGAACCCAGCAGTTCGAGGCTGCAATGAGCTAGTCATCCCATTGTACTCCAGTCTGAGAACAGCAAGACCCCGTCTCTAAAAAATTAAAAAAACATATACAACATAAACCTAAACTATAAAACAGCAATGGTTCCAGGTAATGTAGGCCATGACATTTAAAGAACAAAATTGCTTATGAAGTTGAGATGGTTGTGAAATTGTAAATTCCTAACTCAGGGCTTTGAAAAATCAATTGCAGGAAAGAGTCTGACAATTTGGCTACAGAAAAAAGGAATGATTGACCTTTTAAAATTGTATGCAGATGGATTCACTGAAATGCAAAGGTTGTAATAAAACGAAATTTTAAAATGATGGATCAACAGATAGTGTAACAAAGCACCTTGAAACAGTATTCACCAAATAATAAAAAGCTCAACTTTTTATTGATAAATAAAATCTGATCTAAAATAAAGCCTGTCTCATGAAGTATAACACATTTAAAAATCTTTTGGGCCGGGAGTAATGGCTCATGCCTGTAATCGCAGCACTTTTGAGAGACTGGAGGATCACTTGAGGCCAGGAGTTCAAGACCAGCCTGGGCAACATAGGGAAGCTTCAACTCCCTTCCCCCTTCCCCCACCAAAAAAATAAAGCGGGGCACGCCAGTGCTTACCTGTAAATCCTCGCTACCTAAGAGGCTGACACGAGAGGTCTGTCCTGGGTAACAGAGCAAGACACTGTCTAAAAAACCTTTTGTTCGATTATTAAAGACTGAAGAAAGGGCCAGGCGCAATGGGTCATGCCTGTAACCTCAGCACTTTGGGAAGCCGAGACAGGAGGATCACTTGAGCCCAGGAGTTCAAGACCAGTCCAGTCCTGGCAACACAGTGAGACCCCATCTCTCTACAAACATTTAAATATTAGCCATGCATGGTGGTGCATATCCGTAGTCTCAGCTACTTGGGAGGCTGAGGTGAAAAGATCACTTAAGCCTGGGAGGTCGAGGCTGCAGTAGCCGTGGTTGTGTCACCATATTCTAGCCTGGGCAACAGGGCAAGACCATGTCTCAAAAAAAAAAAAAA
This sequence comes from Nomascus leucogenys, assembly GCF_006542625.1. Lineage (NCBI taxonomy): Eukaryota > Metazoa > Chordata > Mammalia > Primates > Hylobatidae > Nomascus > Nomascus leucogenys. Next base: position 12,220,059 of record NC_044394.1, on the reverse strand, counting down.
AAAAAAAAAAAAAAACTGAAGAAAGGCTAAAGGGCTACTAAGATAACAGCGAATTTCAAGTAACTTAAATTGCTGTGGGCAGCCTAGTCAGGATGCAAATATGTATATATACCTTATTACTTATGTTTAGGGATAATATACAGCTGGCACAGAGCACTACTTATCAAAGCCTGAGGAACAAGCTTGTTCAAAGTCTTACCCAACACTGCGATACACTCTACAGCAGACTGCCAGTCCTTGTAATTTTTATCAAAGTTATAGAACAGTCGCCGCATGCAGTCCTTCAATGATACATCTCTCCGTTCTTCAGCATTTATGAGATTAGCCAACTTCTTCTCAATAGTTTTGGTCCAGTATCGTTTACAGCCCTTCTTGGTAGATTTCAATTCGTATTCTTCTGGCAAATTGCGAGTGGTGAAATTCTCAGGAATTTCCAACTGGTAACGGTTCCTACCAATCCCCCAATAGACTATGGTCCTGCAGCCAATTCTGTTGCGCTGTTTCTCTAGGTATTCCAGGAGGCTCTGTTCATTTTCTCTTATATCAGCAAGAGCTTGGTCATAATCAGAATCAAAGCCTGCTTTGGGAGTAATAAGTCCAGTCTTTCGAGCCTTTTCATGGTCAAAGGCTGTATCCCATCGGTTCAATTCTACAGTCAAATCAGGAAAACGACCTTCAGGATTTTTTGTCTGCAGAGAGATGACCTGCTTAAGGATTTTAGACTTAAAACCATCAACGACTTCTTCCATGATCCCTATAACTTTACACATTACTTTGAATCCTTCCAGAGCAGAAAGAAAATCAATAATCTTCTTTTTGCTGTATGTAGTTTCTTCATACATTATAGCCCTGCTATCTGGGTGGTTCTGACTCTTCAGGGGAGACCCAACATTATGAATTTTACTGAGTAGTCTCTCAATATCTGGAAGCTTCTTTAGAAGCTCTACAACTTCAGAGATTTTGTCAGGCACAACCATGAGGTCTTCTATGGCATCTAGACGATCATTAATAGCATAAGGGTTACAGAGTGGGGCACAAAGCCATTGCTTTAGGAGTCGCTTACCAAAAGGAGTGTGGCAAGTATCAACCCTCTCTAGTAGGGTTCCTTCAGTAGAACCATTTGTTCCATTCAGAAAAATCTCCAAGTTGTTTAATGTCACTGCATCTAGCACCATTCGTTGATAGGCTTTGGTGAAGATAGCACCAGATCTTGTAGTGCTGACTGTGTCAGAATCCAAGGGAATATATTCTTCAAAATTAGCCATTGATAAAAGCTCCTGATCAATAAGGCATTTTTTGAGGTAGAAGACACAACCACCTAGAGCAGAGAGGGCCAATTCACTTTTCTCTCCTGGTGTCAACCCAATGGAATCAGACTCTGAAGTCATACCTTTAAGCACCTGGGGTAACATCACCCCAATGTCATCGGTTAGCTTTTCCCTAAAATATCCTTCCTCAAGGAGAGTTCTCAAAGTTTTGGATGCATCCCAAAACTGGGAGCCGGGTATCAGACCTTCCTGAAGAGAAGAGGACAATGAACTCTTTAGAATTGTTTTAGTTTCCTTTGAGAGATTTCCTTTTTCAAATAAGACCTGTACTGGGGGATAGTGTGCCACTAGAGTCCTAAATCTCGAACAATGGCGATCATCTGAAAACTGACCTATGAAAAACTTTCCCAGTGAAGTATCAACAAAGCACACACCATATGCACGAGTATGGCCAGAAGAATCTTCCTCTTTTTCTTTGAGGCTAAGAAGATACTTACTGTAGTTCTCAGAGGGATCACCTTCCAGCACACTGTAAGTCTGTGTACCCTTGGTAATGATCCTACAGATCTCCCTCCTCACCACTCTATCATACTTGGATATATGTGCCATCTTTCGACATCGTGCCTCCATCATTTCCGGAGTCTCAGTCTGTTCCACTCGTGCTACTTTATAGCCCTTCTGCACCAGGGAATCTGAATAACGGCCAAATGCAATTTCAGGAAAGCCAGAATGGGCCCAGTTGCCTTTCATGAATACCAGCCCCAATTCACTGACTCCAATAAGAGCATCCATGTGGTACAGCTCATAAAATTTCCCCACCTTGTAACAGATGACAAGATCAAAGTTCTGAGACTTAATCTGCCACCACTTCCTCATCCCAGGAGTACAAGAATTGAGGAAATCCTCAGGCACATAGAGTGTAGATGCATCAAAATCAGGGTGATCAGGCCTCCTCCTGTGCTCATCTCTTCTCTTTTCCTCCTTAAGCCATTCTAAACTTTCATGATACCAAACAGTAGGGCGACTACTGTCATCACCACCTCCACTAATGTGGGCTTGAGATTCAGAATTTTGAGGGGCAGAGAAAACTCTCAAAGTATTCTTGGTTTCTGATGAAATGCTAGTTGCTCGTTTGGTGGCTGAGGGCGTTTCCTTCCTAGAGCTTTTCCTTTTAAGAGAGCCATTTCCAGTTACCATTCTCTTCCGCTTTCGAGCCACTTTGACAGGGCTGTTCAGGCCTTCACTCTCACTATCCCCCACTCCACTGCTTATTTCATCACTGCTTCCTTCCTCCTTAGTGTCTGGCTTAAATTCCACATCAGAGCCACCAATGTCACTCTCAGAGTCTGATATGACCCTTCGTTTTTTTATTTGGCGGCTACTTCGCCTAGATCCTTGTGTCTTAGGCTGTACTTCCTCTTCACTCTCAATTTCATTATCTTCTTCAGTCTTATCTGTTACGTAAGTTGTGCCTACCTGCCAGGCAAGGAAAGAGTATTTAAAAACAAATCAAAATTTGGAAAACCATAATATAGACAGTTCGACTTAGGATTTTTTGACTTTATAATGGTACCCGTGCAGCTACTGTTTTTCATTTTTAGTACAGTATTCGATAAATTACATGAGATAGGCAATTCCTTATTATAAAATAGGCTTTGTGTTAGATGATCTTGCCCAACTTTAGGCTAACATTTAAGTGTTCTGAGCACGTCTGAGATGTTAGGCTAAGCCCAAGCTACAATATTCGGTGGGGTAGGTGTATTAAACACATTTTTAGTTTATGTAACCCCATCATAAGTTGTGGAGCCATCTGTACTACTGTAAATTCTCTTAATATGCTGCAACTTCATATGCCAAAAAAAGAACCCACCCCTAGAAATTGAAACTTCTCAATGAACATCAACTTCAGTTTCACCAGACATTAAAACAATTGTCATTTTCCATGACAATAGTTCTCCTGCAAACATGGTGGAAAAAAACTCTCTGGACTTGCTGTAAGTGTGGCAGACACCAACCCCACAAAGTGACATAATACAAGAAGGGAAAGGATTCTCTGCCCAGGGAAAGCAGCATTATGAAGGAAGCAGAGTGCGTATGGGGGGTAAGTTGACTCTCTGGCTAAAAGACTAAAACTAAAAAAAAGATTGTGCTGAGGCTTGAGTTTGAGCTCAAGTGCAAAATCAAGGGAATGCTAGCTATTAAGACATGCAAGCATTTTGAACTGGGAGGAGGTAAGAAGAGACAGGCAAAGTGATCCAGTTCTAAGCCTCATCTTTTGTTTTACTATGAAGACAATTTTTGTGTTCAAAAACACAAAGTGCTGCACCGGGCACAGTAGCAGGTGCCTGTGGAGAGAATCGCTGAGCCCAGGAGTTCAAGGCCAGCTTGGCAACATAGCGAGACCCCATCTCTAACTACAGGATTAAGTGATTGCTGCCATGGGAGTTCTATTTAATGACAAAGCTGTTGGCGTGACCATATATCATAACTACCAGGAGGCAATGTGCTCATTAATAGCATAAGAAACCAATAAGCAACTTATACTGGTTCTAGTGTTTCCTCTTCCACAATTGGCTGTCTCATCTCAGGCCTAGCACATTCACGTATCATGGATCTCCCGGATCATTTGTTAAACCAGTATTAGGCTAAATGATCTCTGTAGCTGCCATCCAGTTCTAGACCTCTGATAACGTTATGATCCTTAGTTTCAACCTTAAAATTAAAATACCCACTTTATTAACTTGCTCATTCCCTATCTCATCTATTGAAAAAGGAACAAAACATGAAACTGAGCTTAGTTACAGATGAATGTCTTTTAGGATGCAGCTCATTAATTTGATAGATCAGAGAATAATGACCTTTCAGCTTCCCTGGGCCACACTGGAAGAACTGTCTTAGGCCACACATAAAATACACTAATGCTAGTGATAGCTGATGAGCTAAACAACAACAACAACAAAAAAAAAACACAAAATGTTTTAAGAAAGTTTATGAATTTGTGTTGGGCTGATTTAAACGCCATCCTGGGCCACAGACTGGACAAGCTTGTTCTAAATTAATCAATTTTTTTCACTTCCCTAGCCTTTTCTTTTTTTTTGGTGACAGTCTTCTTGCTCTGTCACCCTGGCTGGAATGCAGTGGTGCGATCTTGGCTCACTACACCCTCTGCCTCCCAAGTTCGAGCAATTTTCATGCCTCAGCCTCCCAAGTAGTTGAGACTACAGGTGTGTGCCACCACGCCCAGCTAATTTTTGTATTTTTTATAGAAACAGGGTTTCACTGTGTTGGCCAGGCTGGTCTTGAACTCCTGTCCTCAAGACATCCACCTGCCTCAGCTTCCTAAAGTGCTGGGATTACAGGCATTAACCACCACACCTGTCCCCTGACAAGTTTTAATTCACTTTATCCATGACCATTAACATTTGAGCCAAGGTTGTATTTCAAGGTTTATTTAACATCTATTCTTATCAATGCAAAATACAACAAAAAAAGTTTTAGAATTAAAAGCATAAAGCTGGGGCTGGGCGCTGTGGCTCACGCCTGTAATCCCAACACTTTGGGAGGCCAAGGCGGGCAGATCCCTTGAACTCAGGAGTTTGAGACCAGCCTGGGCAACATAGCAAGACCCCATCTCAGTTTTTTTATAAAAAACATAAAACTGGATAATTAATTTCTAGGGCCTGACTATACCCTCATATATATATTACTCCATCTTTACTGTCCCTAGCTCTCTACTTCTTACCAAAATGGTACTACCTCTTGCCTACCCTGCCAGTAGGCTTGAAAACGTAAGAAAAACGATGCTAGCTGTTGAGATTCTAAGTAACCTAACTTATCCTACAGTCCAGGGAAGTACAGAAGTATGCATGTATGTATAATAAAACAATACATATACACACACATATATAAAACAAGGTATCTTGTTCATACACCCTCCCCCTTTCTTCCCCCATCACCCTAACATAAATAACAACTGAATGCTTGCAGTGTCCCACCTCCATCTCTTCTTCCTCTTCTGGCTCTGAGGGCTCATCACAAACTGCCAATTCAAGCCTCTTAATCTTGTCTTTATTTAAGGCTTCATCTGCACGTTGCATTGCTCTCAGTATTTCAGGCTTTGCACTGTAAAAATGACCTCCCTTCTGGGCTTCCTTTGATTTTGAACCTAGAAAGAAATGTATTTATAAATAATAAGGGCTGGGTGCAGAGGCTCACGCCTGTAATCCCAGCAGTTCAAGACCAGCCTGGGCAACACAGCAAACCCCATCTCTATCTTAAAATGTATACATGCTAGGTGCGGTGGCTCACGCCTGTAATCCCAGCATTTTGGGAGCCTTAGGTGGGCAGACTACTTGAGGTCAGGAATTCGAGACCAGCCTGGGCAATGTGGTGAAACCCCATCTCTACCAAAAAAAATACGAAAATTAGCCAAGGGTGGTGGTGTGCACCTGTAGTCCCAGCTACTTGGGAGGCTGAGGTGGGAAGGCCACTTAAACCTGGGAGGCAGAGGTTGCAGTGAGCCGAGATTGCACCACTGCACTCCAGCCTGGGCGACAGTGCAAGACCCTGTCTTGATGGGAGAAAAAAAAAAAAATTATGTGTATATATATATGTATATACACACACACACGTAAAATAACTTGTTGGCTGGACACTTGACTCAACCTACAACATCTGCCCTAATGAACAAGAATGACAAGTATAATTTGTAATGCCCCATTACTTTTTATTGATATAGACAGATCAATAAAGCACAAAAGGAATAAATATTCAGGGAAAAACTACCGGTGAAACTAAAATCGCCAATTTTACCTCCTTGAAGGTGCTCTATGGGGTCACCCAGGACTACTTAGTCTGTCTTCTAATGACCTGGGGCTACAGCCCTGAACAGGTAGGACCTACCTCTTCAAGTGAGGCAGAAGATTTAAAAGGGGTTTGAGAACCTTTCTTAAAAACTTACTAGCTGGGCACAATGGCTCGCACCTGTAATCCCAGCACTCTGGGAGGCCAAGGTGGGCAGATCACGAGGTCAGGAATTCAAGACCAACCTGACCAATATGGTGAAACCCCATCTGTACTAAAAATACAAAAATTAGCTGGGTGTGGTGGCACATGCCTGTAGTACTAGCTACTCGGGAGGCTGAGGCAGGAGAATCACTTGAACCCGGGAGGCGGAGGTTGCAGTGAGCCAAGATCGCACCACTGCACTCCAGCCTGGGCGACAGAGCAAGACTTCATCTCAAACAAACAAACAAACAAACAAACACTTCAGGAAGACAAAGACTACACTGTCAGTTACATGAAGCTATGATATTAAATATGAGTTTGTCCCAAAGACAACCAGATCAGATATATCTAAATACATAAAAGAATAACCAACCGATGTGCTACTTTAAGGGGCCTTCACATTTTGAAAGGGTAGCCCAGTTCAGACTCAACGGGTTAAAATTTATTTCTCACATCAGTTCGTTCCACCAAAATACAACTTTAGGGCTGGGCGTGGTGGCTCACACCTGTAATCCCAGCACTCTGGGAGGCCAAGGCGGGTGGATCACTTCAGGTCAGGAGTTTAAAGACCAGCCTGGCCAACATGGTGACATCCATCTCTCCTAAAAATACAAAAATTAGCCAGGCGTGGTGGTGCACACCTGTAGTCTCACCTACTACGGAGACTGAGGCGGGAGGATCACTTGAACCCCAGAGACAGAGGTTGCAGTGAGCCAAGACTGCACCATTGCACTCCAGCCTGGGTGACAAAGTGGGTCTCCATCTCAAAAAAAAAAGAAACTGACTCCCGGGTTCAAGCAATTCTGCCTCAGCCACCTGAGTAGCTGAGATTACAGGCATGTGCCACCATGCCTGGCTAATTTTTGTATTTTTAGTAGAGACAGGGTTTCACCATGTTGGCCAGGCTAGTCTCCAACTCCTGACCTCAGGTGATCCGCCTACCTCAGTCTCCCAAAGTGCTGGGATTACAGGTGTAAGCCACCACGCCTGGCCTTATCGATCTTTTTAAAAGTCATTCTGGGCCAGCCCAGTGGCTCACACCTAATCCCAGCACTTTGGGAGGCCAAGGTGGACAGATCACTTAAGGTCAGGAGTTCGAGACCAGCCTGGCCAACATGGTGAAACCCCAACTCTACTAAAAAACACAAAAATTAGCTGGGCCTGGTGGTGGGCGCCTATAATCACAGCTACTCGGGAGGCAGAGGCAGAGGCAGAGGCAGAGGCAGGAGAATCGCTTGAACCCAGGAGGCAGAGGTGAGCTGAGATTGTGCCATTCCACTCCAGCCTGGGTGATAAAGCAGGACTCCGTTGCAAAAAAAAAAAAAAAAAAAAGTAATTCTGCCAAACTTTTTTAAATCTCAAAATTGGTCCTAAAAGAGACTTCATATATCATCTGGTTCAATGAGAGATCATTTTATTTATTTATTATTTTATTTATTTATTTTTGAGATGAAGTCTCACTCTGTTCCCCAGGCTGGAGTGCAGTGGCGTGATCTCAGCTCACTGCAACCTCCGCCTACCAGGTTTAAGCAATTCTCTGCCTCAGCTTCACGAGTAGCTGGGATTACAGCTTATTTTTGTATTTTAGTAGAGACAGCCTTTCACCATCTTGGTTAGGATGGTCTTGAATGCCTGATCTCGTGATCCACCTGCCTGGGCCTCCCAAAGTGTTGGGATTACAGGCGTGAGCCACTGCACCCAGCCTTTTTTTTTTTTTTTTTTTGAGACAGTCTCTCTCTGTTGCCCAGTTTGGAGTGCAGTGGCATGATCTCGACTCACTGCAACCTCCACCTCCCAGGTTCATGCAATTCTCTTGCCTCAGCCTCCCGAGTAGCTGGGATTACAGGCATGTGCCACCACGCCCAGCTAATTTTTGTATTTTTAGTAGAGACGGGGTTTCACCATGTTTGCCAGGCTAGTCTCGAACTCCTGACCTCAGGTGATCCACCTGCCTTGGCCTTCCAAAGTGCTGGGATTACAGGCGTGAGCCACCATGCCCGGCCCCAGTGCAACCCCAATGAGATTCATTTTAAATATAAGTAAACAGTATCAGAAAATAAGTTACTTTAGCCAGATCACCCAACTACTTGGGAGTCTGATGCAGAAGGATCACTGGAGGCCAAGAATTCAAGGCCACCCTGGGGGCAACATAGCAAGACCTTCATCTCTTTTAAAAAAAACAGAACAAAACTATTTAACAATTAGCCAGGTGTGGTGGCAGGCACCTCTAGTCCCAGTTACTGAGGAGGCTAAAGCCGGGGGAATCACTTGAACCCAGGAGTTCAAGGCTCCAGTGAGCTATGATTCCAACACTATACTCCAGGCTGGGTGACAGAGTGAGACCCCCATCTCTTGAAAACAGAACAAAAAAGTTGGCTGAGCCCAGGGGCATGGTGGCTTATGCCTGTAGTCTCAGCACTTTGGGAGGCTGAGGTGGGCAGACTGCTTGAGCTCAGGCAGGAGTTTGAGACCAGCTTGGGCAACATGGCAAAACTCTGTCTCTATTTCTTTTAAAAAGATTAGAAGAAAAAACAAGTTACTTTGCTGGGAAGCGAGGAGCACCTCTGCCCGGCTGCCCCGTCTGCGATGTGGGGAGCGCCTCTGCCCGACCGCCCCGTCTGGGAGGTCTACCACGGAGGCCAGAAGCAATGTGGGGGCTGGACGTGGTGGCTCATGCCTGTAGTCCCAGCACTCTGGGAGGCTGAGGTGGGTCGATCACTTGAGGCTAGGAGTTCGAGACCATCCTGGCCAACATGGCGAAACATATGAAAAATACAACAGACAAACCAACCAACCAACCCAGCGACAACAAAACAGTTCTACCCTGGAGTCATACTCTAATTTTTTCTATTTTCCTCCCTTTCTGATCCTTTATCCCACTTTCTTTTTCTTCCTCTTCCTTCTCCTTCTTCTTTGTCAAAGAGGATTGAGTTATTATCATTGATCCATACAAAGTCCCTCTCTCATTTATTTTCTTTAATTCCCACTCCCCATTTCTGTTCCCCGTCTTCCCATGTGCAACCTTCCTAATATGTTTGATATGCATCTTTTTGTTCGTATGTATTTTTAGAAAATGTTTATTGTTTTGTGTGCAAAAAAAATTAATAAAAAAAAAAAGAAAAAAAAAAGTTACTTTGCTTGGCCAAGATTATATGGCAAGTTGGTAGAAGAGAGAACAAAACTTCCCAATTCTCTTTCCACCTGTATGTCAGATCACCATTTAGATTTAATTTTAGACAAAATGCCCCCAACCCTTTTTTGTAGGATGAGCACTATGACGAAAGAGTATGATTCTGGGAATTTCCCAGTTACCTGGGAAACTGACCCTTGTTTGGATTTTACAACACCGAGTACAACAACTTACTAGACTGGAGACTCTTGGGAGGCCGAAGTGGGCAGATCACCTGAGGTCAGGAGTTGGAGAACAGCCTGGCCAACATGGTGAAACCCCGTCTCTACTAAAAATACAAAAATTAGCTGGGTGGCTGGGCACAGTGGCTCACGCCTGTAATCCTAGCACTTTGGTAGGGGGAGGTGGGTGGATTACTGGAGGTCAGGAGTTCAAGACCAGCTTGGCCAACATGGTGAAACCCCAACTCTACTAGAAATACAAAATTAGCTGGGCATGGTGGTATGCACCTGTAATCCCAGCTACTCGGGAGGCTGAGGCAGGAGAATCACCTGAACCCGGGAGGTGGCGGTTGCAGTGAGCTGAGATTGCACCATTGCACTCCAGCCTGGGCCAAAAGAGCAAAACTCCATCTCAAAAAAAAAAAAAAAAAAAAAAAAAAAAAAAAAAAAAAAAAATAGCCAGGCAACATGGTGTGTGCCTATAATCCCAAGCTACTCAAGAGGCTGAGGTAGGAAAAACTCTTGAACCCAGGAGATAGAGGTTGCAGTGGGCCGAGATTGTGCCGCTGCACTCCAGCCTAGGCAACAGAGTGAGACTCTGTCACCAGAAGAAAAAAAAAAAAAAAAAAGAAAGAGAACTTGTACAAGAGACGATGGGGTGCACCTAGCCCAAGTGAGGCTAAACATGCCAGGCTGTTGATGTCTGTGATAAACAAGACTAGATCTGGGAAGAGAAAGTTATGGTTCCAGGAGTTTGGTGTGAAATTCAACTCAGATGTGTTCATTAGTGGTAGTTTGGAGGCCAGGTAGTATGCATCTCCACCTTTCCTAGGGAATGTCGCTGATCTATAGGCTATGTATCCTGATGACATTAACTTTCTCTTGGACCCTTCAAGATGGGGGGACAGTTTAGTTTACCCTTATTAAGGGTATAATTGCTGTAAGTCACTCAAAGGACAGAAATAAAAATTCCATTCTACAAAACAAACCAGCTAGAGACCACATTGCATCCCCTTCCCATGCCAGAAGCTTTCACAACTGCCACCCCTTGCAATTTACTGGGGTAAAATACACTTAATTTCATCATATGGAAAAAAGTCGGCCTGTCTCTCACACACACACACACACACACACACACACACACACGGCAGTAGTGACTCTTACCTGTATATGGCTTTAAAAGCCTTTTGCTAACCCAGCCCCTTGTTGGGCTATCATCAAAAAACTGTACATGAACACGGACTGATTTCCCTTTCTCGCGGATGAATGTTCCATCAAAGGGGTGGTTGTAAACCAGACAAGGCCACCAGGGGTAACCCTCCATCTTGGCCCAAACCAAATCTCCTGGTGAGAAGTCACAACTGTTGCCAAAAGGAAATACATAACTTAGTTAATATTTGGTCAAGTTTCCTTAAAGGCAGTTACCTACAAATAAACAATTCCAAGTCTTCTGGCATTAATATTGAAGCACAGAAATTTTAAAATAATTTTTAAAGTCAGACATTCAAGTCATTTTAAAAACGTATGCAAGCTGATATCATAATGCATATTAACTATGAAGACAAACACAAATATAGTTATGTTATTAGGGTGAGAAACTTTCTCAGAATCAAAGTTTAAAAACCATGGCAGAATTTTGGTATAATGCTGATGGCAGGAAAAAGGCATGGACTCACTGTATATGCTCTCCATATTAGTAGCACCTATACGATATGGTATGTACATATCAGAAACAGGATCTAACTCACAATATTATTATAAAGCATACTGATTATATAATTTACTAATCAGGTAAATTATCTAATTCATTAGAATTGCTTGGAATCTTTTTCCAGTTACACTCCTATGTATTCCAAAAGCTACCTAACACTCTATTACCCTCCCCCTCCAAACTAGTTATGGAAAAACTCAAGTCAACAACTGAGGGCCTAACGTGCCAGAGTATATATTGCTACAAAATCAAAAACAGATTTTGAATCTTCACAAAAACAGATTTAGCCCTATGAGTTTTCAGCGGCAGGGGGGAGGAATCTAACAGAATACAGAAGAGCTACCTATCAGTGATGGGGAGGCCACAAACTGCTGATAATCCCTACCTATTAGATACTAGGCCTGCTTAAAGGTTTCACAGAATAACTTCAAAATTAAAAGATGCACATAACCAGAACATTTTAGACATTTTAGAAAAACAATTAGCCAGTTGAAACCACATGATTTAGACCCAATCATGGAATATAAAGTATCCCTTTCTTCAAAAAATGTAAGTATAGGCCGGGCACAGTGGCTCACGCATGTAATGTGAGCAATTTGGGAAGCCAAGGAGGGAGATCACTTGAGACCAGGAATTCAAGACCAGACTAAGCAATATAGTAGGGCGTGGTCTCTACTTAAAATTTTAAAAAATTAGCTGGTTGTGGTGGCACACACCCCTGTAGTGCCAGCTACTTTAGAGGCCAAGAAGGGAAGATCACTGGAGCCCACGAGTTTGAGACCAGCCTGGGCAACATAGTGAGACCTTGACTGTACAAAAAAATCCAAAAACACTGATGAAGTGTGGTGGCACACACCTGTAGTCCCAACCACTAGGGAGCCTATGGCAGGAAGATTAGCCTGAGGGGGTTGAGACTGCAGCAAGCCACAGTCAGGCCACTGCCCTCCAGCCTGGGTGGCAGAGCAAGACTCTGTCTCCAAAAAAAAAAAAAAAAAAAGTAACTCAAGTTTCTGACTGAGACCTGAAAGGTATGTGCAAAAAAGACCTCATTTTAAAAGTTTTGGGCTGGGCGCGGTGGCTCACCCTTGTAATCCCAGCACTTTGGGAGGCCGAGGCGGGCGGATCACGAGGTCAGGAGATCGAGACCACGGTGAAACCCCGTCTCTACTAAAAAAATACAAAAAATTAGCCGGGCGTGGTGGCGGGCGCCTGTAGTCCCAGCTACTCGGAGAGGCTGAGGCAGGAGAATGGCGTGAACGCGGGAGGCGGAGCTTGCAGTGAGCCGAGTTCACGCCACTGCACTCCAGCCTGGGCAACAGAGCAAGACTCCATCTCCAAAAAAAACAAAAAACAAACAAACAAAAAAGTTTTATACCGATAACTATAATATGTAATCAAGTTTTCTTTTTTTTTGGGGGGGGGGGACAGGTTCTCACTCTGTCACCCAGTCTGGAATGCAGTGGCATGATCTTGGCTCACCACAACCTCTGCCTCCCAGGTTCAAGTGATTCTCCTGCCTCAGCCTCCCGAGTAGCTGGGATTACAGGTGTGTGTCACTACTTCCTGGCTAGTTTTTGTATTTTTAGTAGAGGCAGGGTTTCACCGTGTTGGCCAGGTTGGTCTTGAACTCCTGACCTCAAATGATCCACCCGCCTCAGACTCCCAAAGTGCTGGGATTACAGCGTGAGCCACCACACCTGGCCTTCTTTTTTGTGTGCGTGAGACAGTCTTGCTCTGTCGCCAAGGCGGGAGTGCAGTGGCGCGATCTCGGCTCACTGCAACCTCTGCCTCCCCGGTTCAAGCGGTTCTTGTGTTTCAGCCTCCTGAATAGCCAAGACTACAGGCACACGCCATCACACCTGGCTTATTTTTGCATTTTTTTGTAGAGTCAGGGTTTTGCCATGTTGGCCAGGCTCGTCTCAAAACTCCTGACCTCAAATGATTCTCCCGCCTTGGCCTCTCAAAGTGCTGGGATTACAGGCGTGGGCCACCATGCCTGGCCAAATAAAGTATTTTTAACATATAAGTTAAGCATTCTAGTTTTATTCCAAAGTAAATACAGTATGCTCAACAAACATATCCTTGGGTTCCAGTCCAGATTCAACCAACCTAGATTAAAAATTTTAAATCAAAAATTTAAAACTAATAAAAAACAGTGACCAGGTATGATGGCTCACACCTGTAATCCCAACACTTTGGGAGGCCGAGGCAGGAGGACAGCTTGAGCCTGGGAGGTTAAAGGTGCAGTGAGCTGTGATCACTGTACTGCACTCCAGCCTGGGCAACAGAGCAAAAGACTCTGTCTCAAAAAAAAAGGAAAAAAAATACAAAATTTAAAATATAGTTGAACAACTAATTTCAAAGCATTTACATTGTATTAGGTATTGTAAGTAATCTAGAGATAAAGTACAGGGGAAGATGTGTATAGGTTATATGCAAATACTACATCTCATAAGGGATTTGGACATCCAAGGATTTGGGTATTCACAAGGGGGTCCTGCAACCGATCCCCCTCAGATACAAAGGGAGGACTGTAACTTTAGTCTTAGAAAAGGGCTGTTACTTTAGAACTTTGTCATGTGTAAAATACAGTATAAATTGTTTTAAATGATGAGTGAGGTCTCATGCTTTAAAAGGTCATTAGAAAAGAATTATTTCACCGGGCGCAGTGGCTCACGCTTGTAATCCCAGCACTTTGGGAGGCCGAGGCGGGCGGATCACGAGGTCAGGAGATCGAGACCATCCTGGCTAACAGGTGAAACCCCGTCTCTACTAAAAATAAAAAAAAAATTAGCCGGGCGTGGTGGCGGGCGCCTGTAGTCCCAGCTACTCGGAGAGGCTGAGGCAGGAGAATGGCGTGAACCCAGGAGGCGGAGCTTGCAGTGAGCCGAGATCGCGCCACTGCACTCCAGCCTGGGTGACAGAGCGAGACTGTCTCAAAAAAAAAAAAAAAAAAAAAAAAGAAAAGAATTATTTCATTTCTAAGCAAGCAATTAAAAAACTCTTCAATTTGTTTACAGGATAAATGTGCATCCTCACTAGGAAAAACAAGTTTGTGTGAAAAGCTGGATCCAACCATTATCAGTTTTGAAATAAATTCCTTTTTGAAATAAAATATTAGAAACATAAGCATTTAAACAAAAAATTTTGTTTTTCAACATCATTTTATCCTTTATATACCATTATACTTACAGAATCTCACACATAATTTCTCTGCTTTTAAGAAATAGCAATATGGGGCTGGGCGCAGTGGCTCAAGCCTGTAATCCCAGCACTTTGGGAGGCCAAGGCGGGTGGATCACGAGGTCAGGAGATCAAGACCATCCTGGCTAACATGATGAAACCCCGTGTCCACTAAATATACAAAAAAAAATTAGCCGGGCGTGGTGGCGGGCGCCTGTATTCCCAGCTACTAGGGAGGCTGAGGCAGGAGAATGGTGTGAACCCAGGGGGCGGAGCTTGCAGTGAGCCGAGATCGCGCTACTGCACTCCAGCCTGGGCGACAGAGCGAGACTCCGTCTCAAAAAAAAAAAAAAAAAAGAAATAGCAGTATGGGCCGGGTGCGGTGGCTCAGGTCTGTAATCCCAGCATTTCGGGAGGTCGAGGCAGGTGGATCACGAGGTCAGGAGTTCAAGACCAGCCTGGCCAAGATGGTGAAACCCCGTCTCTACTAAAAATACAAAAATTAGCCAGGTGCAGTGGCAGAGGCCTATAATCCCAGCTACTTGGGAGCCTGAAGCAGGAGAATCACTTGAACCCCGGCAGCAGAGGTTGCAGTGAGCCAAGAACATGCCATTGCATTCCGGCCTGGACGACAGACTCTGTCTCACAAAAAAAAAAAAAAAAAAGAAAGAAATAGCAGTATGCTGGGCCGGGCGCGGTGGCTCACGCCTATAATCCCAGCATTTTAGGAGGACGAGGCAGGCGGATCACACCTGAGGTCAGGATTTCAAGACCAGCCTGGCCAACATGGCAAAATCCTGTCTCTACTAAAAAAATACAAAAATTAGCTGGGCATGGTGGCAGGCGCCTGTAATCCCAGCTACTCAGGAGGCTGAAGCAGGAGACTCCCTTGAACCCGGGAGGTGGAGGTTGCAGTGAGCCCAGATCATGCCACTGCACTCCAGCCTGGGTACAGAGCAAGACTCTGTCTCAAAAAAAAAAAGAAAGAAAAAAAGGCTGGGCTCAGTGGCTCATGCCTGTAATCCCAGAACTTTGAAAGGCCAAGGCGGGTGGATCACGAGGTCAGGAGTTCGAGACTGGCCTGGCCAACATGGTGAAACCCCGTCTCTACTAAAAATATAAAAATTAGCTGGGCGTGGTGGCGGACAACTGTAATCCCAGCTACTCGGGAGGCTGAAGCAGGAGAATCGTTTGAACCCGGAAGGCGGAGGTTGCAGTGAGCCAAGATCGTGCCACTGCACTCCAGCCTGGGTGACAGGGTGAGACTTCATCTCAAAAAAAAAAAAAAAAAAGAAAGAAAAGAAATAGCAGTAAGCTATAAAATGCTAAGACTAAAAATTTTAGTAATATGCAGTTCCTCCAATGCTAAAAAGCTTGAAGAAAAAGAGTACCACTAAACATCCTGGGCCCAGGAAACTGTGGTTTCTGAGCGAAAAAAGATAATTAAACAGGTAGTAAAATGTATTGTGTAACAAAACTAAAAATTTTAAACATTTCTCAAAATTTTTCTTCACTCAGTGCTAACAAACCAAACTTTTTATGTGTGTAAACTTTAATTCTTTAAAGGTAATTTTAAAATTTTATCTGTGGTAATCCTGCAGTTTTCAAGAATGCCAAAATAGGCCAGGTGTGGTGGCTCACACCTATGATCCCAGCACTTTGGGAGGATCTCTTGAGAGCGCAGGAATTCGAGACCAGTCTGGGCTACATAGTGAGACCTTATTTCTACAAAATAATTTAAAAATTAGCCAGGCATGGGGTGGTGTGCACCTGGGGTCCCAGCTACTCAGGAAGCTGAGATGGGAGGATCGCTTGAGCCGGATAGGTCGAGGGTGCAGTGAGCCGAGATCTGCCACTGTACTTCAGCCTGGGCAACAAAGCAAAACACTGCCTGCCACCACTGCTCCTGCCCTCCAAAAACACCTTAAATTATGATTTTAGGATTTTGCAAGTGCTTTTAAAGCTTTAAGCATTTAAGACATTTAAGCTTAAATGTCTGGTATTCTTGGGGTTTTTTAAGACAGTGGGGAAAAATGTTAAGAAGAAAAGCTGACAGCTCACAAAATAAATGTTAAAACTTTGATATAATAAGTAATGACTTTGTCTAAACATACGTTAAACAGATCTTTTGAATTCTGGTTTAAAATCACATTATTTTTGCTTTCTCTTTAGCCCATAATTATGCTGTCAACTACTACTTGTTCCTAAAATATAAAATCAACATTTTCACCAACTTTTTTTTTATTTTTTGGCAGGCAGGGTCTGACTCTGCCACCCAGGCTGGAGTGCATGGCATGATCTCTTTGGCTCACTGCAGCCTCAACCTCCTGGACTCAAGCGATCCTCCCATCTCAGTCTCCCAAGGAGCTGGGACTACAGGCACACGCCACCATACGTGGCTAATTTTCGTATTTTTTGGAGAGACAGGGTCTAGCCATGTTGGCCTGCCTTGGCCTCCCAAAGCGTTGGGATTACAGGCATGAGCCACTGCACCCAGCCTCCCTGTGGATTTCTTAAATAAAACCTATAGAAACACTAACCACAGAGAAAATAAAAGGACAAATTCCACATTATAATCAATAATTTGTTCATCGAAAGATGCCATAAGGCTGGGTGTGGTGGCTCACACTTGTAATCCCAACAGGTTGGGAGGCTGAAGTGGGAGGATCGCTTGAGAGCAAGAGTTCAAGACCAGCCTGGGCAACACAGACCTCTATTATTCAACAACAACAACAAAGCCATAAACTAAATGAAAGAACTCATTGTGAAAGAAGACATTTACATCACACACAACTGACAAAGAACTAGGAAAAAAAAAAAGAAACAGCAAAAGACAAACACTTCAGCACAAGAGGAAATCTAAATGACAAACATTAAAAGATGCTGGGCCAGGCACGGTGGCTCAGGGCCAGGTGCAGTGGTTCACGCCTGTAATCCCAACACTTTGGGAGGCTGAAGTGGGTGGATCACCTGAGGTCAGGAGTTCACGACCAGCCTGGCCAACATGGTGAAACCCCGTCTCTACTACAAATACAAAAATAAGCTGGAGGCCGGGCGCGATGGCTCAAGCCTGTAATCCCAGCACTTTGGGAGGCCGAGGCGGGCGGATCACAAGGTCAGGAGATCGAGACCATCCTGGCTAACACGGTGAAACCCCGTCTCTACTAAAAATACAAAAAATTAGCCGGGCGTGCTGGCGGGCGCCTGTAGTCCCAGCTACTCAGGAGGATGAGGCAGGAGAATGGCGTGAACCCGGGAGGCGGAGCTTGCAGTGAGCCGAGACTGCGCCACTGCACTCCAGCCTGGGCGACAGAGCGAGACTCTGTCTCAAAAAAAAAAAAAAAAAAAAAAAAATTAGCTAGGCGTAGTGGCAGGCACCTGTAATACCAGCTACTTGGGAGGCTGAAGCAGGAGAATTGCTGGAACCCAGGAGGCGGAGGTTGCAGTGAGCTGAGACCACACCACTGCGCTCCAGCTTGGGCAACAACAGTGAAATTCCGCTCAAAAAAAAAAAAAAAAATGCTCAACATGTTTTAAGGCTTAAATGATTCATGGAGTAAGTCCAAATGTCTCTGTAGCTCATCAGACTGTTCATGATTGGATCTCTGCTTAACTTCTCCAATGCTGCCTCCTCCTCCTTTCTTTCATCCTACCCACAATTTGCAGACCTTCCTCTTCCTGAACCAGCTTCCCACTCTCACTATAATCTGTCTAACCCTATTTGTCCTTCTGGTTTCGGTTTACAGAGCTGAGAGCCTAGCCTGACCCGCATCCTCTCCGTCCCCTTTCCACTTGGAGTCTAGAATTGCCTCTTTGCTTTGTCGTGTTCATGGTTGTATCCAGGATCCATAATGCCTAATGCTGTGCTCGGCAGAGTGATCTAGACACTGCAGTTTCTTTAGAAACCTAGTATCAAATGCCCATCTTTCTTGAATACCCTGGAATCCTCTCCATAATGGGAGGTGAAGTGTATACAACGTTTTATGTTTGCAAGTCTCTTAAACTCAACCTCAAGAAACAAATAACATATGCTTTTCAATATGAATGTAAAGTACGTCCTTACAATAAATACACCCGTTTGGTTTGGATTCAACAATCAATTCATGCTCAAGTAAACAATACGTCATGCTTTTCTAACCAGGAGTTTGTTATTGCGGATGCTGGCTCTGTTCCCCACAAGCATATTCTACTAATGCACAACTATATATATTTAAACTGCGGCAAAGGGTCGCTTAAACAAGGGTAACACTATAATTACACTTAGAAAAATCTCGGAATTCCTTTAGGACACTTTAAACTGGATCTAATGGATTTGAAATCCATTACTCAAAACCACTAACTAGCGGCCGGGCACGGTGGCTCACGCCTGTAATCCCAGCACTTTGGGAGGCTGAAGTGGGTGGATCACTTGAGGTCAGCAGTTTCAAGACCAGCCTGGCCAACATGGTGAAACTCCATGGTGAAAAATTAGCCGGACCGCGGTGACGCACACTCGTAATCCCAGCTGCTCGGGAGGCTGAGGCAGGAGAATCACTTGAACCCAGGGGACAGAGGTTGCAGTAAACCGAAAAAGCGCCACAGCACTCCAGCCTAGGCGACAGAGCGAGACTCCATCTCAAAACAAAACCAAAACAAAAAACACTAACTGGATCTCTTATCTTGAATGAGTTATTTTTTCTGAGCCTCTATTTCTTCATTTGTTCAAATAGCGACCATTAAACTTTGTGTTTAATATCTGACAAACGGCCAGGCTCGGTGGTTCATGTCTGTAATCCCAGCACTTTGGTAGGCCAAGGCAGGCAGATCAAGAGGTCAGGAGTTCGAGACCAGCCTGGCCAACATAGTGAAACCCGTCTCTACTAAAAATACAAAAATTAGCCAGGTGTGGTGGGGCACACCTGTAGTCCCAGCTACTTGGGAGGCTGAGGTAGGATAATCTCTTGATCCCGAGAGGCAGAGGTTGTGGTGAGCCAAGATCGCGCCACTGCACTCTAGCCTGGGCAAAAGAGCAAGACTCCGTCTCAAAATATATATATACATATATATATATGTATCTGGCAAACGGTAAAAGCAAGCTTTTCAAAATGTAGCCAGCTGCCCGGATAAAAAGCCCTAAACAGACCAGGCGCGGTGGCTGGCGCCTGTAATCCCAGCACTTTTGGAGGCCAAGGCGGGTGGATCACCTGAGGTCGGGAATTCCGAGACTAGCCTGACCAACATGGAGAAACCCCCCCTATACTAAAAATACAACATTAGCGGGGTGTGGGGGCGCATTCCTGTAATCCCGACTACTCGGGAGGCTGAAGCTGGGGAATCGCTTGAACCCGGGAGGCGGAGGTTGCGGTGAGCTGAGATCGCGCCATTGCACTCCAGCCTGGACTTGAGCGAAACTCTCAAAAAAGAAAAAAAAAAAAAAAAAAAAAAAAAAGCACTTAACTGCCCATAAAGTGAGGACAACTCCCGACAGGCTTCCCCGGGGTCACATCCACACATCTTTGCCCAGCGCCCGATTAAGGCCTCTAAAAGCCCAGTGGTGCCCCACAAAAACTACACTATTTCATAAAATAAAATATTTTCCACTCGACACGAATTTCCACATACGTCAAAATATAGCTTCTATCTTCGTCTCGGTGCACGTGCAGCCTACCTACCGAAGGACCCAGCCGGATCCCAACACTTCGGCTCCCCCCCGGCCCCGCCCCGCCCGCACCCCGCCCAATCAGGCCCGGCGGTCCCCATGGTGACACACCCCCCCGGGCCCGCAGCTCGTGGCCCACCCCCTCGGCGGCCCCTCACGTACGCCGAAGGCCCAACGTCCCCAAGGCGTCTCGGCGACCGCGGCTTTTAACTACCTCTAAGTGTCTACCTCGATCGATTACTGGAGCCCCAACTCACTATCTCCGCGCCGGCCGAAGAGCCTTCTTTCGCACCCCACACCACCGGGCTCTCGGCGTTCGGCCTCCCGCAGGCATTCCTCCTTCCCGCCGCCCCGCCCCGCCCCGCCCCGCCCACCAAGCGGGCCCGGCGCCTTCCCCTTCTCGCCCCACCCCCAGTGCTCCCCCCTCCCACGCCCCCTCCCCACCCGGAGCTGCGCGCGTCGCCCTTTCCTTAGCCCAGCACCCCCACCTGGCGGGACGCGTCTCCTCCCTCCAAAAGGCCCGAACTCTCGGCGTCTTCCCTGCAGCCCTCTTCCTGCACAGCCTCTCTCCTCCGACCCTGTTTACAAGCTACACCCCCAAATGCTCCAGACTCGACCCCTGCACTCATTCAAGCCAACTCTGCGGCCCCGCCTCCTCCGAGTCCAAGGCCAGGCCGTGCACCCTCCAACCCCCTGTGCGAGCCTCCCCTCGCTGGGTTCCAAGCGCCCCGCCGCTATGCCCCTGCATTCGACTCCACCCCCACCCCGCTACCTGGTGGGGGCCGCAGGCGCTGCCGATCTCCGCAGCCCTCCGTTGAGGTTCTTCGCCTTGGGCGGCGACGCGGAGCGCGCCAAGGGCCTGGGCCCAGGCCCAGCCTCGCTCCAGGCCGCATCCCCGCCTGAGGAAGGAGAGGCCCCGGGGGCAGCGGCGGCACGGCCGCCTTCGCGTGAGGCCCTGGTCGAGGCCTTGTTAGCATCACTCAGCGCCGGAGACTTGGGGAAGAAGCTGTACAGGGTGCTCTGTCGCGACATAGCGACAGCTGGCAAGGCCCAACCGATCTGTCGGACGGAGCGCCTACACGCACCGCTTCTACCGCGCGGCTCCTGCTGGCGGGAAACCTGGGGGGAGGCGCGCTCCGCCGGAGGAACCCGGGCCCCAGTGGCCAATCAACAGGCGCCTCGCCGTGCGCGGGCGGTGCGCGCCAGGCCCCGCCCCCGGGCGCGCGGCGACGTGGGGAGGGGCGGGGCTGGCACAATGGTGGGGAGGGGCGGGGCTGGCACGCTAGCGGTGAGGGGCCCGCCCTGCCGCCGATGCCTGGGCCCCGCGCGGGGAACTGCTGAGCTCCCCTTACCTCACGCCGCGGGGCTGGCCGGGCCGGAACACTCCGACCCGAGGTTGGTTGCGGCCGCGGGGCTAGCGGGCTCGGAAAGCCCTCCCTCTCTGGACCGGAAGCGGGAACAGCGGGGGCGAGCACCGCCTGGGCAGGGATAACTGGGGGAACCCGAAAGACCCCGGAAAGGGGCTCGCGGGGAGAATCGCGTCCGGCGCTCGTGTGACCTCCTGCCGTTAGAGCATTTTCGCAAGGAGCCGGAGCGAAAGGGACCAAAGTTTAGTCAGCAGTTCACCTTCACGTTGTATTCTCAAGATTTGTACAGAGTAGTCACTTGGTAAATGCTAAATGAATATTGTAATAGCATTCGTTAGCGATGCTGTTGTGTATGGTAAAAGCCTGCAGCTGTACAAAGTTTTCCTTTGCCGGGCACTGATCCCAGCATTTTATATCTGGTAACTAAATCGATCCTCTCAATAACCTGTGAGGTAGGTACTTAAGGGCCACAGTCCGTTATCTGAACCCTTTGGCCCAGGTATGTCTTTAAAGGATTTTTCAAATTTTAGAAAGCTAAGAGACTATGAGAAGGCCGGGCGCGGTGGCTCACCCCTGTAATCCCAGCACTTTGGGATGCCGAGGCGGGCGGATCACCTGAGGTCAGGCGTTGAAGACCAGCCTGGTCAACATGGTGAAACCCCCGTCTCTACTAAAAATTCAAAAATTAGCCGGGCGTGGTGGCATGCGCCTGTAATCCCAGCTACTTGGGAGGCTGAGGCAGGAGAATAACTTGAACCTGGGAGGAGGTGTTTGCAGTGAGCCAAGATCGCGCCACTGCACTCCAGCCTGGGCGACAAAAGCGATACTCCGTCTCAAAAAAAAAAAGAAAGAAAGCTAAGAGGCTATGAGAATAAAAAGGTTGTATTCAAATTCAAGAAAGAAAGTGGAAGACAGACAATTGTTTGTCCCCTTATCCCAAACTGTAAATAAATATGAAATCCAGATTGCCGGAAACCAGTCACAATCAACAGCTGTACATTGGTAAAAACCTATGTAAGATTAGTTCTTTGCCTTGTTCTTGGAGACTGTTCTGCCAGAGGGTTCTCCTTTGCTAGGCAAGTAATAAAATCAACCTAAAAAAAAAAAAGGGTAGGGGCCCGGCGCAGTGGTTCACGCCTGTAATCCCAGCACTCAGCACTTTGGGAGGCCGAGGTGGGCGGATCACGAGGTCAGGAGATCGAGACCATCCTGGCTAACACAGTGAAACCCCGTCTCTACTAAAAATACAAAAAATTAGCCTGGCGTGGTGGCAGACGCCTGTCGTCCCAGCTACTCGGGAGGCTGAGGCAGGAGAATGGTGTGAGCCCGGGAGGCGGAGCTTGCAGTGAGCCGAGATTGCGCCACTGCACTCCAGCCTGGGCACAGAGCAAGACTCCGTCTAAAAAAAAAAAAAAAAAAGAATATTGCCAAAGATGGTATGTGGTGCTAAGAAAAATACGGTATGCTTCACGAATTTGCATTTCATCCCTGTGCAGGGGTCATTCCAATTTTGGTATATGTGCTACCCAAGCAAGCACAGTGAAACCAACTGTTTCAGATAATATTTGAGAGTTGGTCTCTTTCCCCCACCGGCATATGTAACACTCCCAGAGAGTCTGGGGGAACATCCTGAAATCAAACATGCAATAAAACTTACATGCTTATTCATACTAAGTAGAAAGAATACAGAATGTAGACTATAAATAGCCTCAGGTCCATATTTGCTACCAAATTTACCCCCAAACTTTTGGTTTACAGAGCTTTTTGGATTTCAGAATTGCACGTAAGAGGCTGTTTATCCTGTATCTCCATATCATGGATGAAGCTGAGGCACAGATGGGTCAAGTAACTTGCCCATGACTGCATAGCTAGAAAGTGGTGGAGTCTGGATTTAAACTCAAGGAAGCTGGTTCTGGAGCCCTATGTTGTTAACAGAAATACTATAATACTTCCAATTTAACAGCATTTTATCTCATTTAGTTATTACAACCACCTTATACTAGGTTGAACTATGTGAAATTGCCAAAATTTGCCCTTTTTAAAATTTTTTTGAGACAGGGTCTGGCTCTGTCACAGAGGCTGGAGTACAGTGCCGTGATCTTGGCTTACCGTAGCCTCGACCCCCCAGGCTTAAGTAATCCTCTCACCTCAATCTCCTGAGTACCTGGGACCATAGGCCCGCAACACCATGCCCAGCTATTTTTTTTTTTTTTAATTGAGGAGTCTTATTCTGTCACCCAGGCTGGAGCACAGTGACGCCATCTTGGTTCACTGCAACCCCCACGCCTTGCAGGTTCAGGCAATTCTCATGCCTCAGCCTCCTGAGTGCTAAGATTACTGGTGCCCACCACCATGCCCAGCTAATTTTTGTTTTTTAGTAGAGACACGGTTTCACCATGTTGGCCTGCCTGGTCCCAAACTCCTGACCACAAGTGACCCGCCTGCCTCAGCCTCCCAAAGTGCTGGGATTACAGGTGTGAGCCACTGTGCCCAGTGCCCTGCTAATTTTTTAAAAATTTTTTGTAGAGACAAAGTTTCACTATGTTGCCCAAGCTGGACCTTTTCGGTTTTTTGGTGTTTTGTTTTGTTTTGTTTTGTAACAGGGTCTTACTCTGTCTCCCAGACTGGTGTGCAGTAGTGCAGTCTCAGCTCACCACAACTTTCACATCCCAGGCTCAAGCAATTCTCCTTCCTCAGCCTCCCGAGTAGCTGGGATTACCGGCACGCGCCGCTACTGCCCGGCTAATTTTTGTATTTTTAGTAGAGACAGGATTTCACCATGTTGGCCAGGCTGGTCTCGAACTCCTGACCTCAAATGATCCACCTGCCTCGGCCTCCCAAAGTGTTGGGATTACAGGCATAAGCCACTGCGCCCAGCCAAGCTGGACCGTTTTTGAAGTACAAATATTAATATATAATTCATTTTGGTTCAACTGAATGTAACGTTATTCTCTTTTTGTTGTTGTTTGTTTTTTTGGGGACGGAGTCTTGCTCTGTCACCGAGGCTGGAGTGCAATGGCGCGATCTTGGCTCACTACAACCTCCGCCTTCCAGGTTAAAGCAATTCTCCTGCCTCAGTCTCCTGAGTAGCTGGTGTTACAGGCACCACCACACCCAGCTGAGTTTTGTATTTTTAGTAGAGATGGGGTTTCACCATGTTGGCCAGGCTGGTCTCAAACTCCTGACCTCGTGACCGCCCATCTCTGCCTCCCAAAGTGCTGGAATTATAGGTGTGAGCCACTGCGCTCGGCCGATGTTATTCTTTTACGGGGAAGAAATGGAGGTTCAGAGGGGATGCGCCAGTTCTAAGAGGTTAAGAGCCTGTGCTTTGGGTTAAATGGAGAACTGAGCTCTGATCCTAGCTAGCCAAGCAGATAACTCGGAGCACTTCTATTAATACTTTTCTGAACTTGTTTCCTCATCTTTGATGAGGACAGTAGTACCTATGGGCCAAATTTTGGAGGCTACAGTTAGATGCCTCCCACAAACTTCATTAAAAGACAAGAGAACACATATATTATGTGAGGACCACTCAGACCCCCAGAATTGGCGTGATTGTTACTTGGAACTGAAGACATTTGAGAGCCAACAGATGCAGAAAGATGCCTTTTCAAAGCTTCCCTTATGTGACTAACAGCAGAAATTTCTGGGAGTGAAGCTGCCATAAATCTCCTCTCTAGGGGAGTTTTAGTGGCCAGAAAAAAAGACAAAGACCACTTGCACCTGCAAAAACAAACATTCTTACCTCCCATTTGTTCCCCTAGAAACCTATTTGTTCTTCCCATAGAAGCCTTTTTCTCCCTCCTCTTCCCCTATTAAGTGGTATATATAAAGTAGATTTAGAGATTCAAGAAAAAAAAGTTGTATAAATGCCAAATAACAGCCTCCTGGACTCATATTTTTTTTTTCTGTAAACTCCTGCGTGCATATCTGAATAAAAGTCTTTTTTTTTTTTTTCCCGAGACAGGGTCTCACTCTGTTGCCCAGGCTGATCCTCCCGCCTCGGCCTCCCAAGCAGCTAAGACTGCAGGTGTGCATCCTCACACCCTGATAATTTTATTTTCTGTAGAGATTGGGTCTTGCTATGTTGCCCAGGCCGGTCTCCAACTCTTGAGCTCAAGCCATTCTCTCTACTTGGCCTCCCAAAGTGCTAGGATTACAGGCCTGAGCCACCGTGCCCAGCCCTAAACTATCTTTAGTCTGCAATGCCCAACCAACACATACATTCCATGACTATATATGGGTTATTTTGAAAACTGAATAAAAATATTTTTCTTTTATATGTATTTTTTTTTCAAATGGCTACACTTAGTAAATTGCATAACAATCAATGGAGTTGTTTTGGCCTAGGAGATGTGGCGGGAAAGTACTAAGGTAGTAAATATACCAGGTGTTTGGGAACCTCTGGCCTACTGGTTAAGAGCTCTGTATTCAAAGTCTGTTCACATCTCAGCTGAGCTGCTTACTAAACTGCATGAGCTTTTTGGGCAAGTTATTTAGCCTGTGCCTCAGTTTCTACATCTGTAAAACAGGGATGATGTTAACACTACCTTCTTCATGGGTTGTGCTAAGCATTGAGTGAAAGAGCATTATGAAGCCCTCAGCCCAGTGCTTGGCACACCATATGTATTCAATAAATTGGACAGTTATACAAATAAATCACCAACTGGCCAGGGACAGTGGCTCACACTTACAATCCCAACACTTTGGGAGGCCAAGACAGAAGGATCACTTGAGGCCAGGAGTTCAAGACCAGCTAGCAACATAGTGAGACCCCCTTCTCTACAAAAACATTTTAAAAATTTAGCCAGGAGTGGTGGCGCGTGCCTGTAGTCCTAGCAACTCTCTACTCAGGAGGCTCAAGGCAGGAAGACTGCTTGATCCCAGGAGCTTGAGGTTGCCATGAGCTATCTTCAGGCCACTGCACTCCTACCTTGAGACCCTGTCTCAGAAAAAAAACAAAAACAAAACACACACACACACACACACACACGCACAAAACAGAAGAAGAAAACAAGTATTCTCCAGAAGAATACAGTGCCCTGTGTTCCCCTCTCTGCCCGTCCAAGGAACAGCGTGACCCAGCAATCTGTGTCTTTGTCTTGGGCCTTGGGAGATAAAGTCAAGGATGAAGAAAGGAGGGACATGTTTTGTGACGGTTCTGTCCTAGCCCAAGCAGCTCACGATCACCAGGGACAAGCCTGTAGTCTGCCAAAGTCAGGGTTTGTTTTGCTGGTTGCAACGGGGGAGCCTCCACAGTGGGGGAGCCTCCACAGCGGCGGAGCCTCCACAGCAGAGGAACCATGGGGCATCTCACCAAACTACAAAAGGGAGGGAGAGGGTGGAGTTTAGGATAAATTTACCTGAAACAGCGTTTTGAAAGCTCAAATCTAGCTGTGTGTAAAGACAAAGCTAGACTACAAAGTCCACGCAAGGTTGCATTTCCTTGGAAACAACAAAGTTAAGATAGATGTGGAATAGTGTCCACAAATCCCGTATCTAAAGTTATACACCTGGGTTGTAAATCAAAGCTGTTTCTGTGTCAAAGTAAGACGCTCCAGGCAAGAGTGGGATGTTTCATTTTCGCTGATGTAATTTCAAACAGCAAGGCCAGGAGAGGTGGCTTACGCCTGTAATCTCAACACTTTGGGAGGCTGAGGTGGGAGGATTGCTTGAGCCCAGGAGCACAAGACTAGCCTAGGTAGCAGAGTGAGACCCTTTCTCTACAAAAAAAAACAAAAATTAAAAATAAACCAGCTGGGCATGGTGACGCATGCCTGTAGTCTCAACTACTGGCGAGGTTGTGGAAGAATCACTTGAACCCGTGAGGTCGAGGCTGCAGTGAACCGTGATCGCACCATTGCATTCCAGCTTGGGTGACAGACTGAGACCCTGTCTCTAAATAAATAAATAATAACAATAATTTCAGCCAGCAAAGTTTCTGAAAGCCTATGACTTTAGGGAACAAGATTTCTGAGATTGCCAAGAGTAAAAAAAAACAGTTTTCCTTATGCTACTTTGGGATGGCAGTTTATCCTTGGGAGAGATTGTGTTTCCTGTTTAACTTTGTAGCTGACTTTATCTTTGTTATCCCAGCCAGATGAATGGCACGGAATGTTTCAAATTTCTCATTCCTTGCTTATTTTAACTTCCTCAATTCTCAGGAAAAAGTAGGGGAGAAACTTTGTGCAAGTCAGGTGGAAAGAAATAGCACTTGCAGTCTGCCTTTGGTCAGCAAGGGTACAGAAATCAAAGCCTCTTGTGTACTCCCCTAAGTACCCAAGGTGTGGTGGAGGCTCTGGGAGACTAGCTGAGGAAGACAGGCCCAGAGTCCACTTGGAGAGAGGGAAGATGGGCCTGAGGGCTTCCATAGCCTGGAGGCACTCCCCTCCCCGACTCCAGCTATCTTCTCCATCCTGTGGCTAACATCCATTATTATTTCATTTTTTGAGCCAGGGTCTGGCTCTGTCACCAGTGGTGCAAACATGGCTCATTGCAGTCTCAACCTCCTGGGCTCAAGCAGTCCTCCTGCCTCAGCCTCTAGAATAGCTGGGACTACAGGCACACTACTACCATGCCTGGCTAATTTTTAAAATTTTTCTTGTAGAAATGGGGTCTCCTTATGTTGCCCAAGCTGGTCTTAAACTCCGGAGCTCAAGCAGTCCTCTCGCCTCAGCCTCCCAAAATGCTGGGATTACAGACATGAGCCACCTCGACTAACTGGCTGGAAACTTTCATTATCTCAGACCACAAATGGCCCTGGGGGATAGAGAGATGGGGAGGGCTAGCACCAGCATTTCTCTAGCTCTCCAAAGCCATCCTAGGTGGAATTGCCAGGTACTTTTCTAATACGGTCTCAGCCTCTGATCTCCAAAGTCTGGCCCCAGTCTTGCTTCCCAACTGACTGGCCATTCCTGCCCTCTGCATTCACTGTTCTGGGATCAGTCCTGCTCTGAGGCCATGCAGACCTGTTCTCAATCCTGGCAACCTCAGGTACAGGTTGGGCACCCTGGGTAAATTTTTTGCAATTGAGCCTTGGTCTCCTAATCTGATAAATGGGGATTCACTAATATTTGCTTATGGAGGTATTGGGAGGATGGAATGAGATGAAGTGAAAACTGCTGCCAGGCGTCTAATGTACGCACTATAAATACAAATCTTTCCCTTCCCCTCAGGCTGCTTTTGCCCCCTTTGCCATTTCACAATGAGCCAAAGTATGATGGAACTGGATAAGCCCTGTGGGGTACCACTCAGAATCCCTGATTTGGTGTATAAAGATTATTTTAGGCTGAAGACATTTGAGATTCAACAGATGCAGAAAGAAGCCTTCTCGGAGCTTCCTAAATCTGACTAAAAGCAGAAGAAACTTTTTTTTTTTTTCTGAGACAGGGTCTTGCCGTCATCCAGGCTAGAGTGCAGTGGCACAATCATTGCTCATTGCAATCTCGACTTCCTAGGCTCAAGCCATCCTCCCACTTCAGCACCCCACCTCCACCCCCAATAGCCAGAGGTACAGGTGCAGACTAATTTTTGTTTGTTTATTTGAAATAGAGTCTCACTCCATCACCCATGTTGGAGTGCAGTGGTATGATCTCGGCTCACTGCAACCTCTGCCTCCCAGGATCAAGTGATTCTCCTGCCTCAGCCTCCCGAGCAGCTGGGATTATAGGCGCCCGCCACCATGCCCGTCTCATTTTTGGTATTTTTAATAGAGATGGAATTTTGCCATGTTGGTCAGGCTGGTCTCAAACTCCTGGCCTCAAGTGATACACCTGCCTCAGCCTGCCGAGTGCTGGGATTACAGGAGTGATTCACCATGCCCAGCCAAGTGCAGGCTAATTTTTATAAGAAAAGCAGAAACCTTTGAGAAATGAAGACTGCTATATATTGCTTCTTCCAGAAGCTACCAGGAAAGAGACCAAGAGTAAACCTACTTCAGATTCCCTCTCCAGGGGAGTTTCATGGCTATGAAGATATAATAGAAAGACCATGGTCCCCTGCATAAGCAAATGTTATCACAAACTTTTATCGCCAGTTTGTTTTCCTAAAAACTCACTTGTGTTTCATAAAGAAACCTGTGCATTCTTCCCATAGGAGCCTTGTCTTGCCCCTTCGACTTCCCCTACTACAGTGTACAAGCCGCAAATTTTAACCAGCCCTTTGAGCTGTCCATCATAGAGTACTCCTGTGAATATGGGCATTGCATGCATAAACAAATTTGCAAATCTGTCTTTTGTCACTTCAATTTGCAAATACCCAGTACTTCAACTTAAGAGTATAGAGGAAAAGTTTTTCCCCAACATCCTTTATCTTCTGGGCCAACCCCTTCAATATAAGGAGAAAATGAGAAGTTAAGCAGCTAAGTGAGGGAGGGAGGGATTCAGATTTTGGACGTAGGGGCCCAGATTTCCCACTTACTAGTTGTGTGACCTTGAGTGGATTACTTAACCTGTCTGTGCTTAGGCACATCTATGACATTGGGCAAATAGTAGTACTCATCTCACGGAGTTGTTGTGCGAATTAAATGAGTTAATGCCCATAAAGTGCTCAGAGCTGTTGGACATAGAGTAAGCACTGTATAATCATTATTTTTATTATTAAAGGGTGCTTGCCCGAAGAAAAGATTCTTGCCTGAGAACACTTAGTTAATGAAGCTTAGAACTGAAATGAGGCCAGGCACATTGGCTCATGCCTGTAATCCCAGCACTTTGGGAGGCCAAGGTGGGTGGATCGCTTGAGGTCAGGAGTTCCAGACCAGCCTGGCCAACATGGCGAAACCCCATTTCTATTTAAAAAAAATACAAAAATTAGCCAGGCGTGGTGGTGCACACCTGTAATCCCAGCTACTCAGGAGGCTGAGGCATGAGAATTGCTTGAACCCCAGAGGCAGAGGTTGCAGTGAGCCAAGATCACGCCATTGCACTCCAGCCTGGGCAACAGAGCAAGACTCTGTCTCAAAAAAAAAAATAAAATAAAATAAAGAACTGAAATGAACAAACTTTCTTCTCCCTGTGTTAAATAACACTTAACACCAAACAAGGCCGGGTGCGGTGGCTCACGCTTGTAATCCCAGCACTTTGGGAGGCCGAGGCGGGCGGATCACGAGCTCAGGAGATCGAGACCACGGTGAAACCCCGTCTCTACTAAAAATACAAAAAAATTAGCCGGGCGTGGTGGCGGGCGCCTGTAGTCCCAGCTACTCAGAGAGGCTGAGGCAGGAGAATGGCGTGAACCCAAGAGGCGGAGCTTGCAGTGAGCCGAGATCATGCCACTGCATTCCAGCCTGGGTGTTAGAGTGAGACTTCGTCTCAAAAACAAAAACAAAAAAAAAACAAACTTATGATGCTTTTCTCTAGCTAATGTCTTTTGTTACAGGCATGAACTTCACGATGGGTGAGGCAAATACACTTTTTCTCCCCTACACAACCTTCACACCTTCAGAATTGGAAATATCCTGGGGCACAGGGGGGCACAGTGAAAGTCTGGTGAAGGAATGTGTCCCAGAAGGGGTACATGTGGACCCTGTATGATCAACCCGATCGACTGAAAAGCAGATTCACACCAGTCTTCCACCCCAGAAAGGGACTCACCCTGGCTGGTTTTAATAAAGAGTTCCCTCCTGGTACTGCCCTTAGTGTTTTGTTTTGTTTTGTTTTGTTTTTGAGATGGCATCTCGCTCTGTTGCCCAGGCTGGAGTGCAGTGGTGATCTTGGCTCACTGCAACCTCCACCTCCCGGATTCAAATGATTCTCCTGCCTCAGCCTCCTGGGTAGCTGCGACTACAGGCGCATGCCACCACACGAGGCTAATTTTTGTATTTTTAGTAGAGACAAGGTTTTGCTATGTTGGGCAGGCTGGTCTTGAACTCCTGACCTTGTGATCTGCCCACCTAGGCTTCCCAAAGTGCTGGGATTATAGGCGTGAGCCACCTCATCTGGCTGTTTTTTCTTTCTTAATTGTATTAATTCATTTATTCACCTGTTTAGAAACAGGGTCCTGCTGTGTTGCCCAGGCTGGAGTACAGTGGCTGTTCACAGGCCTGATCACAGCGTTTGGCAGTCTGGAAGTCCTGGGGTCAAGCGATTCCCACCTCTTTCCCACCCTTCCCCTGTGGCTGGGACTAACAGGCACGTGCCACTGCGGCGGCTTGCCCTAAGTTTTGATTTGACTTCCCACACCCTGGAAGTGAGCAGAGGGGCCAGGAGGGTGGTAGGCAGCGAGAGGTTTGAGGAAGAGCAGATATCAGCGGTTTGCTCCTTTGGGCCTTGAAAATTCAGGGGTATGAGGATCTTGCAGATCAGCTGCCCTGGCAAGACAGAGTGGCTGACCCTTGGCAGGGAGCAGATCAGAGCCTCCAGTCGAGACGCCTGGTTTGAAAAATCTATTCCAGGTGGCTCTGAACTTGTCCTGTCCTCCCGGCTTCCTACTCTACAGTCCCGGAGCGGACTTGTGCTCTTAGTAGAGGTCAGAACCAAGAACAGGTGTCCGCCTCACGGGTCCCCACTGCTTGGGCTGCGCTGGCTGCGGGTGCAGGGCGCCGCGTGGCCACCAGAGGGCATTCTTGGCCAGGGGCCGGAACGAGCTCGCGCGACTGGGCTTTGCAGCCCCTCTTTCATCTTCCCACTGTCCCTGGACTCCAGGGTCTGGCCCCTGGTCTTCCAGTTCAGTGGCCGGCACCCCCACACCCCTCGCCCTAATCCCAAAGGCAAGCACCACGCAAGGTCAGAGAAGGAGTATTGAAAAGAGACATGCACTTAAATTTGAATTTCAGATAAACAAATAGTATTTTTTTTTCCTAGGCCACCATCTTTTGTGGAAAGGTATACTTTTTTTTTAGCATATGTCCAGTGCAATCGTTTTGCTAAATCTGGCAACCCTATTGTGGAATCAGACCTTTGCATTGGGATTCCAGCCTCACTTTTGACAAAAATTCTCTACTTGACCAAACTTTACTCAGGCACTTCTGAGCTCTTTTCCAGCTAGGCTTGACGTTTGGATTTCTGTGTTATCTCTGCAGCCTCAAACCCCTGGGCCCAAGGGATCCTCCCACCTCAGCCTCCCGAATAGCTAGGACTAAGGCTCACATTATCACATCTAGCTAATTTAAAAAAAATTTTTTTTTGGTAGAGATGGGAGTCTCACTATGTTGCCCAAGCTGGTTTTAAACTCCTGGCCTCAAATGATCTTTCTGCTTTGGCCATGGTGCCCAGCTTGCATTATCCAATTTTTACAAGAATCCTAAGTCAGTTGAGCAAGAACTCCCCACCCTGGATATCTGATCACTTTTTTTTTTTTTTGAGATGGTTTCACTTCTGTTGCCCAAGCTGGAGTGCAGTGGCGTGATCTTGGCTCACTGCAACCTCCACCTTTGGGGTTCAAGCAATTCTGCCTCAGCCTCCCAAGTAGCTGGGATTACAGGCGTGTGCCACCATTCCAGGCTAATTTTTGTTTTTTTGTTTTTTTAGTAGAGATGGAATTTCACCATGTTGGCCATGCTGGTCTCAAACTCCCGACCATAGGTGATCCTCCTGCCTCAGCCTCCCAAAGTACTGGGATTACAGGCACAAGCCAACGCGCCCGGCCAATATCTGATCACTTTTATTTTTTTTGAGATGGCGTCTCCCTCTTTGCACGCAGGCTGGTGTGCAATGGCGAGATCTCGGCTCACTGCAACCACCGCCTACCAGGTTCAAGTGATTCTCCTGCCCCAGCCTTCCAAGTAGCTGGGATTACAGGCACACGCCACCACGTCCAGCTAATATTTTTGTATTTTTAGTAGAGACAGGGTTTCGCCATGTTGGCCAGGCTGGTCTCGAACTCTTGACCTCAGGTGATCCACCCGCCTCGGCCTCCCAAAGTACTGGAATTACAGGCATGAGCCACGCGCCCGACCCTGATCACTTTTATTTTAGGAGGTGAGTTCTTTTAAATTATCACTCCCAGAGAGACTGTAAAATGAGACAAGCAATCATGCCCTAACTACCCTCTTTGAGCTATGCCTTCTTCTCTTGAAACGGCTCGTTATTGCCATAAGTAGCTATAAATTAACCTAATAATGCCGTCCTAGACATTGTTACCATGCCCTATAGCTTAACAACGTATAGCCAATCACTAATCAATGCTATTTCTGTCAACCAATGAGAAGAATTCCTGACAACAGGCATGAGCCACTGGGCCTGGCCCACAAACAACTTTGTATCAGTCTGCTCCCTAGCCTCCGTTTTTGCCTTTTAAAACTTGCTTGTGACGAAGATCAAACAAAGCTCATATCCAAGTGTTACTTGGGTCTGAGTCTTCCAGGCAGCTGTCCTCAGTTTGGCTCAAGTAAACTCTTTATATTTTGTGCCTCAGCCTCTTCCTTTTAGGTTGACAATATCTAATCAGGTTCCTTATCCTCCACTGCACTCCAGGTAATGTCTGATCACTCTGCTTGTCTTCAACAAGAATCCTGTCAGATCAGTTTAGCCAGGATATCCCCTTCCCCCAGTGTTTCCTCTTAATAATTTCCATGCATCACCCACCTCTGCCTGCCACTGCTCCTTGGCTATACATTCCTACTTGCAGTGCTGTGTTTGGAGTTGAGCTCAATCTCCCAATCTCTCCCCACCTTCAGCAGCCCATTGCAGTGGTTTCTATAGCTATCTTCATAGTCCCTCCTTTAATAAAGATATAAATATAAAGATAGTTATATCTTCAACGAGTGTCATGAAGCATTTTTTTCTTTAACACATTCACTAACTGAGTGGCAGGAGGGGTCCTCCTCTCTTCTGAACTTCAGCACAGAAATGGGTGAGGATACCTTCTGAAACTGCCTTTGCAGTTCAGAAGTTCAGGCGATTCTCCTGCCTCATCCTCCCAAGTAGCTGGGGCCACAGGCACACACCACTGTGTCTGGCTGGTTTTTGTATTTTAGTAGAGGCAGGGTTTTGACATGTTGGCCAGGCTGGTCTCAAACTCCTGACCTCGAGTGATCTACCAGCCTCAGCCTCCCAAAGTGCTGGGATTACAGACATGAGCCACCGTGCTCAGCCTGGTTGTGGACTTCAGAGATGTAATCTCTTCTAGGACAAAGCTGACCATGAATAGGAGACTAGGAGACAGAAGTCTAAACCCCGCAGGACTGGGAGAAGCAAGGCAGAAGGCTGAGCCGAGGGTGTGAGTGCGAGCCTAAACCGTCTTCCCCAACCAGGCTTGTAGTCTGTATCAACATTACTTTACTCTTCCACTGTTTTTATCAATGCGATTTTACTATTATAGGAAACTCTTGGCAAGAATGATAAAAGTTGCAAATGACTTTATTCATTCCAGGAACTTCCTGAAAGACTCATTAAAATCTAAATGCACCCCCCTCTCCCGGGACATTTGGAGACATCTGAGGTTGTCAGACTGGGATGGTGCTGGTGGTGCTACCCACATCTACTGAGTAGAGTCCAGGGATGCTATTAAAGATTCTGCAATGCACAGGAGAGCACCCCCCACCCCCACAAAGAATTATTTAGCCCCCAAAATCAAAAGGGCTGAGATGGAAAAATCCTGATTTACATGAACATCAAAGTGTTCGATTATTTGTGTTTTTGGTTTTGTTTTTGTTTTTCAGACAGAGTCTCGCTCTATTGCCCAGGCTGGAGTGCAGTGGTGCAATCTCGGCTCACTGCAAGCTCTGTCTCCCGGATTCAAGAGATTCTCCTGCCTCAGTGTCCCAAGTAGCTGGGATTACAGGCATGAGCCACCACGCCCAGCTAATTTTTGTATTTTTAGTAGAGACGGGGTTTCACCATGTTGACTAGGCTGGTCTCAAACTCCTGACCTCAAGTGATCTGCCCGTCTCGGCCTCCCAAAGTGCTGGTATTTCAGGCATGAACCACCACACCCGGCCAGTGTTCAGTTATTTAATAGGAAACATCAAAAGACAGTTCACTCCCCAAGACTCTTCA
The DNA here is from genome assembly GCF_006542625.1 of Nomascus leucogenys. NCBI lineage: Eukaryota > Metazoa > Chordata > Mammalia > Primates > Hylobatidae > Nomascus > Nomascus leucogenys. Next base: position 12,184,600 of record NC_044394.1, on the reverse strand, counting down.
ACATCTTTGCCTCTAAACCCTTGCTTTGCTGTATCCATTAATCTGAACTATTGTAAGATGCTTCTCACCCAATTTTAATGAAGTCTGTGCGTTGAAATGCCTACCTTAAACCAGACTGCCCTCTCTCTGCCAGAAGCTCCTAAAATTTTGTTCAGGTAATGTTCTGCCTCACCTCAGGCAAAACAAACCTAGGTTTGTTTCAAAGATTGTTTTAGTGATAATTTCTTTTTTTTTTTTTTGAGATGGAGTCTTGCTCTGTCACCTAGGCTGGAGTGCAGTGGCGTGATCTTGGCTAACTGCAACCTCTGCCTCCCGGGTTCAAGCAATTCTCTTACATCAGCCTCCCAAGTAGCTGGGACTACAGGCGCCCACCACCATACCTGGCTAATTGTTTTTGTATTTTGAATAGAGACAGGGTTTCACCGTATTGGCCAGGCTGGTCTTGAACTCCTGACCTTGTAATCTGCCCGCCTCGGCCTCCCAAAGTGCTGGGATTACGGGCGTGAGCCACCGCGCCCGGCCTGTTTTGGTGATAATTTCAAGGAGCCCATCCCCTACAGGCACTTCCTTGCATCACTTCGTTGGAAGGTGTGCAGCTCCCCAGTCTCCATTCCTGCCTGGGAGGGTGGGAAGGATGGGGAGCGAACCCCAGGTCTCCAGTGAGGCCCAGCCCTCCCAGAATAGGCACCTCCCCACGCACCACAGCCTCCCCTCTATTCCTCAGGCCGGCCCAGGCATGCAGACTGCAGACCTACCCAGATCAAGACTCAAAAACAGGAGACCTGTGTTCTGACTTTCCAGATAGCCCATTAGCAGACCCTTCGCAAAACCCATTTCCCCATCTCTAAAAAAAATTAAATTGGCTGGATGCAGTGGCTCACACCTGTAATCCCAGCACTCTGGGAGGCTGAGGTGGGTGGGTCGCTGGAGCCCAGGAGTTCAAGACCAGCCTAGGCAACAGAGAGAGACCCTGTCTCTACAAAAAAAATTTAAAAAATTAGCCAAATGTGGTGGCATGCACCTGTGGTCCCAGCTACTTGAAAACTTAGGTGGGAGAATCACTTGAGCACAGGAGTTCGAGGCTGCAGTGAGCAGCCTACACTGCACTCCAGCCTAAGCTACAGAATGAGACCCTAACACAAGAAAAAAAGGTAATAATAATTGTGCTGGTTAATACTGAGTGTCAACTTGATTGGATTGAAGGATACAAAGTATTGATCCTGGGTGTGTCTGTGAGGGTGTTGCCAAAAGAGATTAACATTTGAGTCAGTGGGCTGGGGAAGGCAGACTCACCCTTAATCTAGTGGGCACAATCTAATCAGTTGCCAGTGAATATAAAACAGGCAGAAAAACATGAAAAGCCTACATCTTTCTCCCCTGCTGGATGCTTCCTGTCCTTGAACATTGGACTCCAATGTGGGGCTTCAGTTTTGGGGCTCGGAGTAGCTCTCCTTGCTCCTCAAGCCTATTGTGGGATCTTGCGATCATGAAAGTTAATACTTAATAGACTCCTATACATATATATATATATCTGTCCTATTAGTTCTGTCCCTCTAGAGAACACTGACTAATATAATAACAATTGAAAAACAGAAAAGGAAGGAAGAAGTGAAAATGAAGCATCCCATTCTCAACAACTCAAGTACCCTGTTCCCAGTACCTGTTAACATTTTGGTGTGTTTTAGCCTTTTTGTTTATGCATCTAACTTAGGATGATAGCTTATGTACAATTTCATATATGATTTCTCTACTTACAGTGAGGGCATTTCCTTGTGATATTAAAATCTCTTTGGACAACTGAGCTTAATGGCTCCAAAATATTGCATCAAGTAAACATGTCAGAGGCATTCTAACCAGAGTGACTCCATCTTGAAGAAGCGCTGGGTAAAATGAGGCTGAGACCTGCCAGGCTGCATTTGAAGGAGGTGGGGCATTCTTAGTCATAGGATGAGACAGGAGGTCATAAGATACAGGTCACCAAGACCCTGCTGATAAAATAGGATGCAGTAAAGAAGCTGGCCCAATCTCTCCAAATCCAAGATGACAATGGGAGTGACCTCTGGTCACCCTCACTGTACATTATATGCTAATTATAATGTATTAGCCTACGAAACAACACTCCCACCAGCACCATGACAGTTTATACATGCTATGGCAATGTCTCGAAGTTACTCTATATGGTCTAAAAGGAAGAGAAACCCTCTGTTCTGGAAATTCCCCACTCCTTTCCTGGAAAACTCATAAATAATCTACCCCTTGCTTAGCATATAATCAAGAAATAACCACTAAAAATAGTCAACCAGGCCAGGATTGGTGGCTCACACCTGTAATCCCAGCACTTTGGGAGGCCGAGGTGGGCGGATCACCTGAGGTCAGGAGTTTGAGGCCAGCCTGACCAATATTGTGAAACTCTGTCTCTACTAAAAATACAAAAATTAGCCCTGGTGTGGTGGCGCACACCTGTAATCCCAGCTACTCGGGAGGCTGAGGTATGAGAACCACTTGAACCCAGGAGGCAAGGTTGCAGTGAGCTGAGATCGTGCCACTGCACTCCAGCCTGGGTGACAGAGTGTGACTGTCTCAAAAAAAAGAGTCAACCAGCAGGCTTTGGGGCTGCTCTGCCTATGGAGTAGCCATTCTTTTGTTTCTTTACTTCTCTAATAAACTTGCTTTCATTTTACTCTGTGGACTTGCCCCGAATTCTTTCTTTCTTTTATTTATTTTTATTTTTTTGAGATAGAGTCTCGCTCTTGTTGCCCAGGCTGGAGTACAATGGTACAGTCTCAACTCACTGCAACCTCTGACTCCTGGGTTTAAGCAATTCTCTTGCCTCAGTCTCCCAAGTAGCTGGGATTACAGGCGCTCAGTACCACGCCTGTCTAATTTTTGTATTTTTAGTAGAGATGGGGTTTCACTGTGTTGGCCAGACTGGTCTCGAACTCCTAACCTCAGGTCATCTGCCTGCCTTGGCCTCCCAAAGTGCTAGCGTTACAAGTGTGAGCCACCATGTCCGGCCCCAAATTCTTTCCTGAGTAAGATCCAAGAACCCTCTCTTGGGGTCTGAATTGTGACCCCTTTCCGGTAACAAATATAACCTAGTGTTTATTTAAGAAATTTCTGGTCTGGGCGCGGTGGCTCATGCCTGTAATCCTAGCACTTTGGGAGGCCGAGACAGGTGGATCACCTCAGGTCAGGAGTTCCAGACCAGCCTGGCCAACATGACGAAACCCTGTGTCTACTAAAAATACAAAAAAAATTGACTGAGCATTGTGGCGGGCACGTGTAATCCCAGCTACTTGGGAGGCTGAGACAGGAGAATCAGTTGAACCCAGGAGGTAGAGGTTGCAGTGAGCGGAGATTGCACCACTGCACTCCAGCCTGGGCAACAAAGCGAGACTCCATCTCAAAAAAAAAAAAACAAAAACTTTTCCACTACTGAACAATTGTTTTCTGTTTTCCACTATTATAAATATTGCCAGACCAGGCACGGTGGCTCACGCCTGTAATCCCAGCACTTTGGGAGGCCGAGGCAGGTGGATCACCTGAGGTCAGGAGTTTGAGGCCAGCCTGATCAACATGGAGAAACCCCATCTCTACTAAAAATACAAAATTAGTAGGGTGTGGTGGCACATGCCTGTAATCCCAGCTACTCGGGAGGCCGAGGCAGGAGAATCGCTTGAACCTGAGAGGTGGAGGTTGCTGTGAGCTGAGATTGCGCCATTTCACTCCAGCCTGGGCAACAAGAGCAAAATTCTGTCTCAAAAATAAATAAATTAATTAATTAAATGTTGCCATTGAACATCTTTGACCATAAAGCTCACTTTCGGCCGGGTGCGGTGGCTCATGCTTGTAATCCCAGCACTTTGGGAGGCCAAGGCGGGCGGATCACGAGGTCAGGAGATCGAGACCACGGTGAAACCCCGTATCTACTAAAAAAAAAAAAAAAAAAAAAAGCTTACTTTCCCCTCCCTCCAGTCATTGGTATATGATCAAGTCTGCCAGCAAACAGTTTGCTCTCTGAGAGCAGTGAGTAATTTATTTTGGTATCCTTTTTACTGCAGTCAGGGCTTGGCACATGGCAGGTATCCAAAACTGGTTGATTGACTGAGTGATGGCAACGAGACTCTCCTGCAGTTTTCCATCCTTCTAGTTCCTCTGTGACTTCTGCCTCCATTTGGCTGTGTGGAAGATCAGCACATAGCACCACAAAATATGCCTTTCACAGAAGGATTGTTGAGCCGAAGGCAAGAAAGTAGCAGATGCAGGAAAACTCTCTGCCCTGCTTGTGTTTACCGAAAAGCAGGACGTACATATACAGACAAAACGTATCCTGCACCCACCTTTCTATCAGGGAGGACAAAGGTTAACTAACCACTGAAGACAACTTGACACCCTTATGGGCCTAGAGATGGCTCCAGAAGAATCTAATTAACAAGCTTTCCTAACTTACCTTTATCTGCCATTTATTTGCCTTCCCCTAAGTTGTAACCCCTGGAGACTCAAAGTCTTTTTTCCCCTTACGTTGTTGCCTCTCTAAAAATAAATTTACCAATCCTTTTTTTTTTTTTTTTTTTTGGAGACAGAGTCTCTCTCTGTTGCTCAGGCTGGAGTGCAGTGGTGGCACAGTCTTGGCTCACTGCAAACTCTGCCTCCCAGGTTCAAGCGATTCTCCTGCCTCGGTCTCCCAAGTAGCTGGGATTACAGGCACCCACCACCATGCACGGCTAATTCGGTTTTTTTTTTTTTTTTTTTGAGATGGAATCTTGCTCTGTTGCCCAGCCTGGAGTGCAGTGAGCACAATCTCGGCTCACTGCAACTCTGCCTTACATGTTCAAGTGATTCTCCTTTCCTCAGCCTCCCAAGTAGCTGGGATTACAGGTGCCACTACAATGCTCAGCTAGTTGTTGTATTTTTAGTAGAGACGGGGTTTCACCATGTTGGCCAAGCTGGTCTCGAACTCCTGACCTCAAGTGATCCGCCCACCTTGGCCTCTCAAAGTGCTGGGATTACAGGGGTGAGCCAGCATGCCTGGCCCAAAATTTACCGTTCTTTGTTGAAGATGTTATATAAGCTGGAATTGAAAGCCACCTCTTTGAGAGCTGCTCATTCTCTTGAGTGTTTCCCATGTATATATGAAGTATACATGCTAATAAACTTCTGTTCGTTTTTCTCTTGTTAATCTGTCTTTCGTTACAGGGGCCCATTCCAACCAAGAACCTACGGAAGTTGAGGAAAAAAATTATTTTCCTCCCCTACAGCTGCCACAGGCCATACTCTCCTATTGCTACGAGACTTTTATTGTTGTTGTTTTGAGATTGGGTCTCCTTCTGTCACCCAGGCAGGAGCGCAGTTCACTATGTTGGCTAGGCTGGTCTCAAACTCCTGACCTCAGGTGATCCACCTGCCTTGGCCTCCCAAAGTGCTGGGATTATAGGTTTGAGCCACCACGCCCTGCCAAGAGGTGGCTTTCAATTCCAGCTTATATAACATCTTCAACCAAGAACGATACATTTTTAGAGAAGCAACAAGACAAGGGGAAAAAACTTTCAGTCTCTAGAGCAGTTCTCCCACCTCAGCCTTGCGAGTAGCTGGGACTACAGGTGTGCACCACCACACTCTGCTAATTTTGCTTTCTTTCTTTCTTTTTTTAATTCACTTTTTGTAGAGACAGGGTCCCACTATTATGTTGCCCGGGCTGGTCTTGAACTCTTGGGCTCAAGCAATCCTCCTTCCTCAGCCTCCCAAAGTGCTGGGATTACAGACGCGAGCCACGGTACCTGGCTTGCTATGAGACTTTGGTTTGACTCATGTAACCTTCCTAGGTTATTTTATCCTTGTTTAGAGATTGTTGGACCAGAACCATGGCACTTGGCCCTGGCTGGACACGGAAGTCACCTAGAGAGCTTTAGCGAAAGTAGCCTCCGGCCCCCTCCAGAGACTCTGATGTATTAATAACTGGTCTTAGGTTGAGGCTCGGGCAAGGTGTTTTTTAAAAACCTCAGTAAGTGATTATAATGAGCAACTGAATTGAGACCCCCTAATTAAATGGTCTTTGAGGTTCTTCCCAATTCTTCTGTTCTGAGAGCTTTGATTGGGTCAGGCTAATAAAGCAGGGATTCTGTCATATTGCTCTAAGAATACAGAATACATTAATAATTATTTCCAAGAGCGTACTATTCAATTCTGGGTTCTCAAGGAAGAAGTTTTATAACGAGTATTTTTTGGCTGGGTGCAGTGGCTAACACCTGTAATCCCAGCACTTTGGGAGGCCTTGGTGGGCGGATTGCTTGAGGTCAGGAATTTGAGACCAGCCTGGCCAACATGGTGAAACCCAATCTCTACTAAAATACAAAAATTAGCTGGGCATGGTGGCGTACGCCTGTAATTCCAACTGCTTGGGATGCTGAGGCATTAGAATCACTTGAACCCAGGAGGCAGAGGGCTGCAGTGAGCCGAGATTACGCCACTGCAGTCTAGCCTGGGTGACTCTGTCTTAAAAAAGGCTTTTTCCACCTTTTGGAAATATCTTGGCTCCCTTCACCCTTTCCAGTTAGTGGCCTGACCAGGACTGCAAGTCAGTTTACCCTTTGATTATTTCCATTTCACAGATGGAGAAGCTGAGATTAGGAAAAGTCCTAAAGATAGTCAAGAATCCAACTGCTGGCAGATTCCGTGGGTAGGAGGAGTTTCTGGAAGGTAGGAAAGAGTAGAAAACCTGCAAGTTTAAAAGCGCTTCAGAAGGCCAGGTGCAGTGGCTCACACCTGTAATCCCACCACTTTGGGGGGTGAAGGTAGGAGGATCACTTGAGCCCAGGAGTTTCAGAACAGCCTGGGAAACATAGGAGATACTGTCTCTATTAAAAAATGCGTATTAGGCCGGGTGCGGTGGCTCACGCCTGTAATCCCAGCACTTTGGGAGGCCAAGGCAGGCAGATCATGAGATCAGGAGATCGAGACCAGCCTGGCCAACATGGTGAAACCCCATCTCTACTAAAAATACAAAAACTAGCTGGGTGTGGTGGTGGGTGCCTGTAGTTCCAGCTACTTGGGAGGCTGAGGCAGGAGAATAGCTTGAACCTGGGAGACAGAGGTTGCAGTGAGCCGAGATCGTTCCACTGCACTCCAGCCCAGGCGACAGAGCGAGACTCCATCTCGAAAAAAAAAAAAATGTATATTAAAATTAGCCAGGCTGGGTGTGTTAGGTCATTCCTGTAATCCCAGCACTTTGGAAGGCCAAAGCAGGTGGATCACTTGAGGTCAGGAGTTCGAGACCAGCCTGGTCAACATGGTGAAACCCTGTCTCTGCTAAAAATACAAAAATTAGCCGGGTGTGGTGGCACGTGCCTGTAATCCCAGCTACTCAGGAGGCGGAGGCAGGAGAATCACTTGAACTCGGGAGGCAGAGGTTGCAGTGAGCTGAGATTATGCCACTGCACTCCAGCCTGGATGACAGAGTGAGACTCTGTCTCAAAAAAAAAAAAAAAAAAAAAAAAAAAGAATAAACTAAGTAGCCAGGCAGGCTGGGCATGATGGCTCACGCCTGTAATCCCAGCACTTTGGGAGGCCGAAGTGGGTAGATCACCCGAAGTCAGGAGTTTGAGACCAGCTTGGCCAACATGGTGAAAACCCATCTCTATTAAAAACACAGAAAAAAAATTAGCCAGGCATGGTGGCACGCACCTGTAATCCCAGCTACTTGGGAGGCTGAGGCAGAAGAATCACTTGAACCAGGGAGGCAGAGGTTACAGGAGCTGCGATCACACCACTGCGCTCCAGCCTGGGTGACAGAGCAAGACTCCGTCTCCAAAAAAAAAAAAAAAAAAAATATATATATATATGTGTGTGTGTGTGTGTGTTTATATTTTTTTTTTGTGTGTGTGTGTGTGTATATATATATATAAATAATTAGCTAGGCATGGTGGAGCATGCCTGTAGTCCTACCTACTCGGGAGGCTGAGGTGGGAGGATCATCTGGGCTTGGGGAAGTCGAGGTTGTAGTGAGCCATGATCACACCATTACCCCAGCCTGGGCAACAGAGTGAGACACTGTGTCAAAAAAAATAAAAATGAATAGACAAAAAATAAAAGTTAAAAAAAATCTGAAAGCTCTTCAGGTTGGAAGCAGGTAAAGCAAAGTGAAGATCCTTAGAGCAATCTCCCTTGCTACCTACTCCTGCCTCAGAACATCAGCTTCCCTGCCTATAATCCCATCACAATACTGCAGCTCTTTGATTCTCACAAGTTTTTCTGATATCTTTAATTGCAAACCCTCCCATTGTGGTTTTCCAGAGCTCTAGTCAGTTAGCAGTTAAGACAGCAGCAGGGATTAGGAGTGTGCCAGGGGAGAGCAAAAATGGGGGCTGCAGCTGTTTCCAAGGCAGCAGGAGGGGAGCCAGCCGGGAGGAGGCCGTGCCTGTCAGCCAGGCATTCAGCTGGGGGCCACCTCTAGAGATAGAGACAGTCAAGTTACACAGCAAATGAGTTTTTCTAACAGCTCATTCATCCTCTAATTTAGTAGTGAAATATTACCTGGATGTACTTGAATCACCTTCAGGGGCTTGTAAAACACCCCTAAAGAGATTAAAATGATTTCCCCTGACAATTCCATGATTAACAACGGCTCAGTAAGGAATGAAAACCAAAACACTGCCATAGAGAAGAAAATAATTATTTCCTTCTGCTCATAGGCAGATATGGGGCATTATAGAGGCATAGCAACAAGGAATACTGTCTCTAGGAGAATGGAAAATTACCATGGGCTCCAGTCTGAGGCTTCTTCCTGATCCACCACGTTCCTGAGAAAATAAGATGGGAAGAAGAAGGAGACAGTGCTCCCTGCTGTGGGTTCCCAGCTTGCTCTCATCTCCAACTCACTATGAAATGCAAACTTACTTTCTGCTTCAAGGAACCGTAAGTTCCTTCTGAAATGACCATGGGCACAGAAGAATAAAATGCAACACAATGTCTGGACTATCAATACTCTTATTTTACATTTAAAACATTAGCCTGGCCAGGAGTGGTGGCACATGCCTGTAATCCCAGCACATTAGGAGGCCAAGCTGGGAGGATCACTTGAGGCCAGGAGTTCGAGACCAGCCTGAGCAGCATAGTGAGAACCCCCACCCCCGCCGCCCCCAACCTCTGCAAAAGAAAAGAAAAATTAAAATTAAAAAATTAGGTGGGGCTTGGTGGTTCATGCCTGTAATCCCAGCACTGTGGGAATCCCAGGCAGGAGGACTGCTTGAGCCCAGGAGTTTGAGACCAGACTGGGCAACACAGGGAGACCTAGTCTCTACAGAAAATGAACACATTAGCCATGCACGGTAGTGCGCACCTGTAGTCCCAGCTATTTGGGAGGCTGAAATGGGAAGATTGCTTGAGCCTGGGACGTTGAGGCTGCAGTAAACTGTGATGGCACCACTACACTCCAACCTGGGCAACTGAGGGAGACCGTGTCTCAAAAAAAAAAAAAAGAAAAAAATTAGCTGGGCATGGTCACCCACACCTGTAGTCTTAGCTACTCAGGAGGCTGAACCAGGAGGATTGTTTGAACCCAGAAGTTGGAGGCTGCAGTGAGCTATGATCATGCCACTGCACTCCAGTCTGGGCAATAGTGCATGACCCTATAAATAAATAAAACATTAGCCCCAAATTCAAACTTTTAGCTACAATGGACCAAATAGCTTCACATGTACACAAAGCTCAGATGCATTTTTATACTCTATGCTATCATCTTCCAAAAGAGTGAGACCCTTCCTGTTGCTTTTTAAAAAATTTATTTTGTTTTATATATTTTTTGAGATAAGGTCTTGCCATGTTGCCTAGGCTGGTCTCAAACTCCTGGGCTCAGGCAATCCTTCTGCCTCAGCCTCCCAAAGTGCTGGGATTACAGGTATGAGCCACTGGGTCCAGCCTTTGTGTTTAATAAAGGAAAGGAAATGGGTTAAATGATAAATACTTCCGCTACAGAAATAAAACACTACTTGCTCATTGCGAAGTTCATTTTTATGTCTTCTAAATAGTGGCAAACACTTGCTGAAACCAAACCTGTAGATGTCTCAACAGCTTTATTTTTTGTTCATTCTATTTTGGGTTCCATTATTGAAGCAATCATTATTGGCAGACGTTGTTCTACTAATAATTTTTGGAGCAGTTTCATTTTTTTTTCTCCTTAGTGCAATACAACTAAACATATTACTCTCTCAGGATAATCTGGAGTGTGGGAGTGGGAGGGGAGCAGAAAATATCATATTCCTAATTGGAGTTTGTGTTGATCCAAAATATGTAAGTCTAGTTCATGAGTACTCCTCACCCACATTTTAAGCATAAACAGGTTTCTACAAAGTTTTGAGATCTGAGAGACACAGAAAGCTTCCCAATAGCCCTGCTGTGGTTCCTGTAATTCCACTGGGATCCTCCCCTTTGCATTAAACATTGTATCTCAAAACTTGCAGAACTGCATACTATGAATTTATTAAGAATTTGGGCTTCTGTTATGTGATTTTGAGGAGTGATCAAAGAAACAGGCTTTGCTCTGGATTAGATACTGTCAGAAAGTGGGTGTAATTCTATTAAGAATCTTTTTGGCAGGGTGCAATGGCTCATGCCTGTAATCCCAGCACTTTGGGAGGCTGAGGCAAGTAGATCACTTGAGCTCAGGAGTTCAAGACCGGCCTGGGCAACATGGTGAAACCCTATCTCTACTTAAAAATATATATATATATACAAATATTAGCTGGGCGTGATGGCACATGCCTGTGTTCCCAGCTGCTTGGGAGGCTGAGGTGGGAGGATCGCTTGAGCCTGGGAGGCAGAGGTTGCAGTGAGTCTAGATTGTGCTACTGCACTCCAGCCTGGGTGACAGAGTGAGATCAGGCTATTATGCAGTGGTGCAATCACAGCTCACTGTAGCCTTGAACTCCTGGGCTCAAGCAATTCTCCTCCCTTCTTCTCCCAAGCAGCTGAGACTACAGGGTTTTGTTTGTTCGTTTGTTTGAGACAAGTCTTGCTCTGTCGCCCAGGCTGGAGTGCAGTGGCGTGATCTCGTGTTTTTTGTTTTTATAGAGACAGGGTCTCACTATGTTACCCAGGCTGGTCTTGAACTCCTGGTCTCTAGCAATCGTCCCACCCCAGTCTTCCCAGTAGCTGGGATTACAGGTGTAAACCATTACCTGGCTCTATTGAGAATTAATATTTATTTATTTTTTAATAATTTTTTTTCTTTTTAAAAGACAGTGTCTTACTCTGTCACTCAGGCTGTCACAGCTCACTGCAGCCTCTACCTGCCAGGCTCAAGTGATCCTCCCACCACGGCCTCCCAGGTAGCTGAGACTACAGGCATGAGTCACTGTGCTCAGCTGGATTCTTTTTCTTTTTCTTTTCTTTTTTTTTTTTTTGAGATGGAGTTTCACTCTTGTCGCCCAGGCTGGAGTGCAATGGTGCGATCTCGGCTCACTGCAACCTCCGCCTCCCGGGTTCAAGCGATTCTCCTGCCTCACTCTCCCGAGTAGCTGGGATTACAGGCATGTGCCACCACACCCGGCTAGTTTTGTACTTTTAGTAGAGATGGGATTTCTCCATGTTGGTCAGGCTGGTCTGGAACTCCCAGCCTCAGGTGATCCGCCCACCTCAGCCTCCCAAAGTGCTGGGATTACAGGCGTGAGCCACTGTGCCCGGCTCAGCTGGAATCTTAATATTTCTCATCTAGAAGAACAAACTGAGACTAAAGCTGTAATTGAAAAAGAAGCACCACTCACTCCTATGAGACAGAAACAGGGACTTTTGTTCATTTTTGTGGTTTGGGCAATGTTCTTGTTTGGTCTGTGTTGTGAAATGATGATGGAATGAACAGTCTTGTTCTTTGTCACTCTCAAAGGGGCCTTGTCTTCTGTTGATGTTCCCTGAGCATCAGTGTTCAACAGCAGAACACTACGGCCTGGCTCTGGGTGCCAGGCTGGCTCCTGTCTCTTCTCTTTCTCATTGTTAGTGCTGTTAATAGTGAAACATTGCTAATTTCCAGGTTCATTTTTTACCTTAGAGAACCAAAGAGATGGGCCCTGAAACCGGTAGCATCAGCAGGGGCCAAGGAGGAAGGGCATGCACTTAATCTGCAGGAAAGTCCATTAGACTGCGTGTGTTACAGCAGGGAGCTGGTCGGGCATAAGCAGAGCCCACACACCAAAAATGTCAGGTGACCATCGTGATGGCCAGGCAGTTGTCAAACTGTCTCTCTAAAATAATAATTGGTCACAGCCAGCGCCAGGGAAGCACAGTCTCCTAATAGAGAGAAAACACCGAAACAGGGGATCGGCAGCTTCCTGATAAGGTCTCAGGAGTCGAGCAAGTGGGCTCAGGCATGTACATGCAGACAGCCCACCCCAAGGAGAAACAGGGAGAATTAACAAGACCCTGGAAGTGTGCCAACGTATAAAACCCCTAGCCATAAGGTCAAATTGCACACTGATCTCTCAAGTTGCCTGCTTGGGCCTCTTCCAAGTGGACTTGACTTCCTTTCATTCCTGCTCTAAAGCTTTTTAAATAAACTTTCACTCCTGTTCTAAAACTTACCTTCACTCCTGCTCATAAACCTGCCTTATGCCCTTTACTCAAATTCTTTCTTCTGAGGAGGCAGGAATTGAGGTTGCTGCTGACCCACCAGTAATGGATTCACCACATGTGGGCCAAAAAAAACTTCCCTGTCCCTTTCTGACAAGTCAACTCACAAAAGGTAGATTAATAGATATGTCAACCTAAAAGGAGGAACTTGAGGCAAAATTATTATTTTTGTTTGTTTATTTTGAGGCAGAGTTCACTCTTTGTTTATTTTGAGGCAGAGTCTCACTGTCACCCAGGCTGGAGTGCAATGGCAAGATCTTGGCTCACTGCAATCTCTGCCTCCCAGGATCAAGTGATTCTCCTGCCTCAGTTTCCAGAGTAGCTGGGATTACAGGCATCTGCCACCACGCCCAGCTAATTTTTGTATTTTTAGTAAAGACGGGGTTTCACCATGTTGGCCAGGCTGGTCTCAAACTCTTGATCTCAGGTGATCCCCTCCACCTTGGCCTCCCAAAGTGCTGGGATTACAGGCATGAGCCACCCTGCCAGGATCTAAGGCAAAATGAATATAAATAGAGAGTTTAATTGAGCCAAGCTTAAGGATTGCAACCTGGGAACATATATTCAAGTTGCCTTGAATATACACTCTGATTAGCAACAGTTACAAGTATGTTTCTAAAGGAAAAGAAAAGGCAGGTCCTAAATTCTTTACCAAGAATTTACATTAAAATAACATAAGCTATTGATTGGCTATCCATTGTTCTTTGCCCAGGAACATGAAAATAATGGATAGGGCAGCTAGTCAGGAACAAACTGACTTTAAACAGTTGTCTCAGACCAGGTTCGGTGGCTCAGGCCTGTAATTTCAGCATTTTGGGAGGCCAAGGTGGGCAGATCATCTGAGGTCAGGAGTTCAAGACTAGCCTGGCCAACATGGCAAAACCCTCTCTGCTAAAAATACAAAAATTAGCTGGATGTGGTGACGCGCACCTATAGTCCCAGCTCCTTGGGAGGTTGAGGCACAAGAGTCACTTGAACCTGGGAGGCAGAGGTTGCAGTGAGCCGAGATCGTGCCACTGCTCTGCAGCCTGGGGGAATAGAGCAAGACTCTGCCTCAAAAGCAAGTTTTAGTATTATACGTTGCCTGATAAGGTACAACAAGAATAGTAATGGCCATATAGGTTCTTTTAAGTTGGCTTTGCTGGAACTACCTTACCTTACCTTACCTTTTACCTTACGATAGGGTCTCACTCTGTTGCCAAGGCTGGAGTGCAGTGGCATGATCTCAGCTCACTGTAGCCTCAACCTCCTGAGCTCAAGCGATCCCATCACCTCAACCTTCTGAGTAGCTGAGACTATAGGCATGCACCAACATGCCCAGCTAATTTTTGTATTTTTTGTAGAGACAGGGTTTTACCATGTTTCCCAGGCTGGTCTTGAACTTCTGAGCTCAAGCATTCCTCCTGCCTCGACCTCCCAAAATGCTGCAATTACAAGCATGAGCCATTGCACCCAGCCTGCTGGAACTTTCATAAGGAATTTCAAATTAGACTTTTAAAAGCTTCAAGACTTTGAAGCCAAGCCAAGGATTCACCATTAGACTGAACCTGTAATATATGTACAAATTGGGTGATTTCCTCTTTTCTCCAGGTGTCCATAATATCCTGAGGTTCCTGAGCCTCTCAAAAGGGACATTCTTGGCCAGGTGTGGTGGCTCATGCCTGTAATCCCAAGATTTTGGGAGGCCAACGTGGGTGGATTGCTTGAGCCCAGGAGTTCAAGACCAGCCTGAGCAACATAGTGAGACCTCTTCTCCACAAAATTTTTTTTTTAAAAATTAGTTGGGCATGGTGGTGCGTGCCTGTAGTCCCAGGTACTTGGGAGGTTAAGATGAGAGGATTGCTTGAGCCTAGGAGTTCAAAGCTGCAGTGAGCTATGGTGGAGTGCCACTGCACTCCAGCCTGGGTGATAGAATGAGATCCTGTTTCAAAAAAATTATAATCAGAAAAAGAAAGTGACATTCTTTATTTACTTCAAGGCAACCATGTGAACTGTAAATTTAAAGTATGGGACCAGTTTTTCCGAGGGTGTTTATTGGCTTCCTAATGTCAATCCTAGTTCCTTAAAGCTGTCTGGTCATAGCTGAAAATGTGACATTTCAGTCAAACCCTTAATAAAACAACCAGTGTCTCCAACGTGCTTTGTTACAAGAAGAACAGATTCTTTTTTTTTTTTTTACAAGAAGAATAGATTCTTATTAAACTTATGCTAATAACTAGATTGCCATAAAATAAGAATACTCATGAAGAATTTTTAAACTTTGGAGAAATCAGGTAGAGAGAGACAGGTAAATGTTTCCATTTTGCTAATAAATGTATCTTTTACTCCATGTCTATAAGCTATAAATTACTCAAAAGACAAAAGTTTTATTGATTCTACAGAACAAAATATAAAAGGAATCAGCAGTGTTTCAAATGAAAAGCCATAAAAGCCATTTTATCCCTTTATCAGATCAGCTCCATATAATTGATTCTTGTTTTGCTTGATGTTGGGTTAGCAATATTCATGAATGATGCATCAGTTTATTAGAATTCTGAAAGTTTTTACTTAATCCAATGATATGATCTCCAAAGTTATCAGAAACTTGTATTCATGGCTGGGCACGGTGGCTCATGCCTGTAATCCCAGCACTTTGGGAGGCAGAGGTGGGTAGATCACTTGAGGTCAGGAGTTCAAGACCAGCCTGGCCAACATGGTGAAACTTCATCTCTACTAAAAATACAAAAAAAAAATTAGCTGGGAGTAGTGGTGTGCACCTGTAATCCCAACAGTCCCCCAAAGTCTTAACTTATTCCAGCATTAGGTCAAAAGACCAAAGTCTAAAATCTCATCTGAGACAAGACAAGTCCCTTCTGCCTATGAGCCTATAAAATCAAAAACAAGTTAGTTACTTCCAAGATACCGTGAGGGTACAGGCATTGGATAAATGTTTCCATTCCAAAAGGGAGAAATTGGTCAAAAGAAAGGGGCTACAGGCCTCATGCAAGTTTGAAATCCAGCAGGGTGGTCATTACATCTTAAAGCTCCAAAATAATCTCTGTTGACTCCATGTCACACATTCAGGGCATACTGTTGCAAGGGGTGTTATTCCAAAGCCTTGGGCAGTCCTGCTCCTGTGGCTTTCCAGGGCTGCTCTCAAGGGCTGATGTTGAGTGCCTGCAGCTTTTCCAAGTGCAGGGTGCAAGCTGTCAGTGGATCTACCATTCTGGGGTCTGGAGGATAGTGGTCCTCTTCTCACAGCTCCACAGGGAAGTGCCCAATGGGGGCTCTGTGAGGGAGCTCTAACCCCCATATTTCCCCACCGCACTGCCCGAGAAATGATTCTCCATGAGGGCTCCACCCCTGTGGCAGGCTTCTGACTGGACATCCACTCTTTTCCATACATCCTCTGAAATCTAGCCAGAGGCTCCCAAGCCTCATCTCTTGCACTCTGCACACCTGGATGCTTAACACTCTGTGGAAGCCACCAAGGCTTCTGGCTTGCACTCTCTGAAGTGGTAACCCATGCTGTACCTGGGCCCTTTTGAGCCAAGGCTGGAACTGGAGTGGTTGGGGTACAGGGAGCTGTGCCCTGAGGCTGTGCAGGGTGATGGGGCCCTGGGCCTGGCCCAGGAAACCATTCTTCCCTTCTAAGTCTCCAGACCTTTGATGAAAAGGGCTGTGGTGAATGTTTCTGAAATGTCTTCAAGGCCATTTCCCCATTGTCTTCACTATTAGCATTTACCTTCTTTTTAGTTACACAAAATTTATGCAGCTGGCTTTAATTGCTCCCCTGAAGGTGGGCTTTTCTTTTCTTTTCGTTTTTTTTTTTTTTTTGAATTGGAGTCTCTCACTGTCACCCAGGCTGGAGTGCAATGGCACAACCTCGACTCACTGCAAACTTCACCTCCCGGGTTCAAATGATTCTCCTGCTTCAGCCTCCTGAGGAGCTGGGATTACAGGCATGTACCACCACACCCAGCTAATTTTTGTATTTTTAGTAGAGATGGGGTTTCATCATGTTGGCCAGGCTGGTCTCAAACTCCTCACCTCATGATCTGCCTGCCTTGGCCTCCCAAAGTGCTGGGATTACAGGCGTGAGCCACCACACCCGGCTAGTGGGCTTTTCTTTTCTACCACATGGCCAGGCTCCAAATTTTTCGAAGTTTTATGCTTTGCTTCCCTTTTAGTTTTTATTTATTTATTTTTGAGACAGGGTCTCTGTCACTCAGGCTAGAGTGCAGTGGCACAATCATTGCCTTGCACAGCCTTGACCTCCTGGGCTCAGCCTTCTGAGTGGCAGAGACTATAGGCGTGTGCCACCACACCTGGCTATTTATTTATTTATTTTATAGAGACAGGGTTTGTCCATGTTGCCCAGGCTGGTCTTGAACTCCTGGGCTCATGTAATCGGCCTGCCTTGGCCTCCCAAAATTCTAGGATTACACGCATAAGCCACTGTGCACATCCTGCTTCCCTTTTAAATATAAATTTCAGGTTTACATCATTTCTTTACTCCTGCATATGGGAACAAGTGGTTAGAAGCAGCCAGGCTA
Source organism: Nomascus leucogenys (assembly GCF_006542625.1). Lineage (NCBI taxonomy): Eukaryota > Metazoa > Chordata > Mammalia > Primates > Hylobatidae > Nomascus > Nomascus leucogenys. The sequence goes on along the minus strand of NC_044394.1, from coordinate 12,167,450 downwards.
CCTCTTGAACACTTTGCTGCTTATAAATTTCTTTCACCAGATACCCTAAGTCATCATTCTCAAGTTCAAAGTTCCATAGATCCCCAGGGCAGGGGCACAATGCCTCCAAGTTCTTTTCTAAGGCATAACAAAAGTGACCTTTGCTCCAGTTACCAAAAAGTTCCTCATTTCCATCTGAGACCTCCTAAGCCTGGACTTCGTTGTCCATATCACTATAAGCATTTTGGTCACAACAATTTAACAAGTCTCTAGGAAGTTCCAAACTTTCCCTCATCTTCCTATCTTCTTCTGAGCCCTCAAAACTGTTCCAATCTCTGTTTGTTACCTAGTTCCAAAGCTGCTTCTGCATTTTCAGGTGTCTTTATTGCAATGACCTACTCCTCAGTACCAATTAGTCCATTATGTGCTATAAAGAAATACCTGAGACTAGGTAATTTATAAAGAAAAGAGGTTTAATTGGCTCATGGTTGTGCAGGCTGTGCAGGAAGCATAGCAACTTCTGCTTATTCAGAGGCCTCAGGAAACTTACAATCATGGTGGAAGGCAAAGGGGAAGCAGGCACATCTTGCATGGCTGGAGTAGGAAGGGTGGGGGTTGCTACAAACTTTTAACAACCAGATCTGGTGATAACTCACTCACTATCACAAGAATAGTTCCAAGAGGATGGTGCTAACCCATTCATGAGAACTCCGCCCCCATGATCCAATCACCTCCCACCAGGCTCCATCTCCAACACTGGGGATTACAATTTAACATGAGATTTGGTGGGGACACTGATCCAAAGTATATTAACATATCAATAACATAGTTATACAAATATTTCTTACTTGACAATGTTTCCTGTATGATTTTAACATACCAGATAAGCCTAACATGGCTCTCTTGGACTTACAGGCATTCCTTTTGGAAAAGTCATCTTTTTTTTTTTGAGATGGAGTTTCTCTCTGTCACCCAGGCTGGAATGCAGTGGCACAATCTCCGCTCACTGCAACCTCCGTCTTCTGGGTTCATGTGATTTTCCTGCCTCAGCCTCCAGAGTAGCTGGAATTACAGGCTACCACACCTGGCTAATTTTTAGTGGAGATGAGGTTTCACCATGTTGGCCAGGTTGGTCCCAAACTCCTGACCTCTAGTGATCTGGCCACTTCGGCCTCCCAAAATGCTGGAATTACAGGTGTGAGCCACCATGCCCAGCCTGTTATGTAAACTTTAAGCAATATCTTTCCCATTATAAAAGTTTTCTTGTGGCTTGAGTGTATGAAGATGCTCTTAAAAATTGAGATTTCCTTTATAGATATTTATTTTACAAAGTGTTACAAAATAGCCAGCTAAATGCCAGAAGTCTTATTTTAAATACGAATCTAGTTAGATAGGTGGTCTTTTCAATTTAGCTTGTTTCTTCTTAATTAGATTACTGACTTTAGGGTGGAACACTTTAGTGAATAGGGCAAAGGAAGCATTTGTAGTCTTCAGGGTTAAATATTTAAATGTGAAAAGCAGGCACCAGTGGAAGGCAGGGCATCAAAATTTTTAAAAATCAAGGGTCCCATTTTTATTGAATCCTGGTTCCCCAAAAGTTGGAAATGCCATGAGACCAGCCATGTGGTGGGTGACCCAATAAACCCATTCTAGCCTATCCCCCATGGGAGTCTTATCCCTCAATGATGAGCACTCTTACACCCTTGAAGTGTTCAAATGATGCCTTTCTCATCTAAATGCACAAAGAAAAGTGTGCCCTGCCTGCAGTAGCAACTATTCATTGTATCCCCGTCAGCCATTTCCAAAACTGCAGCCTTCACCAGTGACTTGTCAGCCAGTGCACACACAACCGTCAGGTTCCCGCTCACAGCACAGAGCAACTCATGGAACCCACTAAAACCAAAGAGATTAGGTGATACAATGCAAAAAAGGAATAGAGCTTTAGACCTGAAAGAAATTGCCCACAACACTTCAGACTCCATAAGGAAAACAGAAACTCCAAAAAGCAGGTGAGTGGTGCTGTGTTCTATGTTCTTCAAGGGGTCTCAGGGTCATTAGAAGTCTCTTCTAAGCTTCATGTGGTATTGAAAATGACAAAAGGAAGGAGAAGCAGATGTGGAAGAAAATAGAAGAACAAGTCTTAGAGGAGCCAATTTGGGAAGATTTTCCGCTTTCAAAAGGGCCAATGAAGTTTTACATTTTTCTCAGCAAAAATCATGCCAATAAGATAGGAAGCAAACAGAGGGATCAAACACATTTAAAAAGGGGCTTTAGCTGACTGAGAAAAATCCCAGAAACAGAATCCAAAAAAGGAAAAAGAAGAAATTTTTTTTCTCAAAAAAATTATAGCCTAAATATCAGTTTTTTGTTTTTTTCTTTTTTTTTTTGAGACAAGGTCTTGCTCTGTCACCCAGACTGAAAGCAGTGGCATAATCCAGCTCGTTGAAACCTTGAACTCCTGGGGTCAACAATCCTCTTAACACAGCCTCCTGGGTAGCTAGGACTGCAGGTCTGTGCCACCATGCCTAACTAATTTTTTTTTTTTTTTAACATTTTTTGTAGAGACGGGGTTTGCTATGTTGCCTAGGCTGGTCTTGAACTCCTGGCCTCAAGTAATCCTCCTGCCTCATTCTTTCTGATGCAGGATTTTTCTCGGTCCAACTTTGCCAACTGGAAACTTCTGTGGCTGGCAGGGCCTCTGCTTATTTCTTCCCACCACCCCACTCCAGCCCATGGCTCCCAGCTGGCTTGGCCCTGCAAGCCGCTTCCCATCACGTGGGGCAGCTGCCTGGCACTGGCAAAGGATGGGAGGGCTACAGCTTATAGCTCCTTTCATCCCCTACTGTTTGGCGGGTCCCAGGTTCTTGTCCTTCATCCAAGAAGAATGAGGTTATTCTGAAAATTGAAGGGTGAGGAAGGAGAAGAAGAATGTTATTGAGTGTCAGAACAGCTCTCAGTGGAGAGGGGACATGAGGGTGGTCTCCCACCTGATTTCAGGTGATTTCTCTCCCAGTGTGGCTGGGTCTGGGGCTTTTATGGGATCAGAATTGGGGAGTGTGTGGTGACTGGTTTGTGAGTATGCAAAAGACCCAAAAGAAAGACACCACTCAAAGGTGGGGAAGACAGTGTAAAAAAAACAATTAGGGAAGGGTAGGATATGTAAAATAGGTGAATGGTGCGGATCAAACAGAGGAAAGCGCACCAAATGGGAAGAGAGGTTCCCAATCCAGTCTGTAGACTTGACTCGTAGCTTGGCTTTCAGGCTTTAAACTCTTTGGATTGAAGGTGTGGTTTCACAGGGGACCCCACCTCCATCTGCCTAGATATTTGCCTGCCTCCTGCTGCTATCAATTCTTCCCCAAGTGTTGGGATTGTAGCAGTGAGCCACTGCTCCTAGTACTAAATATCAACTTTTAGTGAAGATGACTTCTTCCCACAGAACTCTAAAAAAGAATCTTTTCAAATCTCTTATTATCAGATTTCAGCCAGGAAAAACATAAATTAGGTCTCCCATTCAGTTTGTCTGATTTTAAAACCAGCTTTTTTTCTAGTTGTGAATGCAAATGAATTAGTTATTATTATTGTTTTTTGAGGAAAGGTCTCACTCTGTCAACCCAGGCGGGAGTGCAGTGGTGTGATCACAGCTTATTGCAGCCTCGACCTGTGGGGCTCAAGTGATCCTCCCACTTATTTTTTTATTTTTTGTAGAGAGAAGGTCTCACTGTGTTGCCCAGGATGGTCTCAAATTCCTGGGCTCAAGTGATCCTCTCACCTTGGCCTCCCAAAATGCCGATATTACAAGTGCGAGCCATGGCGCCCAGCTGAATTATTTTAGACATTTCAGAAGATCCCAACTTTGGCTTCTGCTGCTTGTGAGTGTCCCAGGTTAAGCGAGCCCACTTTTCCTAGATATTTACAAGAAGACACTTATAAGGGTTATACATAAATCCAGCTGGTATTTCTAAAAAGAGTGCTTAGATTTTGAAGCTGATTTCCCATAATTTAAGAACTTTTCAAAAGTGGCCAATGGGGGAATGTGTTAAAGGTCTAAGTGTGACGTGTCTCACACTGTCTCTAACTACCATGTGGCAGCAGAGTGATCAAGGCATGGGAGACCAGACTGTCATGTTATACGTGTCCAGAAGAGCAAAAAGGGGGTACACTTTTCAGTTAGGAACTAACAGGAACTGGTCACAAATGAAAGGCTAAGTCCACATTTTCAAGTGATGGAAAACAGCGGCCACCTTTTTTTTTTTTTTTCTTTTTTTTGAGACAAGGTTGTGCTTGTTGGCTAGGTTGGAGTGTAGTGGCGTGATCACAGCTCACTGCAGCCCCGAACTCCTGGGATTAAGCAATCCTCCCACCTTGGCCTCCCAAAGTGCTGGGATTTCAGATGTGAGGCACCGTGCCTGGCTGAGCTGCAATCTTAAAAGCATGCTATATGAAACCATGCGGGCCAAAGCCCTTGGTCCCCTAAAGGTTTGCTGAAAAATCACTGACATAAGGCAGATTGATTAATAGGAGAAAAGCCATACAGATTTGTTTGACGTGTATACACAGGAGCCTTCAGCATGAAGACCCAACCTCCTAATGAGTACAGAAGCTCAGAAACCATCTTTTTTTTTTTTTTTCTCTCATGCTAAGAACTCTCCACAAATGGAAGGTTATATGCCATCTTGAGGTTACAGAAAGGATGGAGACTTGGATCCTGGCAAAATAGGTTATGGAGGTGGGGAGAAGAAGAATTCTGTTGAGGGGATTATTAGGGAGAATGAATGGGTCTGGGAACAGAGATGAACTTGTAAATAGTTTGCTTTGGAATTTAAGTGATCCTTGGAAACTGTAATTAAAACAGGTCTGTTCAGGTGTGGTTACACCTTGGTCTTATTTTCTTTGATAGATAATGAGAAAACAGGGAGGGGAAGCAAAAAACAGTCGTTCTCCTTGGTGGGTCTGGATCTTAAGCAGATAAAGGAACTTCAACCTCTACAGGGGAGACAGTGGTGGGAGGGAGAGGTCAGAGAGACTTTGAGGCTTCTTAATTTCAATCTGTCAAAATGCCATCTTTTGGGGTATTGGTTTCTGAGCCCCAACAAAATGAAACCACCAGTACCTAACTGTCAATCTTTTGATCAAAAATTCGGCTGTGTCACAGGGGTAGAAAAACTTTGACCAGAACCCCTGATACCAAGGCAGAGGGAGAAAAAAGGTAGCTCCCTGAAGAGTTCTTTACTCAAATGTCCTGTTAAAAGGCAAAGCCCGAAGCTCTCCCCAGGACAGAGAGGGTTTGAAAAATAGTTCAAACAACGTTTGGACCTTCAATCAAAGAGTGGGAGGTTCTAATTCAGGAGAACTCACCCAAAACACCAGATGGGACACTGGAGGGAATGTTCATGCTGGTACCAAGTATCACTTTCAGAGAGAAACACAGAGTGGCTGGGGGAGTTACTTTGAATCCTGCCAATTTCACCAGATTTGTCAACCTAAAAGGAAGAAGCTGAGGCCAACGTACTGTAAGTAGAGAGTTTATTTGGGCCAAGCTTGAGGACTCCAACCTGGGAGCATAGATTCAAGTTGCCCTCTGATTAGCAACAGATACAAGTTGATTTTTAAAGGAAAAGAAGAGGCAGTTCCTAAATTCTTTACCAATAATTTACATTTAAATAACATAAGCTGTTTATTGGCTATCCATTGTTCTTTGTCCAGGAACATGAAGATAATGGGTGAGGCAGCTAATCAGGAACAAAATGAGTTTAAGCAATTGCCCCCAGACATGAACGCATGTGGTGAGGTGTGACTGAAGTCACTTACTCATGTCTCTCTAGACCTGCATACCTCACACAGCTCAGACTTCTCTCAGCTGTTTTTCTTTTCTCAGAAGAAATGACATACAGATTTATTAATGTGCACTAGGAGAACCACAGAGTGATTACTCCCACCCTTTCATGGGGTTCAGAAGCTTGTGTACCATCTTGAGGTTACAGAAGGAATGCCACCTTGGATTGTGGCAAAACACGTTCTGGGATAGGGAGAACATGTTATGCAGATGAAACCTTACAGGTAGCAGCCCTCAGAAAGAATAGATGGTAGATGTTTCTTTCAGACTTTTAAGGTGTCAGACTTTCTAATCTTGCCCAGATCCAGATAGGGGAGGGCTTCAGAAACAGCCTGGCGCCATCAATGCAGATTCTTGCTGCAGATGCAAATCTTTCTCATAAGGAGATGGCTTTTAAGCTCTTTGTGTATTTTCGCCCTTCTAATAGCCATCTTGAAATATGCCAAAGAGGGCCAGGTGTGGTGTTCACGCCTGTAATCCCAGCACGTTGGGAGGCCGAGGCAGGTGGATCACCTGAGGTCAGGAGTTCGAGACCAGCCTGGCCAACCTGGTGAAACCCCCCCCCTCTACTAAAAATGAAAAAATTTAGCTAGGCGTGGTGGCAGGCACCTGTAATCCCAGCTACTCAGGAGGTTGAGGCAGGAGAATTGCTTGAACCCGGGAGGCGGAGGTTGCAGTGAGCCAGGATGGCATCATTGCACTCCAGTCTGGGCAACAAGAGTGAAACTCCATCTCAAAAAAAAAAAAAAAAAAAAAAAAGGAAATATACAAAAGTGTATTTTGGAGTGGAATATTTTGGTTTCCTTCAAGACATTAGGGCAGTGTCGATGAAGAGAGTCAAAATCTGTTTAAAAAAATTTTTTTTTTTTTTTGAGACAGAGTCTCGCTCTGTTGCTCAGGCTGGAGTGCAGTGGCATGATCTTGGCTCACTGCAAGCTCCGCCTCCCGGGTTCACGCCATTCTCCTGCCTCAGCCTCCCAAGTAGCTGGGACCACAGGCACCTGCCACCACACCTGGCTAATTTTTTTTGTATTTTTAGTAGAGACGGGGTTTCACCGTGTTAGCCAGGATGGTCTCGATCTCCTGACCTCATGATCCACCCGTCTCAGCCTCCCATAGTGTTGGGATTACAGGCGTGAGCCACTGTGCCCAGCCTCTGTAAAATATTTAAAGAGGTTTATTCTGAGCCAAACATGAGTGACCAAGGCCCAAGGCACAATCTCAAGAGGTTCTGAGAACATGTGCCCATGGTGGTTGGGTTATAACTTGGTTTTATATGTTTCAGGGAGACATAAGACATTAATCAATACATGTAAGTTATGCATTGGTTTGATTCAGAAAGGTGGGAGAACATGAACCTGTGGCTCGCAAGTCATAGATAAATTCAAAGATTTTCTGATTGGCAATTGGTTGAAAGGGTTATTATTTAAAGACCTGCAATCAATAGAAGCGAGTGTCTGGGTTAAGATAAGGGGTTGATATAGTGTGGATATTTGTCTCCCAAAATCTCAGGTTGAGATATAATCACCAATGTTGGAAGTTGGGCCTGGTGGGAGGCATTTTGGGTCTTGGGGGTGGATCCCTCACGGCTTGGTGCTGTCTTCACGGTAGTGAGTGACTTCTCATGAGATCTGATTGTTTAAAAGTGTATGGCATCACCCCCCCTCCCCCCTGCTCTTGCTCCCTCTCTTGCCATGTGACATGCCTGCTCCTGCTTTGCCTTCTGTCATGAGTAAAAGCTCCCGAAGGCCTCCCTAGAAGCTGAGCAGATGTTGGTGCCACGCTTGTACAGCCTGCAGAACCATGAGCAAATTAAACCTCTTTTTTATATATATAAAAATTACCCAGTCTCAGGTATTTATTTATTTATTTATTTTTTGAGACAGAGTCTCGCCATGTTGCCCAGGCTGGAGTGCAGTGGCACAATCTCGGCTCATTGCAACCTCCACCTCCTGGGTTCAAGTGATTCTCATGTTTCAGCCTCCCAAGTAGCTGGGATTACAGGCAACTGCCACCATGCCCAGCTAACTTTTGTATTTTTCATAGAGACAGGATCTCACCATGTTGGACAGGCTGGTCTCGAACTCCTGACCTCAAGTGATCCACCTGCTTTGGCCTCCCAAAGTACTGGGATTACAGGCGTGAGTCACTGCACCTGGCCAGGTATTTCTTTATAGCAATGCAAGAATGCCCTAACACAGTGCAACCTGGCCTAACGGGTTGTGGAGACCAAAGTTCTTATTTGTAGAATAGATAGTAAATGTCTTTTATGAGGGCTTAAGATGTGCCAGACTCTTAGTTAATTCTTTCCTGGATCAGGAAAAAACTTGGAAAGGAGAGGGAGTTCTCTACAGAATATAGATTTTCTCCACAAGAGACAGCTTTGCAAGGCCATTTAAAAATATGTCAGGCCGGGCACAGTGGCTCACACCTGTAATCCCAGCATTTTGGGAGGCCAAGGCAGGTGGATCACTTGAGGTCAGGAGTTCGAGACCAGCCCAGCCAACATGGTGAAACCTCGTCTCTACTAAAAATACAAAAATTAGCCAGGCGTGGTGGTGCATGTCTGTAATCCCAGCTACTCAGGAAGCTGAGGCACAAGAATCGCTTGAACCTGGGATGTGGAGGTTGCAATGAGCCAAGATTGTGCCATTGCACTCCTGCCTGGGCGACAGAGCGAGACTCTGTCTTGAAAAAAAAAAAAAGAATTTTATTTTCAGCTTACAGCAGGGTATTGAAAGGGAGAAAAAATATAATTTATTTTCTCAATCCTCATAACTTCTTAGCTGGGATACCTCTATAACAAAAGATAGACCAATAGGAGAAAAAGGTATACAAACTTAATGTGCATATGATCATAGGAGCTATACACACAGTATGAGACTCAAAGGAGGGGTCAGATGGCTGAAGTTTTAATACTATTCAGAGATTACAGAAACGATAGGGGTTTGGGGACTCTTGGGATGGAGGTAGCCTCACGGGTTATGGAACAATGAAGCGAAGAAAGCAAGGCAGAGAAAGGCTGTCTTTTTATGCAGATAAAACTCCAAAAGTAGCAGCTCTCAGAAAAAATAGGTGGCAGCCTGGGGTAAGGTGTCTACCAGACCTTTGCTCTCCTTTTCATGTGAGTCAGCCTTTCCTAAATTTGGATTAGGGGGCTTCAGAGAAAGCCTGTTTGCATCTGCTGTTTACTTCACTCCACTAATGTTGATTTCCTCTACAGATGCAAGTCTCCCCCACAAAAGACAGTTTTTCAGGACTATTCTCGTGTTTGCAGCCCCTCAGAATAGCCATCTCAAAATATGCCAAAGAAGTATATTTTGGGGTGGCATATTTTTGGTTTTCTTCAGCATAAACAACCTGCATGCCTTACATGGCCCCAATCATGACATCACTCTACAGCCATTGGTGTATATGACTATAGCTTTCAATTATCAAAGAAAGGTTACATGATACTCAGTGAATTCTTCTCAAGAAGGCAGGAAATGTTGGACGTGGTGGCTTACGCCTGTAATCCCAGCACTTTGGGAGGCCGAGGTGGGTGGATCACCTGAGGTCAGGAGTTCGAGACCAGCCTGGCCAACATGGCAAAACCCCATCTCTACTAAAAATAAAAAAATTAGCTGAGTGTGGTGGTGGGCACCTATAATCCCAGCTACTCAGGAGGCTAAGGCAGGAGAATTGCTTGAACCCGGGGGGTGGAGGTTGCAGTGAATCAAGATCACGCCACTGCACTCTAGCCTGGGTGAAAGAGTGAAAGTCCATTTCAAAAAAAAAAAAGAAGTCAGGGAAAAACAATCCATTTTAGAACTATGATGGTGTAAAAGAAAATAAAGTTTCAGGACCATCTAAATTTATTTTGCCATAAGCCCTGGAGACTGAGTCACATAGCATGATTACCATTCTGTTTCTTAGATTATATTAACTCTCTTCCTCACTGTTCTTATTCTGCAAATGACTAGGAGAGATCAGAGACCAGACCTCTCCACTTCCAATCACAAATCACAAAATGTTGTAGAGTAACTGCCTCTTTCATTGTCCTGTACATAACTGAGACCAGATGGTGCAAAATACCCCATGATTTACATCTTCACTGTGGGATGTTAACAATACCTTTCCCAAAAGAAAAAGTCCCCTTTGGCTAATAGAATCATTGTAACTATGCATTAAGCCTTATATAGAAAGATGTTGAAGCCAAGCATGGTGGTGCATACCTGTAATCCCAGCTACTTGGGAGTCTGACACGGGAGGATGGCTTGAGCCCAGGAATTCGAGGCCGTTGTGAGCTATGATTGCATCACTGCACTCCAGCCTGGGCAACAGGGTGTTTCTAAACAAAACAAAACAAAAACAGAAAGATGTTGAAATTCTGTTAAGTTTCCCTAAACTTTATCTATGTAAACAATTCCAAACTTCTACACTTCAGAACACTGACTTTCTTTCATTCTTTGGAATCTGTGCTTCCCAGGCAGCAGTCCTTACACTTTGTGCTTGAATAAACTCTCTTTAGATTAGAGTCTGAGCCTCTTGATTGTTTTATGCTGACAGTGGTAAAAATATTAAAGTATTTAGAAAAAAAGTATTCAGCCTCAGAGTAGACATAGGCCCCACTCTTCAATGATCCCATTCCAGTGGGACAGGTAGAAATGCCTTTCTGGGAAATCTCTGGTGGATTTGAAGCACTGAGACCTTACTCTTGGACAACTCCTGGTCCTATGAAAGAAGGAGTTTCCAATATTGAGGATTCCCTGATGGAACCAGACAGATCAAGTCCCCTCCATTGGGGATATCCCAAGCTAATGGAGGAAGAATGGAATGAGTCCAATAGGTGAAGCACAGGCCTTGCTTGTCAGACAATTCTGGGGTCATACGTGTACCTTGGCCTTTAGTGTGGTGGTGGGGGACACGGTAATCAAAACTCAGCTGGTCACCTTTCACTACCAGCCAAATTGTATAACTCACAAAGCAGATTTTCTGTAATATGTAATTATTGAGAATGAATAACTAAGGTGAAAAAAAAATCTATACAGATGCTCCTTGAGTTAAAATGAAGTTATGTCCTGATAAATCCATCATAAGTAAAAAATGCATTTAATTCACCTAAACTACCAAACATTGTAGCTTAGCCTGCTTGTCTTAACTGTGCTCAGATATTAGCCTATAGTTGGGCAATATCATGTAATGCAAAGCCTATTTTATAATAAAGTGTGGAATATCTCCTGTAATTTTTTATTTTTTATGTTTTTGTTAAGACAGAGTCTCACTCTGTTGCCCAGGCTGGAGTGCAGTGGCGCGATCTTGACTTACTGCAACCTCTGCCTCCTAGGTTCAAACGATTCTCCTGCCTCAGCATCCCAAGTAGCTGGGATTACAGGAACACACCATTATGCCCAGCTTATTTTTGTATTTTTAGTAGAGATAGGTTTTCACCATGTTGGCCAGGCTGGTCTCGAACTCCTGGCCTCAAGTGATCCGCCCACCATGGCCTCTCAAAGTGCTCAGATTATAGGTGTGAGCCACTGCACCTGGACTAGCTCATGTGATTTATGAATACTGTACTGAAAGTGAAAGACAGAATGTTTGTATGGGTCCTCACCATTAATGTGCATAGCTGAAAGCACATTGGGCTTGAAGAATGTTTGAAGCATTGAACTAAAATTAATTGCTGGATGATAGGGATGCTACAGTGACAAGGTGATAAATTTCTCTCTCTTCTGATGAGGGTTGAGAATAGCTGGCAGAAGGCACTGAGGCATGGACACTTATTGTTGGTTTAGCAGGCATCCTGTTCTTCAGGAAGATACTAAGTTTTGACTGTAAAGTTTATTTCTTCTTTTCATTATGTATTTCTGTATAGCAAGCTAGAGCATATTGTAACTCACTGTCAATTCTTACAAATCTTCAGTAAAGATTATGTGGAAAATGGATCCACTGATATCCATTTCTTCTAAGGTTTATACCCCACTGCTGATAGTAGCAAACGCCTCCTCCAGTTTCTTTGCTGTGACTGTTCTTGGTGCCTCAGGTATAACTTCTTCTTCTTCTGCCTCAGCTTCTTCACTTATTTCTTCCTCCAGTTTGATCAGTTCCTCATTAGAAAGCTCTTCAGCCTCAATGCCAACAAGCTCATGAATATCCTCTTTATTTATGTCTAATTCTAGCTGTTTCCCAAGCACTAATATCTTGTTACTTACTATTTCATCAACAGCAGAATTTTTGTTAAAGCCTTTGAATGTGTTCAACATATGTCTTTTAAACTTTCTTCCAAATGCCGTTCATGCATTGCTGTGTGACTTCTTCCCAAGCTGAAGCAATGTTCCAGATAGTATTTAGAATGTTAAAACCTTTCCAAAACTCTTGGAGAGTCTGGCCAGATTCCATTGCTTCAACAGCCTATGTGAACATTTGGCATAAATAGTATGCTTTGAATGCAGCTATTGCACCTTGGTTCTTTGGCTGAATGAGTGTAATTGTGTTCAGCGACAATACACAACCTTTACATCAGGATGCGTGTCGATGATATGCTGTGGGTGCCCTGGAACATTGTCTAAGATCAGAAGAAGCTTGAATCAGATGCTGTTTTGCCTACAATCTCCTCTTGTCAATAGCATAACACAGTTTAAAAACTAGTCTGAAAACAATGCCGACTTGTTTTCAAGGCTTGTAATCCAGGCTTTCTTGTTATGGCAATAATAAAAAGGAAGTATATGCTTATTCACATTCTTGAATGCTCTAGGGTTCTCCAAGAGGAGAATTTGAACCATGCAACATTTCCACCCAAAAACAGCATTATAAGGTCTTTGAATGCCTTGAATCCTGGCATCTTCTTGTACTCTTGATGAATGTATGGATGCTCCAGGATACGCTTCCAGAATAAGCTTGTTTCATTGACATTAAATGTTTGCTCTCACTAGTATTTCTTATTCACAATTATCTTACACAGCTCTTCTTTAAAAGCTTTGGCACATTTAGTATCTGCAATTGTGGCCTCACTGCTGACCTCCGCATTATGAAAATGATGACAACTTTTGAAGTGTTGGAACTACCCATGACTTGCTATAAACTTTTACATATCCAAAAGATCATCAGCACGCTCTTTTAAAGTATTGAAAAGTCTTCTTGCCTTAGCCTGGATCATCAGAGGGCTAAGTGGCACTTGCTTCTGTATCTGGTCTTCCATCCACATGACAAGTAATTTTTCCATATCATCAGTCAGCTCACCTCTTTTCTTCGTGATGACAGTGGATTTAACCAAGGCTGATCATTTCACTACGTCACTTATGCACTTCTTTCCTTTAAGAAGGTGGAAATTATGGAATGTGAAAGTCCTAACTAGCCTGAGATGGCCATTACTGCCTTACCACCTTCATGCTGAGGAATTAAGATCTTGAGTTCCATCTCAAGGGTAATTGCCTTCCTCTTCTTCTCACCGGAGGCAGGAGACACAAATGGGCATTTTGCAGACATAATGAGTTGTGAAAGCATAAAACACAATATCCGCAAACACCGGCAACACAGTACACTGTAGCGTACCAGTTTTTTACCCTCATGATCGTTGCTACCCAGGATCTTGAGAGAGTATAGTACCACATATGGCTAGCCTGGGGAAAGTACAGTTTCTACCGAATGTATATCAAATTCATATTATTGTAAAGTCTAAAAATTGTAAGTTGAACCATCATAAGTTGGAGGCCATCTGTATGTTGATCTTCCAGGAAGGCCATGGCAATGTGGTAAGCTGACTATTAAATGACTTAAAAGCCTAAGAAGTGTCTTCAAAAGAAAAATCAGCCATTCAACAGTTGCAGATTTATCAGGGGTACGAAGAGAAGGAGAAAAACTGAGATAGGTAAAAATAAGGCAAATAATAGTTGACACGTATCAAGGGCTTACTACATGCCAGGCTCTCTTCTATTTTTCATGTGTTAATGCAGTCCTCACAAGGATCCTATGAAATAGGTATTACATTTTCTCCATTTTACAGAACAGGAAATTGAGGCACAGGGATGTCGGGTAACTTTCCCAAGTTTTAGTAAGAATTAGAGTTAGCATTTGAGACTGAGCAGTCTGGTTCTAGAACCGTGCACTTGCCCATCACCCTGGTGGGGGTCATGACCATTGGCCCCTAAAAGTTCACTGAAAAACTACTGACATGAGGCAAATTGATTAATAGGAGGAAAGACATACAAATTTATTTAACGTATTTACACGGGAGCCTTCGGAATGAAGACTCAACCCAACGATAAGATATAGAAACTGATATACCATCTTGAGGTTACAAAAAGAATGCGGGCTAAGAGTATGGCCCCAAACAGTTTATGTTGGTAAATCATGTTTAGTAGCAAGACATGGTGTGAAAGGGAGAAAGAAAGAGGCCTGGCTTGCAAAGATGGCTTTGTTATATAGATGAGGCCTCACAGGTAGCAGTCCTCAGAGAGGATAGATGGTAAAAAAGCCTTTTTTTTTTAATTTAAAGTTTTATTTTTATTTTAAGTTTCAGGATGCATGTGCAGGATGTGCAGGATGTGCAGGTTTGTTACATAGGTAAACGTGTGCCATGGTTGTTTGCTGCACCTATCAACCCATCACATAGGTATTCAGCTCAGCATGCATTAGCTATTTTTCCTAATGCTCTCCCTACCCCAACACCACCTCTTGACAGACCCCGGTGTGTGTTGTTCCCCTCCCTGTGTCCATGTGTTCTCACTGTTCAGCTCCCACTTATAAGTGAGAACATATGGTGTTTGGTTTTCAGTTCCTGCATAAGTTTGCTGAGGATAATGGCTTCCAGTTCCATCTATGTCCCTGCAAACGACATGATCTTGTTTTTTTTGTGGTTGCATAGTATTCCATGGTGTATATGTACCACATTTTCTTTATCCAGTGTATCACTGATGGGCATTTGGGTTGATTCCATGTCTTTGCTATTGTGAATAGTGCTGCAATGAACATATGGCAAAGGTCTTTTTTCAGACCTTTCAAGGTGTCAGACTCAGTTAATCTCTCTTAGACATGGAAAATTTCTAGAAAAGGAAGGCCTGGCTGCATTAGTAGAGATTGTCTACAGATGCAAATTTGCCCCAGAAAAAAATAGCTTTGCAAGGACCCGTCTGTTTGCTGGCCCTGCAGCAACCATTTCAAAATATGTCAAAGAAATATATTTTGGGGTAAAATATTTTGATTTCCTTCACCCTATACTAGAACTACCTCTGGATAAATCATGAACACTGGTGTGGATTCTGATCGGGGAGCCCCTGTAAGCCTGTGGTCCCTTACAGAAAAATGGAGTCTGTATGCTGATTCTAAAATACAGATTGGGCCAGGCCGGGAGCGGTGGCTCACGCCTGTAATCCCAGCACTTTTGGAGGTTGAGGCGGGCGTATCACAAGGTCAGGAGATGGAGACCATCCTGGCTAACATGGTGAAATCCTGTCTACTAAAAATACAAAAAATTGCCGGGTGTGGTGGTGTGTGGCGGTATCCCAGCTACTTGTGAGGCTGAGGCAGGAGAATTGCATGAACCTGGGAGGCAGAGGTTGTAGTGAGCCAAGATAGCGCCACTGCACTCCAGCCTGGGTGACAGAGCAAGACTCCATCTCAAAAAAAAAAAAACAAAACAAAATACCAAAACCCAAAAAAACAGATGGTGTCAACTGGAGCTTAAGAAGCTGCATGCAAGTATTAAATTCCTGACAAGGGCCAAGAACAAATTAAGAGCGCAGAAATCCAGGAATGTATTTCACATAGCCAGCCAAAAAACACTTTAAGGCTAAAAACAAAGCAAAACCAGTTACCACTAATCTTGTTTTTTTTTTTTTTTTTTTTTTTTTTGAGACAGAGTTTCGCTCTTGTCGCCCAGGCTGGAGTGCAATGGTGCAATCTTGGCTCACTGCAACCTCTGCCTCCCGGGTTCAAGCGATTCTCCTGCCTCAGCCTCCTGTGTAGCTGGGATTATAGGCACCTGCCATCACGCCTGGCTAATTTTTGTATTTTTAGTAGAGATGGGGTTTCACCAGGTTGACAAGGCTGGTCTTGAACTCCTGACCTCAGGTGATCCACTTGCCTTGGCCTCCCAAAGTGCTAGGATTACAGGCGTGAGCCATCATGCCCGACTACCACTAATCTTAAGAAGATAAACATTATGAATGATGAAAAAGCTAACAGAGTAAATAAAGCTTTTGTAAATGTACAAAAGGAACTTGCACATTTCTCAGAAGGCCTTTCTCTTGAACATCTATAGAAAGAATCGATTCCTCAGCAGTGTCATGAAAGCAAACCAGTTAATGTTGGTGAAGCTACAAAATTAATGGCTCAGTTGTAATATACTGGTGATGCATCTAATTCCACACAAAGACCAATAAATTAAATGTTTTATACAATAAATAAATAAATAAATAAATAAAATATATATTGGGTCAGGCATGGTGGCTCACACCTGTAATCCCAGCATTTTGTGAGGTCAAGATGGGTGGATTTCTTGAGCTCATGAGTTTGAGACCAGCCTGGCCAACATGGTGAAACCCTGTCTCTACTAAAAATACAAAAATTAGCCAAGAGTGGTGGTGCACCCTGTAATCCCAGCTACTTGGGAGGCTGAGACATGAAAATCACTTGAACCTGGGAGGCGGAGGCTGCAGTAACCCGAGAACACACCAATGCATTCCTGCTTGGGTGACAGAGTGAGACTCTGCCTCAAAAAACAAACAAACAAACAAAAAAAAGGCCAGGCACAGCGACTCATGCCTGTAACCCCAGCACTTTGGGAGGCCGAGGCGAGTGGATCACCTGAGGTCGGGAATTTGAGACCAGCCTGACCAACATGGAGAAACCCCACCTCTATTAAAAATACAAAATTAGCTGGGCGTGGTGGCACATGCCTGTAATCCCAGCTACACGGTAGGCTGAGGCAGGAGAATCACTTGAACCCAGGGGGCAGAGGTTGTGGTGAGCTGAGATCGAGGCATTGCACTCTAGCCTGGGCAACAAGAGCAAAACTCCGTCCAAAAAAAAAAAAATTAGCTATTTGGGAGGGTGAGGTGGAAGAATGGCTTGAGCCCAGGAGGAGGAGGTTGCAGGGAGCCGAGATTGAGCCACCCCACTCCAGCCTGGGTGACAGAGCCAGACCTTGTCTCAAAAAAAAAAAAAAAAAAAAAGGCAAAAGGCAAAAGAACCAGAATAGTTAAAACAATTTTGAAAAAGAAGAATAATGTTGGCAAACCCACCCTACCTTTCTACATTTTACATAAAGATACAGTAGTCAACACAGTGTGATATTGGAGAAAGGAGAGACATATAGATTAATGGAATAGAATAAAGAGCCCAGAAATAGATCCATGCATGCAACTGTCCCCAAGAAAACTTTATAAAATCGATTAAGAGAGGAAAAAATTCAACTAGGCTTGCAGCACAGTTAGCAGTGATCATTAAGCCAGCTCGCTCTTTGGCCCACTTCCTTGTGGCTGCTCTTTGCTTACTACCCCAGGATATTGGTAGTCCTTGTCACAAGACTGTTTTCTTTCCATTCTGTAGATGAAATCTAAGGCCTTGTGAGATGGTAAGTTTTCCATGGAGTTTCTCCTTTGGGTTTTGCATACAACAAAACTATCCATACCAGCTGTTCTGAGGGGCCCAGCAGAAAGCTGATTCATGGAATAATGCAGTTTCCACATCCTGATTATTATTATTATTATTATTATTATTATTATTATTATTTTGAGACAGTGTCTCACTCTGTCGCCCAGGCTGGAGTGCAATGGCGCAGTCTCAGCTCACTGCAACCTCCTGCTCCTGGGTTCAAGTGATTCTCCTGCCTCAGCCTCCTGAGTAGCTGGGACTATAGGCACGCACAACCATGCCCAGCTAACTTTTGTATTTTTAGTAGAGACGGGGTTTCACCATGTAGTCCAGGCAGGTCTTGAACTCCTGACCTCAGGTGATCTGCCCGCCTCAGCCTCCCAAAGTGCTGGGACTACAGGCCTAAGCCACTGCACCGGGTCAACACATTCTGATTATTTCATTCACTTTACTCCAACCAATTAATGACCCCAGTTTTCTAGCCCCTCACCCTCCATGATCCCCTTAAAAACCTTTGCCCAGAAAACCTAGAGAAAATGGACTTGAGGCTTGAGAATTCCTCCTGTTTCCTTGTTTGGTGCTTTGGAATTATTAAACTCTTTCTCTGCTGCAAACCTTGCTGTCAGTGTATTGGTCTGTTGCTGTGGCAGCAGTCATACAAACCTAGCAGTCCTGTTACATACATATATGGTCAATTGATTTTTGACAAACAAACAAAAATAATTCAATGGACCTTTCAGCCAGAACCGCCATCTTCCAGTAATTTGCCAAAATGACGAACACAAAGGGAAAGAGGAGTGGCACCCGATATATGTTCTCTAGGCCTTTTAGAAAACATGGAGTTGTTCCTTTGGCCATGTATATGTGAATCTCTAAGAAAGGTGATATTGTAGACATCAAGGGAATGGGTACTGTTCAAAAAGGAATGCCCCACAGGTGTTACCATGGCAAAACTGGAAGAGTCTACAGTGTTCC
This sequence comes from Nomascus leucogenys, assembly GCF_006542625.1. NCBI lineage: Eukaryota > Metazoa > Chordata > Mammalia > Primates > Hylobatidae > Nomascus > Nomascus leucogenys. The sequence goes on along the minus strand of NC_044394.1, from coordinate 12,149,086 downwards.
CCAGCATGCTGTTGGCATTGTTGTAAATAAAGAAGTTAAGGGCAAGTTTCTTGCCAAGAGAATTAATGTGCGTATTGAGCACATTAAGCACTCTAAGAGCTGAGACAGCTTCCTGAAACGCGCAAAGGAAAATGATCAGAAAAAGAAAGAAGCCAAAGAGAAAGGTACCTGGGTTCAACTAAAGTGCCAGCCTGCTCCACCCAGAGAAGCGCACTTTTTGAGAACCAATGGGAAGGAGCATGAGCTGCTGGAACCTATTCCCTGTGAATTCATGGCATAATAGGTGTTAAAAAAAAAATAAAGGATTTCTGGGCTGTAAAAAAAAAAAAAAAATTATTCAATGGAAAAAGTACAGTGTACTTAAGGAATGGAGATGGAACAATTAGACATCCAGGTGCAAAAAAATGAATCTCAATCTATACTTCACACCCCATAAAAAATTAATTCAAAATGGATCATAGACACAAACATAAAACCTAAAACTGTAAAACTTCTAGGATAAAACATTTGTGAGCTTGGGTTAGGCCGCGATTTCTTACATATGACACCAAAAGTACAGCTCGTAAAAGAAAAAATCAGTAACTTGGACTTCTCTTCAAAAGAACTTGAAGAACTTCTCTTCAAAAGACACTGTTGAAAGAACGAAAAGAGAAGCCACAAATGGAGAGACTTTTTTTTTTTTTTTTTTTGCAAAACTTATATCTGATAAAGGACTTGAATCCAGAATATGTAGAGAACTCAGAAAACTCAATAATAAAAAGTCAACCCTACTTTAAAAGATGAGAAATGAGCCAGGCACAGTGGCTCATACCTATAATATTAACATGTTGGGAGGCCAAGGCAGGCAGATTGCTTCAGCCCAGGAATTCAAGACCAGCCTGGGCAACATGGCGAGACCCCGTCTCCACAAAAACTATGGTGGCACATGCCTGTGGTTCCAGCTACTCAGAAGGCTGAGGGGGGAGGATTGCTTGAGCCAGGGAAGTCAAGGCTACAGTGAGCTGTAATCACTGAGAAGAACAAAGATTATCTGGTGACCATCAAGCAGGCCATCCAGAGACAAAACTCCTTATCTGAGGCATTTAGAAGTAATTAGCCTTCCCTGTTACCTAAAGTCAGCATCTGGTTCCAGGCCTCTTTCCGAAAAATTTATAAATAACTAGAATTTCTATACATCTCCAGAATGCATGCACGTTGAAACTCATTGTGCAACCCTTGCTGACATTAAGACACCAAAATGTCTGCAAATGTAGTCAATAATCATGACCTGTGTGCACTAATATGGTCTAAATTACCCTTAAACTCTCACTTTAAGGTCCATAAATATCCCTAAGGAAAATCCACCATGGCGTGCTCAGTTCTCTTGCTGATGCGCCTGGCTGCACTTTTCTGCAGTGTACTTTGTAGCTAATAAAACTTTCCTTTTCAAATCTATACTGCTGTCAGTAAATTCTTCTTACCAACCTGCAAGTCAACCACTTTCTGATGCCAGGGCTCTGACCTCACCTTGTCAGAGGTGTTTGAACCAGAGCAACTCCATCTTGAATAGCGGCTGGGTAAAATAAGGTTCAGCCTTGCTGGGCTGCGTTCCCAGGAAGTTAAGGCATTCTAAGTCACAGGATAAGATAGGAGGATCAGCACAAGATACAGGTCATAAAGACCTTGCTGCTAAAACAGGTCGCAGTAAAGAAGCTGGCTAAAACCCACCAAAACCAAGAAGGCTACAAGAGTGATCTCTGGTTGTTCTCACTGCTACACTCCCACCAGCGCCATGACAGTTTACAAATGCCATGCCAACGTCAAGAAGCTACCCTATGTGGTCCAAAAAGGGGAGGCATGAATAATCCACCGCTTATTTAGCATGTAATCAAGAAATAACCATAAAAATGGGCAACCAGCAGCCTTTGGGGCTGCTCTGCCTATGGAGTAGCCATTCTTTTATTCCTTTACTTTCTTAACAAACTTGCTTTCACTTTATGGATTCGATTGTGCGAGATCCAAGAATGCTGTCTTAGGGCCTGGATTGGGACCCCTTTCCAGTAACAACCTGGTAATCGCCCCCACTGCACTCAGCCTGGGCAACAGAGTGAAAACCTGTCTCAAAAAAAAAATGTACTTGAATGGACACTTCCACAAAGATGATCTATGGATGGCAAATAAATACATGCAAAAACTATTTTTTTCTTTTCTTGAGACAGGGTCTCACTCTGTTTTCCAGGCTGGAGTGTAGCAGTGCAATCTCGGCTCACTGCAGCCTCGACCTCCCCAGCTCCAGCCATCCTCTCACCTCAGCCTTCTCAGTAGCTGGGACTACAGGTGCATACCGCCATGCCCAGTTGATTTTTAATTTTTTTTTTTGGAGAGACGGGATCTCACTATGTTGCCCAAGCTGGTCTTGAATTCTTGGGCTCAAGTGATCCACCTGGCTTAACCTCCTAAAACGCTAGGATTACAGGCATGAGCCACTGCACCCGGCTGCTAAAATGTTAAACATGATTAGTCATTAGGGAAATGCAAATTAAAACCAAAGGGTAATACCACTACACATCTATTAGAATAGCTTAAAAAAAAAACAAACCAACAAACCCCAGTTCTGGCAAGAATGCAAAGTGACTGGAATGCTCATATAATGTATTAGCCATACAGAATAATATAGTCTCTTTGGGAAACAATTTGGCAGTTTCATATAAAATTAAACGTTTATCATAAAACCCAGAAATCCCACTCCTAGGTATTTACCCAAGGGAAATGAAAATTTATAGCTGGGGATGCTGGTGTGTACCTGTAGTCCCAACTACTCAGGAGGCTGAGGTGGGAGAATTGCTTGAGTCCAGGAGTTCTGGATCAGCCTGAGCAACATAGTGAGACCAGTCCCTGTCCCCAAAACAATTTTTTAAAAGAGAAAATCTATGTTTATAGTAGCTTTATTCATAAATGAGAAAAATTGGAAAAAACCCAGATGTACCTAAATCAGAGCCTAACTAATATGTGGTACATCCATTGGTGAAGTGTTATTTAGCAATAAAAAGGAATGACTATTGATGTATAGAGCATCATGGATATGTATCAATTGTCTTATGCTAAATCAAAGAAGCTAAACTCAAAACCTTCATACCTTATGTTTCCATTTATATATTTCAGGAAAGTTAAAACTATAGGGACAGGGACAGGGGAGGTGGCTCATGCCTGTGATCCCCACACTTTGGGAGGCCAAAGTGGGAAGCTCACTTGAGGCCAGGAGTTGGAGATCATCCTGGGCAAGATGGTAAGGGTGAGACCCCAAATCTACAAAAAAGTTTTTTTTGTTTTGTTTTTTGTTTTTTTAAATTAGCTGGGCATGGTGGCACAGGCCTGTAGTCCCAGCTACTCAGTAGGCCAAGGCGGGAGAATCGCGTGAGCCCAGGAGTTTGAGGCTGCAGTGAGCTGTGATCATACAACTGAATTCCAGCCTGGATAAGAGAGTGAGACCCCATCTCTAAAATAAAAAAATTAATACTAAAAAATAAAAACTATGGGGATAGAAAACAGATCAGTAGTTGCCAGGGACAGGGCCTAGGGAACGTTTGGCTGTAACTGGGCCCAGGGAACTGTGGCTGAGGGAACTGTTTTACATCTTGACTGTGGTAGATGACTATAGTCAAAACTCACAATGCAGCCGGGTGCAGTGGCTCACGCCTGTACTCCAGCACTTTGGGAGGCCGAGGCGGGCGGATCACGAGGTCAGGAGATCGAAACCATGCTGGCTAACACTGTGAAACCCCGTCTCTACTAAAAATATAAAAAATTAGCCGGGCAAGGTGGCGGGTGCCTGTAGTCCCAGCTACTCGGGAGGCTGAGGCAGGAGAATGGCGTGAACCCCGGGAGGCGTAGTCTGCAGTGAGCCAAAATCGCGCCACTGCACTCTGGCCTGGGTGACAGCGAGACTCCATCTCACAAAAAACAAACAAACAAACAAACAACAACAACAAAAACTCACAATGCTATACACTAAAAAGGGTGAATTTTACTGTATGTAAATTATACCTTAAAATTTTTTTCTATTCTTTTTTTTAGAGACAGAGTCTTACTCTGAAGCCCAGGCTGCAGTGTAGTGATGCAATCACAGCTCAGTGTAGCCTCGAATCCCTGGGCTTGAGCAATACTCCCGCCTCAGTCTCCTGGGGAGCTGGGATTACAGGCCCACTCCACCATGCCTGGCTAATTAAAAAAGAAAAAAAATTATAGAGATGGGATTTCCCTATGTTGCCCAGTCTGGTCTTGAACTCCTGACCTCAAGCGATCCTTCTGCCTTAGCCTCCCAAAGTGCTGGGATTATAGGCATGAGCCACTATGCCCAGCTAATTTTTTAAATGGATGAAAAACAGGAAGGTTACAATAGCTTGTAGGTCCTTGACCAGAGCGGGCAAATTCTACAAGGGTTCTTTCCAGAGTGAGGCCAGTTTTTTCTTTCTTCTTCTTTTTTTCTGGGACAGAGTTTCACTCTGTTGTCCAGGTTGGAGTTCAGTGGCGCAATCTCAGCTCACTGCAACCTCTGTCTCGGGTTCAAGTGATTCTCGTGCCTCAGCCTCCTGAGTAGCTGGGGATTACAGGCATGCGCCACCAAACCTGCCTAATTTTTGTATCTTTAGTAGAGATGGGGTTTTGCTGTGCTAGCCAGGCTGGTCTCGAACTGCTGGCCTCAATTGATCTAACTGCCTTGGCCTCCCAAAGTGATGGGTGGCCTGAGCCACTATGCCAGGCCCATTGTCTTTCAAAGCTCCATCACTATGTATTTCCAGGCCCGCAAAATCTTCTAAATTCAAGACCCTTTGCAGCCTGCTGATTGGTGGCTTGAAATCTGAGGGTGAGTGGACTCTGGTCTACATGGGAAAAGTACGAAAGGCAAGAGAAAGCAAGCAGGAGTCCAGGTCACCGAGAGAGCAGCTGACCCTGCCTCCTATCTCCAAATGGGCAGCAGGGCCTGTGGGAGGTTAAGCCCGTACCTCCCACTATTCCTGCAATCTATTCTTCTGGTTTCTTTGGGTAACTCCTTCTTTTTCCGAGTGGCTTGGGAAGCTGTCAATCACGATGCTCGTATACTCACCTCCCCCACTCTCACCCCAGGAACAGACACATAAGCCAGGATGACATAGCCAAACAAACTACTCCTTTTCACAGTCCACAGTGATTCATGGAGGGAGGGCACACAACCAAATCAAGGCCAAACAGGATCTTCCTGGAGACCGCTAAGTAGATAATTGAGAGAGAATTTCTCTCTTCACTGAGGTTGCTAAATTGCAGATACTTAGGACCAACACTACTGGTGGTCATCTTGCCTGAGAGGGATGTTACAGGACAGTCAACAGAGCCAAGAGCTGGGGAGGGAACCAGGCCCTGGTAACGTGTGTTGAGCCACTGGATCTAGTCATGCATGAAGCCAGAAGCAACCTGGGGCTTCCCAATTATTGAACCATTACGTCTTTTCTCTTGACTAGTTTGAGTTGAGGTTGTTTCTCTCTACATAGGAGTCTTTACTAATACACAATTAAACTCGTACTGTTCTATGGTCATGCACCACTGAGAGTTCCACTCAGATGAGTTCGACCAATGGCAAAGGACACCTGCTTTGTGCCAGGCACTGGGGATACAGAGCTGATGAAGACACGGCCCTGCCCCAGAGGAACACAGAATCTTATGGAGGAGACAGAAATACCAGCAAATGCTAAGTGGTCAGATAGAGATTAGTTAACACAAGGAACTATTAGAACACAGGAACCCAGCACTTGCCCCAGCCTGGAGATTCGAATAAGTCTTCTTAGAGATGACCTGTGAGCTGAGTCTTGAAGCATCACCCATGTGAAAAGATAAAAGAAAGCATCTTTTGGGCAGAGGCATGAGCAAAGACCTGGCAGGGCGAGACAGCATGATGTGTGCAAAAAAATAAAAACACTTGGGTGTTTCTAGAGGAATGCTATCTAGTAAAACTCTGTGTTAATGGGAATGTTCTATCTCTATGCTGTCCAGTATGTGATCTCTAGCTAGTAAGCACTTGAAATGTGGATAGTGCAACTGAGAAACTAATTTTAACTAAAACTTAGGCCAGGCACATTACAGCTCACACCTGTAATCCCAGCACTTTGGGAGGCTAAGGTGTGAGGAGTGCTTGAGCACACGAATTCAAGACCAGCCTAGGCAACATAGTGAGACCCCGTCTCTACAAAAAATAAAAAATTAGCCGGGCGTGATGGTGCATTCCTGTAGTCCTAGCTACTCAGGAGGCTGAGGTGGGAGGATCCCTTGAGCCTGGGAGGGTGAGGCTGCAGTGAGCCGTGATCATGCCACTACCCTCCAGCCTCAGTGATAGAGTGAGACCCTGTCTAAAATAAAGTAATGAAATTTAAAGAGCCGCTTGCAGCTGGTGGCTACCATGTTAGACAGTGTAGTGACTGTACGCAGTAAAGTGCAAGGCAGGAGGTGGTGAGAGGTCAGGCAGGCCAGGAGAGCTCCATGAAGGGCCATGAATGCCATTTCAAGGGTGTTGGACTTTAACCAGAAGGTGATGGGGAGTCTTTGGAAGGTGTAAACTGAAGTGACTTACATCATCTCAATGGAGCAGAAGAAGCCTGGAGTTAGAAGGACGTTGCTCTAGCTGGAGGTAGAACATCTGAAGGTCTGAAACATGGAAATAGCAGAAGGGTTGGTGAGAGGGGCTGATCCAAGAAGCTTCGGAGGATAGAGTCTGCAGGACTGAGTGATCCCTTGGTTTCGGAGGGTGGGGCTACATCTTCTGGGTAGGATTTACAAGAAAGATGGGTTCTTGGGTAGTAGGGCTTGGACAGGGTGCTGTTCCCTGGCAGGACTAGAGGTTAGCGGTTCTGGAGCAGCTCGCAGATCCCAAGGCCCCACTTCTCTACAGGTGAGGCTCTGTTAAAGTCAAAGAAGCCGGTTGAAGAGATATATTCCCCAGCTGTTTGTTGTTTCTTGTTAGCTTGAAGGATCATGGCAGCTTGGAAAACTTCGGAGTCTGATTGTAAATACTGGCCAGCTGCAGGAGCCGGAAGGCTCTCTGAAAGACAGAGGGGTGGTTTAAAGTCTCTCGTAATTAAGAAAATACGTGGATTGTGAGGCAACTCTAATGCTCTCATGACATCCAAGAAGGCATGCAGAATGGCAGATTCTGGACTTTTTGGAAGTTCTTATTTTTTATTTTTTTATTTTTGAGACAGGGTCTCACTTTGTTGCTTAGGCTGAAGTGCAGTGGCACAAACATAGCTCACTGCAAACTTGAACTCCTGGGGTCAAGTGATCCTCCCACCTCAGCCTCCTAAGAAACTGGGAGGGATATAGGCACGTGCCACCACACCTGGCTAAATTTTTTTTATTTTTCATTTTTTGTAGAGATGGGGTCCCACTGTGTTGCCCAAGCTGGTCTTGAACTCCTGGGCTCAAAAGATCCTCCTGACGTGGCCACCCAAAGTGCTGGAATTACAGGCACGAGCTACTGTTCCTGGCTTGTTTTTTGAGACAGAGTCTCACTTTGTCATCCAGGCTGGAGTGCATGATCTCAGCTCATTGCAACCTCTACCTCCTGGGTTCAAGCGATTCTCGCACATCAGCCTCCTGAGTAGCTGGGATTACCGGCATGCACCACCATGCCCAGCTAATTTTTGTATTTTTAGTAGAGACGGAGTTTCACCATGTTGGCCAGGCTGGTCTTGAACTCCTGACCTCAAGGGGTCCTGCCTCGGCCTCCGTGCTGGGATTACAGGCGTGAGCCACCATGCCTGGCTTTTTTTTTTTTCAATAGATTTTTTTTTCTCTCCTTCAAATGCTAGGTTGTCATCTGTCACAATGAAGTTGAAGGAAGGCTTCTGCCTGAAATAAACTTTCTCCCCCTGTAAGTTGCTGTTTTCCCCTATTGGCTTGAAAATTTGTTAACCAGGCTTAGTTAAAAACTCTATGTGGAAGGTTTATGGGAGAAGAAGCCCCAAACCTCAGCATTACACAATATATCCATGTAACAAACCTGGACATGTACTGCTGAATCTAAAATAATTTTTTAAAAAAGTAATAACAATCAAAAAGTAAACATGCATTATCATATGACCCAACAATCACATCTCTTGACATTTATCCCAGAAAAATGAAAATTTATGCTCACACAAAAATCTTAGACTATATTGTTTGTAGTAGTTTTGTTTGTAATACCAAGACACAGACACAAACTAAGTGTCCTTCAGTGGGTGAATCATTAAACAAACTATGCTGCATCCATATCATGAAATACTACTCAATAGTAAAAAGGAACAAACTATTGATACATGCAACAGCTTGGATGGATGTCAAAAGAATTAAGCTGAGTAAAAAAATTCAATCTCAAAAGGTTACCTACTATATGATTAAATTTACAAACATTCTAAAAATGACAAAATTATGGAAATAGTAAACAGATTAGTGGTTGCCAGGAGTTAGGGATGGGGCATCAAGAGGGTAAAGAGATAGGTGTAACTAGAGAGGGGTAACACGGGATATTTGTGGTGATGAAATAATTGTGTATCTTGACTATGACAGTTGTTACACAAATCTACATGTGGCAAGTTGCATAGAACGATACACATGTACACACGAGTGCTTGTACACTGGTGAAATCTGAATAAGATCTATGGGTTGTATAAATGTCAATTTCCTGGTTTAGATATTTTACTATAATTATGTAAGATGTTCCATTGGGGGAAATTGAGTGAAGGTACATAGAACCTCTGTATTATTATTTTTTAACTGCTTGTAAGTCTATACTTCTTTCAAAATAAAAATTTGAAAAAGCAAAAAAACAAAAAAAAAATCTTTTTCTCTACTGAGGATTTAGGTCCAATGATCAGGGGCCCGCAAATTAACTGACAATAGACAGATAAACAGGCAAAAAGAAAACAAGTTTGGCCGGGCAAGGTGGCTCATGCCTTTAATTCTAGCACTTTGGGAGGCTAAGGTGGGAAGATCGCTTGAGCCCAGGGGTTCAAGACCAGCCTGGGCAACAAAGTGAGATCCCATAATTAGCCAGGCATGGTGGCATGCGTCTGTAGTGTCAGCTATGCAGGAGGCTGAGGTAGAAGGATTGCTTAAGCCCTGGAGGTTGAGGCTGCAGTGAGCCATGATTGTGCCACTGCACTCCAGCCTGGGCAGCAGAGCAAAAGCCTGTCTCAAAAACAAAACAGAAAAAGAAAACAAGTTGGCTGGGCATGGTGGCTCACACCTGTAATCCCAGCACTTTGGGAGGCCAAGGCAGGTGCATCACGAGGTCAGGAGTTCAAGACCAGTCTGGCCAACATGATGAAACCCCGCCTCTATTAAAAATACAAAAAAAATAGCCAGGCGTGGTGGCGGGCACCTGTAATCCCAGCTACTAGGGAGGTTGAGGCAGAGAATTGCTTGAACCCAGTAGGTTCAAAGGTTGCAGTGAGCTGAGATCCCGCCACTGCACTCCAGCCTGGGCAACAGAGCGAGACTCAGTCTCAAAAAAAAAAAAAAAAAAAAAAAAAGCCGGGCACAGTGGCTCACACCTGTAATCCCAACACTTTGGGAGGCCAAGGTGGGCGGATCACCTGAGGTCGGGAGTTCGAGACCAGCCTGACCAACATGGAGAAACACCGTCTCTACTAAAAATACAAAAAAAAAAATTAGCCGGGCGTGGTGGCACATGCCTATAATCCCAGCTACTAGGGAGGCTGAGGCAGGAGAATTGCTTGAACCTGGGAGGCGGAGGTTGCGGTGAGCCAAGATTGTGCCATTGCACTCCAGCCTGGGCAACAAGGGTGAAACTCCGTCTCAAAAAAAAAAAAAAAAAAAGAAAAAGAAAACAAGTTTTATTTATATGCATGCAGGAGTGTTCAGATAAAGAAGCTCATTGATCTCAACCTAATAAGGGAAAGAGAGCAGAGAGAAAGGCTTCTGTGGGAAAGACACATGGACATTTGAGGAAAGACAAATGGACTTTTAGAGAAACAAATGGAAGAGATGGGAGTTTGTTGCTGATGTTTGTTTATGCAGTTTTTTATGTTTGTCTACATGAGTGTTTGGTGTTCTTCCTGGGAGTGAACTCCTCTGGAGAGGAGATTTATGGCAACTTTACTCCCAGAAGGCTCTTCCTTTTAGTGAAATAAAGGAAGTTCCAAAAAGGCTTCTTTCTGCATCTGCTGTATCTCTAGTGTCTTCAGTTTAAAATAATCTTCACACTTATTCTGGAGGGCCAAGTGGATCCCCAGAAGCGGAACATGGGCTCTGTTCCGCTGAGGAGCAAGGAAATGTATGAGTTTCAGCATCATCTATGGTAACACTTCAGAGTCAGTAGAAAAAAAAGTTCTGGGCAGGGTACAGTGGCTCATACCTGTAATCCCAGCAATCTGGGAGGCTGAGGCGGGAGGATCACTTGAAGCCAGGAGTTCAAGACCAGCCTGGACAACATCGTGAGAACTCATCTCAAAAAAGAGAAAAGAAAAAAAAGTTAGCTGGGTCTGGTGGCGCACGCCTGTGCTGCCTGCTACTGGGAGGGTGGGGTGGGAGGATTGCTTAACCCTAGGAGGTCAAGGCTGCAGTGAGCCGTGCTTGCGGCAGTGAGCCGTGCTTGCACCACTGCACTCCAGCCTGAGCAACAGAGCGAAACCCTGTCTCAAAAAAACCAAAAGTTCTGATTCTCATCTATGTTCTTCTGGTGAGGTTGCTGAGTAGCTCAGTGATGGATTGGTGAGGTGTTTGTACATAGATGCTTTATGGATCCCCCTTTCCAGAGGCCTGGCCTCTTAAGTCCAGTCGTTTAGAGCCAGGGTTATATCTTCTACCAGCTCCAGGAGGTGCTGGATAGAGGTCAGCAGCATAGTGACTACTGAGGGATGCTGGGGGGTTCAAGTCCTGAAATTCCACCATTAGAGCTTCATTCTGTAGGTTGTAGTTTTCCCTGTCGCTCCAGAAACCAACAAGTGAAGTCTCTCTTCCTCTCTCTCTCACTTTCTCCGCAAATTTTAAGGGTAAAATCACATAAAATAGTAAAGGTCCCTCCTCCCTATCCTGCCTCAGGCGTGACACCAGTTCCTAAGTGTGTATGTGATTTTTATTTTTATAGAAAAGATAAAACACCATAGCCCCTGTTCTGTGCCCTATTTTCACTTTCACTTTAAGCAATATATTTCTTTTTTCTTTTCTTTTTTTTTTTTTTTTTGATACAGGTTGTCACTCTGAAGCCCAGGCTAGAATGCAGTGGCTATCACAGCTCACTACAACCTCAACCTCCTGGGCTCAGGCGATCCTCACACCTCAGCCTATCAAGCTGTTGGGACTACAGGAGTCTCTAATATATATGTATGAGACATAGTCTCCCTATGTTGCCCAGGCTAAGTAATACATTTTTAAAATAAGTTCATATCAGTACCCAAATCATTTTCCTGTTGTTGTGATGAATGCAATGGCATGCCATTGCACAGAAGTGCCATTATTTATTAAACCAGCCTCTCAGTGATGTTAGCCCTCCTAGGGCTGCTATTACAAATGGTATCCAAATGAATACTCTTGTATCGAAGTTGTTGCACACATATGCAAACACACTCATAAGAATAAATTCTTAAAAGTGAAACTGCGGACTAAAGGGTGTGAGATATATATTTAGGTTATCGACTTAAAGATGCAGTGTGACATTTGCTGCTGAGGTGGGAGGATACAGAGCTGTATGAATACGGCTGCAGGAGAATTTATCTTCTACTAGGCAGAAACAACCTACACAAACTTCCCTTTACAAGACAGTTCAGATTCCTATACAATAGGCTTTCAACAAATATGTGGAATTTACTGAAATGCAGGTTGTCAAAGAAATCTTAAATGCTTTGTCTGTGAGCTAAAGAGGAGCAGACAGAAGCTAAAGAGAATTTCAGCTCCAAATCCAGCCTAACCACCACCTCCTGCCCCCGGACTCTTACTTGTTCCACCTGCCCCTCAAGCTTTCCCTTTTCTTTACCTATGCACCTCCTGGCTTCACTTCCTTCCCCACCCAGCTGAGCCCTCCAAGGGCTGTGTCTTCCAAGTTACCTGTCAATGCCTCCAACTCTTACCACTTTTTTTCTTTCACGCCACCTGCTTTAAACTCCCCAAACTTGTTGTTGTTGTTGTTGAGACGGAGTCTTGCTCTGTTGCCTAGGCTGGAGTGCAGTGGCGTGATCTCAGCTCACTGAAACCTCCACCTCCTGGGTTCAAGCAATTCTCCTGCCTCAGCCTCCTGAGTAGCTGGGACTACAGGCGCCCGCCACCACATCCAGCTAATTTTTGTGTTCTTAGTAGAGACGGGGTTCTACCACGTTGGCCCAGGCTGGTCTCAAACTCCTGACCTCAGCTGATCCGCCTTGACCTCCCAAAGTGCTGGGGTTACAGGCGTGAGCCACCATGCCCGACCTCAACTCCCCAAACTCTGGACTCTCTGACTCCTCCTCCAGGTTACTGAGCAATGCTGGAGAAATTCCATTCTTGGGGAGATTGAAGACCCAAGGTCGCCAGGCTCAGCGGGGCTATGGCATGGCCTGACAGTCATATATATATATATAAAATTATATGGTACTTCCATGCAATGGCATACCATTAATTCATAACAAGAACAGGAAAACTATTTGGGTAGTGATATGAACTGGGCTATGGCATGGCCTGACAGTCATATATACATTAAATTAAATAGAGATGAGGCCTCACTATGTTGCTCAGGCTGGTGTTGAACTCCTGGCCTCAAGCAATCCTCTCATCTCAGCTGCCCAGGGTGCTGGGATTACAGGCATGAACCATCATGCCCAGCCCCTTCTACCTGTTTCTAGTCGGCTCCCTCTCCCATTGCCTTCCTTCCCTTGTGCCTCAGAGTTCACTGCATTGGCCATGGCAAACTCCTCCGTCTGGGCTCTGAGTTTCCTTCCTTCTCGCTTTCTCAGGGACCTTGTCTGCTATCCCTTTTCTCCTATATCTTCAACTATTTCTTCTTTGTTCATTCTTTCTTCTCACCTTACAAACCTGGCATCTAGTGGTTGCTAAATAATTCTTTTTATGAAGTCAAATTTAGTCACGCTCAGTGGCTCACATCTATAATCTCAGTACTTTGGGGGGCCGAGGTGGGAGAATTGCTTGAGGCCAGGAGTTTGAGACCAGCCTGGGCAACATAGTGCAACCTCATCTCTACAGATAATTTAAAAATTAGCTGGGCATGGTGGTGGATGCCTGTGGTCCCAGCAACTTGGGAGGCTGAGGTAAGAGAACGGCTTGAGCCCAGGAGGTCAAGGCTGCAGGGAGCCATGATCGTACCACTGCACTCCAGTCTGGGTGACAGAATGAGACCCTGTCTCTAAAAATAAATAAATAAATAAAGTAAAATTTATTCAGATATAATTTACAAACAATAAACCGCATATTTAAAGTAGATAGCTCAATGAGTTGGTTTTTTTTCTCTTTGGAAACAGGATCTTGCTGTGTCACTCAGGCTGGGGTGCAGTGGTGCAATCATGGCTCACTATAGCCTTGACCTCCTAGGCTCAAGTCATCCTCCCACCTTAGCCTCTTGAGTTGTTGGGACCACAGGCGTGTACCACCTTGCCTGGCTAATTTTTAAATTTTTTTTTTAGGGACAAGGGGTCTCACTTTTTATCCCAGGCTGATCTGGAACTCCTGGCCTCTAGTGATCCCACCTCAGACTCCCAAAGTGCTAGGATCACAGCTGTGAGCCACTGTTCCTGGCCCTTAATGAGTTATGACAAATGCATATTCCCATCTAACCATCACCTCTGCAGGGTCCAGCCCCACAGGGTCAGTGGGCTTTTCTCCCTGTGTGCGGAAACGAGAGATTGTAGAAATAAAGACACAAGACAAAGAGGTAAAAGACAAGAGAGCTGGGCCTGGGGGACCACTACCACCAAGAAGCAGAGACCAGTAGTGGCCCCGAATGCCAGGCTGTGCTGATATTTATTGGATACAAGACAAAGGGGCAGGGTAAGGAGTGTGAGCCATCTCCAGTGATAGGTAAGGTCATGTGGGTCATGTGTCTACTGGACAGGGGGACCTTCCCTGCCAGGCAGCCGAGGCAGAAAGAGAGAGAGAGAGAGACAGCTTACGCCATTATTTCTGCATATCAGAGACTTTTAGTACTTTCACTAATTTTGCTACTGCTATCATCTAAAAGGCAGAGCCAGGTGTACAGGATGGAACATGAAAGTGGACTAGGAGTGTGACCACTGAAGCACAGCATCACAGGGAGACGGTTAGGCCTCCAGATAACTGCGGGTGGGCCTGACTAATGTCAGGCCCTCCACAAAAGGTGGAGGAGTAGAGGCTTCTCTAAACTCCCCCGGGGAAAGGGAGACTCCCTTTCCTGGTCTGCTAAGTAGCAGGTGTTTTTCCTTGACACTGACGCTATCGCTAGACCACAGTCCACTTGGCAATGGGCGTCTTCCCAGATGCTGGCGTTACCGCGAGGCCAAGGAGGCCTCTGGTGGCCGTGTCCGGGCATAACAGAAGGCTCACACTCTTGTCTTCTGGTCACTTCTCACTATGTCCCCTTAGCTCCTATCTCTGTATGGCCTAGTTTTTCCTAGGTTATGATTATAGAGCAAGGATTATTATAATATTGGAATAAAGAGTAATTGCCACAAACTGATGATTAATGATATTCATACATAATCATGTCTGTGATCTAGATCTAATATAACTCTTGTTGTTTTATATATTTTATTACACTGGAACAGCTCGTGCCCTCGGTCTCTTGCCTCGGCACCTGGATGGCTTGCTGCCCGCAAACTCAATCAAGATATAGAACTTTCGAGGCCAGGTAGCACGAGCCATTGGGCCTGGCCAAATTTTTTTTCCATTTTAATGTTGAGTTAGACCCCATTGTATGTATATATCACAATTTGTATCACAATTTGTCTGTTTAAGGACAGATGGGTTGTTTCCCAGTTTGGTCTAGTAGAAATAAGGTTACTATAAACATTTGGACACAAATATTTTTGTGGATAGTTTCATTTATCTTGGTAAATACTTAAGAGTGGAAATGCTAGGTCATAGAGTAGGTGTATGTTTAATTGTCTAACTTTATAAGAAATTGCCAAACTGTTTTCCAAAGTGATTGTGTCATTTTACATTTTTATAAGCATTTTATGAGAATTCCAACTGTTGTACATCTTTGCTAACACTTGTTATTGTCTGTCTTTTGAATTTTAGTCATTATAGCGGTGCAAAATGGTATATAGTTCATTGCGGTTTTAATGTGTATTTGTCTGAGGAGTAACATATACCTTTTCATGCACTTACTGGTCATCTGCATATCCCTTTTTTTTTGAGACTGTGCTGCCCAGGACAGAGTGCAATGGCACAATCTAGGCTCACTGCAACCTTTGCCTCCTTGGTTCAAGCGATTCTCATGCCTCAGCCCTCAGTAGCTGGGATTACAGGTGTGTGCCACTACGCCTAATTTTTGTTTTTTTTTGTAGAGACAGGGTTTCGCCACATTGCCCAGGCTGGTCTTGAACTCCTGAGCTCAAGCTATCAGCCCACCTTAGCCTCCTAAAGTGCTAGGATTACAGGCATGTGTCATCATCCCCAGCCCGCTTTCTTTGTGAAGTGTCTGTTCAAGTCTTTTCACTATTTTTACTGTGTTGTTTCTTTAAAACTGCTGTATGAATTCTTTACATAATCTGGATACAAGTCATTTGTCAGAAATATAAGTTACAAATATGGAAAGGGATACAGGCACATCCTAGCCTATGGCTTATGTTTCCATTTTCTTTTTAAAAAAATTTTAATTTTAATTTTAATTAATTTATTTCGTTTTAGAGACAAGGTCCTACTCTGTCACCCGGGTTGGAGTGTGATGGTGTGATCATAGCTCACTGCAGCCTCAAACTCCTGAGCTCAAGCAATCCTCCCACCTCAGCCTCCCAAGTAGCTAGAACTACAGGCACATACCACCACTCCTGGCTAATTTAAAAAAAAATTTCAGCTAGGCACGGTGGCTCACGCCTGTAATCCCAGCACATTGGGAGGCTGAGGCGGGTGAATCACGAGGTCAGGAGTTCAAGACCAGCCTGGCCAAGATGGTGAAACCCCATCTCTACTAAAAATACAAAACTTAGCTGGGCATGGTGGTGGGCCCCTGTAACCCCAGCTACTCGGGAGGCTGAGGCAGGAGAATTGCTTGAACCCGGGAGGCGGAGGTTGTGGTGAGTCCATATCTTGCCACTGCGTTCCAGCCTGGGCAACAGAGTGAGATTCCGTCTAAAAAAAAAAAAAAATTTCCATCGAGGCGAGGATCTCACTATGTTGCCCAGGATGGTCTCAAACTCCTGGCCTTATGTGATCCTCCTGCCTTGGCTTCCCAATGTGTTGAGGTTACAGGTGTGAGCCACCATGTCCAGCTCTTTTCATTTTCTGGATGTCTTTTGATGAACTGAAGTTTTTAATTTTGATGAAGTCAAATTTATCAACTTTCTTTATGGTTACTCCCCACCGTCCCTTTTTTTAAATGAGATGGGATCTCAGTATGTTGCCCAGGCTGGTCTTGAACTCCTGGGTTCTAGCGATCCTCCCAACTTGGCCTCCCAAAGTACAGGGATTACAGGTGTGAGCCACCACACCTGGCCTGGTTACTCCTTTCTGAGTCCTAAGAAATATTTGTCTAACCTAAGATTATGATATTCTCCTATATTTTATTCTAGAAGCTTTATAGTTTTAAGCTTTTCTGCCTACATTCATGAACCATCTTAAATTAATTTCTATATGTGGTGGTAAGTCCATTTTTTCCCCATATGTTTGTCCAGTTGTTTCAGTACAATGTGTTGAAAACTTTTCTTTCCTTATTGAATTGCTCTGAATCCTTTGTCAAAAATCAACTGACTATTCCCATCTAGAAACCTAACTCTCTTTGGTTCTTTTTTATAGTTTTCATTTCTCTGCTAAGATTCTCCATTTGCTTAGTCATTGTAATTGCCTTTTCCTTTACATCTCTGAAAATATTCATCATAACTGTTTTTTTTCTTTTTCTTTTTCTTTTCTTTTTTTGAGACAGAGTCTCACTCTGTCGCCCAGGCTGAACTCACTGCAACCTCCGCCTCCCAGGTTTAAGCGATTCTCATGCCTCAGCCTCCCAAGTAGCTAGGACTACAGGTGCACACCACCATGCCTGGCTAATTTTTGTATTTTTTGGTAGAGATGGGGTTTCACTATGTTGGCCAGGCTGGCCTTGAACTCCTGACCTCAGGCTATCGGCCCGCCTCAGCCTCCCAAAGTGCTGGGATTACAGGTGTAAGCCACCATGCCCAGCCATGATAGCTATTTTAAAGTCCTTGACTGCTGTGCTAGTTATCAATTTATTGTGTCTAAGTGCTAAATCAATCTTTCATGATCTGCCTCTATAATAATGAACTGGGATCTTTTAAGCATTTCTCTTTTGCAATGACAACAATGTTAGTTTTTGTTAGAAGAGGAGGCTAGAGGGACTTTGTCGGAACAATTGGCTTTCTTCTGGTTCCAGTGCTTCTTTTTTTTTTTTCCACTTAAAGATAGGGTCTTGCTCTGTCACTCAGGTTAGAGTGCAGTCGTCCAATCATAGCTTACTGCAACCTTAAGCTTCTAGGCTCAAGGGATTCTCCTGCCTCAGCATCCTTGGTAGCTAGGACTACAGGCGTGCACCTCTATGCCCGGCTATATATTTTGTTTATTTGTTTGTTTTTGTTTTTTTTTTTTTAGATGGAGTCTTGCTCTGTCGCCCAGGCTGGAGTGCAGTGGCGTGATCTTGGCTCACTGCAAGCTCCACCTCCTGGGTTCATGCCATTCTCCTGCCTCAGCCTCCCCAGCAGCTGGGACTACAGGCGCCTGCCACCACGCCTGGATAATTTTTTTGTTATTTTTAGTAGAGACGGGGTTTCACTGTGTTATCCAGGATGGTCTTGATCTCCTGACCTCGTTATCCACCCACCTCGGCCTCCCAAAGTGCTGGGATTACAGGCGTGAGCTACTGCGCTCAGCCTTATTATTATTATTTTTTTAAACTTTTTTTTTTTTTTTTGAGATGGAGTTTTGCTCTTGTTGCCCAGACTGGAGTGCAACAGTGCGATCTTGACTCACTGCAATCTCTGCTTCTCGGGTTCCAGCGATTCTCCAGCCTCAGCCTTCAGCCTCCCAAGTAGCTGGGATTACAAGCATGTGCCACCACATCTAGCTAATTTTGTAGTTTTAGTAGAGACAAGGTTTCATCATGTTGGTCAGGCTGGTCTTGAACTCCTGACCTCAGGTGATCCACCTGCCTCGGCCTCCCAAAGTGCTGGGATTATAGGCATGGGCCACCATGCCCGGCCTTTTTTTTGCTTTTTACTTTAGAGACAGAATCCCGCTGTGTTGTTTGGGCTGGTCTCAAACTCCTGGCCTTGAGTGATCCTCCTGCTTCAGCCTCCCAAGTCACTGAGATTATAGGCGTGTGCCACCCTGCTGGCCTCCAGTGCTTCTATTTTTGCCTGTAGTTTGTTTGCTCTTTTTGCATAACTGACAACCACATGTCCAATGCACAAAGTTCCTCAGTAAGCTTGCTGGCCCCAGCCTGGTAACCACCTCACTGCAGTCCTTCCAACGTGGATGCCATGCATCCTAGACCTCAGGCTGCCCTGCCAGCCAGTGGGCTCATGGCGTCCTGACTCCCTCTGTGTATCCATCTACTAGCCTCGGCCCACCTGCACCCCAAATAGTTGTTTCCCATGACCCTCCTAACATGGATACCATGCAACCTAGGCATCACATGTCCTGCTGCTAAGTTGGTTCCCAATGCCTTGATTCACTCTGTACTCCCACCCACTAACCTTGGCCCACCTGCACCCTGGAGGCAAGTGCTTCCTACTTGCCCACCAATTGTAGATTAGTTTTGTTTTTGAGATGGAGTCTTACTCTGTCACCCAGGCTGGAGTGCAGTGGCATGATCTTGGTTCACCCACCTCCTGGTTATAAGCCATTCTCCTGCCTCAGCCTCCCCAGTAGCTGGGATTACAGGCACGCACCACCACGCCCAGCTAATTTTTGTATTTTTAGTAGAGATGGGGTTTCACCATGTTGGCCAGGGTGGTCTCGAACTCCTGACCTCGTGATCTGCCCGCCTTGGCCTCCCAAAGTGCTGGGATTACAGGTGTGAGCCACCGTGCCCAGCTGCTGTAGATTAGTTTTGACCTGGGCAACCCAGTGAATTTTCCATCCTAGAAACTGTTGTGTATATTGTTTTTATGTTTTGCTTTTTAGATTTTCTTATTTTTAAATTTTTATTTTTTATATATATATGTATTTATTTTTTGAGATAGGGTCTTGCTCTGTCACCTAGGCTGGAGTGCAGTGACACAATCATGTCTCACTACATCTTTGACCTCCCAGGCTCAAACCATCCTCCCACCTCAGCTTCCTGAGTAACTGGGATCACACGTGCTTACCACCATGCCCAGCTAATTAAAAAAATTTTTTCTTTTGTAGAGACAGGGTCTCACTATGTTGCCCAGGCTGGTCTTGAACTCCTGGGCTCAGGCTATTCTCCCACCTCAGCCTCCCAAAGTGTTGGGATTACATGCGTGAGCCACCACATCAGGCCTAGGTTTTTTTTAATATACCTGATTTTTTTTTTTTTTTTTTTTTTTTGAGGCAGGGTTTCACTGTGTTGCCCAGGCTGGAGTGCTGTGGCACAATCTCAACTTACTGCAACCTCAACCTCCTGGGCTCAAGCAATTCTCCCACCTCGGCCTCCCAAGTAGCTGGGACTACAGGTGCGTGTCACCACGCCCGGCTAATTTTTGTATTTCTTGTAGAGACAGGGTTTTGCCATGTTGGCCAGGCTGGTCTCGAACTCCTGAGCTCAAGTGATCCACCTACCTCAGCCTCCCAAAGTGCTGGCATTATGGGTGTGAACCACTGCGCCCGGCCTTATATACCTGAATTTATAAAGCAATAATTATTATAAGAAGAAGAAACCAGTATCCAGCCCAAATTGTCAGCCAAGAAGTCAGGCAGTTTTTTTGCTTCGTCCTTAAAGTTTTAGATGAAGAAATGCACAGGGCACATATGAGGAAAGAGGTGCAGAGCTTCCTCGCCCTCTTTGGCTTGCCACCCTCTAGGAATTCAGCTATCTGGAAGCTCCCATTGCTTTTCTACTTCATATTTCTTGTGCATCATTTCAGATCATAAAATAAGCAATGCCTTATTTTTTTCAACAGTTTCTTGCTATTCCTCTGTATAGACAGATCACAGGTTATTAAATTCAGTCCTCTCTTGCTGGACAACCAGTTTGGTGCAGTGTGCTCTTCCACTACTAAGCCAAGTTGTATTTTGTCTGTTCGAGTCTGTGCTTTTAACTTAACTGTGGAGAACAGGTGCTGCATTTTATTCTTGGTTGTATCTCCAGCACCCGGCCCTGTCCTTGGCATGTTGTAAAAGTAATGAGTTCAATTCCATCCCACAGAGCTTCTCCTACAAGTGCCTGACCCAAGAGGATTTACCAGCCAAGAAGGGCCTCCCCACTGCTTCATCTTTGCCTCCTTCTGGTTCAGGTGGCAGGTGAATTCCTCTGGAGGCAGCTCCCTTCCCACTCATCTCCCGATTTTCCAGGTCATCATAGAAATGTGGCCTCGGAAGACCCCTCTAGTAGGGGCCACAGGCTCTCCCCAGGGTCCCGACTCAGCTTTTTCCTAAACCCTCCTTTGGGAACCACTGCTCAGAGCATGCTCAGGCCACTGTGTTCTCTTGAGAACTATGTCCTTCTCCCAGCATTGCTTCACAGAAGGAGGAGGAGGCAGTTCATTTTCTCCCTGACTTCAAGCCTCTGGCACAGCCAGACCCCTGGGAAGCATTCACTGAAGCTTCCCAGGCCTTTCTCAGCATGAATATTTTACACCTCTGCAGTAAACTCGATTGTTAAAGCAAGGAATAGAGTAGTCCATGCCACACTGTTGCACACTGGCCAGGAGTTTGGGGATATAAAGACAGTGGGGAAGGAGGGGGCTTCTCATTTCTTGGGCCTGGTGTAAGTCCCAAGAGCCAGGAGCTCCATTATCCAAGGGCAGGAGAAGACGGATGTCTGAGCCCCAGACGACAGCAAATACACTTCGCCAACTTTTTGTTTTATTTAGGCTCCCTATTAATTGGATGATGCCTAACCTCATTAGTGAGGACAGATCTTTACTTAGTCTACTGATTAAATGCTCATCTTTCACAGAAATACCTACAGACACACCCAGAAATAATGTTTTACCAGTCATCTGGGCATCCCTCAGCCCAGTCAAGTTGACACCTAAAATTAACCATCAGAATGCCTCATAGAAGATGCTCAATAAGTGGGGAATGAATGAATAGCCCTGTATTCATCTGCTTGGGCTGCTGTAATGAAACATCATAGACTGGGTGGCTTAATTCTACAGACATTTATTTTATTTTCCCTCGTTCTGGAGACCTAGCAGTCCAAACCAAGGTGCTGACTGATTTCGTTGCTGTTGAAGGCTGTCTTCCTGCCTTGCAGATGGGCTTTTTTTTTTTTTTTTTCTGTGTTCTCACGTGGAAGAGAGAGAGAGAGAGATTGAGAGAGCGCGCTCTGGTATCTCTTCCTCTTTTTGGGGAGTTGGGTTGGTGTGGGGAGGGACAGGGTCTTGCTCTGTTACCCAGGCTGGAGTGCAGTCCTATCACAGCTCACTGCAACCTTGACCTCCCAGGCTCAAGCCATCTACCCATCTCAGCCTCCTGAGTAGCTGGTACCACAAGCACATGCCATCACCCCTGGTTTTTAATTTTTTTCTGTAGAGATAGGGTCTTGTTATGTTGCCCAAGCTGGTCTTGAACTCCTGGGACCGAGCGTAGCTCCCGCCTCAGCTTCCCAAAGTGCTGAGATTATAGGCTTGAGCCACTGCACTCAGCCTCTTCCTCTTCCTCTTCTTGTAAGGACACCAATTCTATCAAACAAGGGCCCCACTCTAATGATCTCATTTAACTTTACCTCCATAAAGGGACTGTTTTCAAATATAGTCACATTGAAGGTTGGGGCTTCAACATACGAATTTGAGGGGGACAGAGTTCAGTCCATAGCAGGCCCCTTAACTCTCCCACTGGACAAAGAAAATAATAATGACAATATAACTAAAAAAAACTGAAGGCAAATCTGTGTACACTGAGAATGATTGTTGGGTATTTCCCTTGGCTGGTCATGGGAAAACACCAAAGAGGAGAAATCTACCAGCGTGTTTCTGTGAGCTTTGGTGGTGGTGTGATTTGGACACAGTGGGGCCTTGGAAGTGGCCACAATAGGCTCTCAGGTGAGAGGAAACACAGAAGGGAGGTAGCTTACTACAGAACAATCATGGCCTAATAACATCTGGGTGATTATACGGGTTGCACCTCAGCTGTCTATACACTTTAGCATCAGCAGATCTGTCCATGGCTGTCTCTGCTTTTCCAGTTGGTTGGGCATTTCTCTGGCCTGAGATGGTCACCTGTCAGAATCCTTTGAGCATCTTGCCAGAATTCAGCAGTTTTTGTCTGTGCACCAAGAGGATGCTGCAAGGAAGCTGGGATTCTCTGAAGATATGTGTATTGCTGAAAGTAGACTTATGATTATGGAATCATAATTTCCTTATACTTTTATCTAAAATTATACATGAGCCCGCTGAAGAAGAAAATTGGCCACAAAAGGCAGTCAAAAACATTTGCACAATAACCAAATGCTTAAAAGCACATATCTTTTACAAGGTAATTCCTGCAGAAATATTAATTATTTGGAACATTTCACTGCAGAGCAGCTGGGGTTTGTTGGAATAACTTACAAATCCAGAGGAAAGCAGTGAGGACTGAGCCATCAGAACAGAAGGAATACTGCCAGCCCTGAATCTTGGAGCATGGGTCTGTTCGCAGCCAATCAGAACTTGTTTCCTGGCTCACTGTGGAAGCTTCTAGCCTTCAGAAACCCACAGGTGAATCACAGCCGATGACTTGAAGGGGTGGCGGTGGGATTCGGCAAGAGAACAAGAGCTGGAGTCCAAAAGAGGCTGCACACAAGAATTTTGTATCTTTCCTAAACCAGGAAAAAAGAAGGCAAGAGGTAGGGAAAATGAACCAGGCAGTGGGCCTGGATGTCCTCAGGAATTCTAAGTGCTGCCCTGAAGCAGAGCCTCCTGCCCACCTCTCCAGCTTCCTCTCCTACCACTGAATTTTAAGCTCCAACAACACTAGAGGACTTAGAATTCCGGCCCACACCAAGCTGTGCCTTGCTTCTGTGTCTTTGCTCAAGCTGTTCCCACTGCCTGGAATGCCTTCCCTCTCCCACTTCTCTTCAGCTGGCTGACTCCCACCTACCCCACGAAACGCAGCACAGGTGGCCCTCCCCCAGGAAACCTTCCCTGACCCCCAGCCCCTTTAGCAGGCACAGCTTTCTGAGCACAAGGTCTACCTTGCATTACGGTTGTCTGTGGATGAACTGTCTTTTCCCCTCAGGTCTGAGTGCTCAAGCAGATCGTGGTGTATTCATCAGTGTATCCCAGTGCCTCACACATATTAGGCACTCAACGTACGTTGGCTGAATGAATGTTGATAGAGAGGGACTGATGGGGGCAAAAGCTTGGCAGCAGGACCTACTTTGCCTGGGTGAAATGCAGCAAGGCTAAAAGTCACCATTTGGGCCCAGGGTCAAAAAGACAGGCCTGGTGTACCTCCTCCAGTTGCTTATCTAGACAAAGGATACAGGTCACCAAATAACAACCATAATTTTATTATTT
This sequence comes from Nomascus leucogenys, assembly GCF_006542625.1. Lineage (NCBI taxonomy): Eukaryota > Metazoa > Chordata > Mammalia > Primates > Hylobatidae > Nomascus > Nomascus leucogenys. The sequence goes on along the minus strand of NC_044394.1, from coordinate 12,125,327 downwards.
TTATTTTTAAATATTATATAATACAAAGTAGAGATGGGATCTTGCTATATTGTCCAGGCTTGTCTCAAACTCCTGGGCTCAAGCGATCCTCCCTCCTTGGCCCCTCAAAGTGCTGGGATTATAAGCATGAGCCACCGTGCCCAGCCAAGAATAACTTTTTTTTTTTTTTTTTTTGAGACAGAGTCTTGCTCTGTCACCCAGGCTGGGGTGCGGTGACATGATCTTGGCTCACTGCAACAGTGCAATCTCAGCGCACTGCAACTCCTGGCTCCCAGGTTGAAGTGGTTCTTGTGTTTCAGCCTCCCAAGTAGCTGGAACTGCAGGTGCCCGCCACCATGCCTGGCTTATTTTTGTATTTTTAGTAGAGGCGGGTTTCACCATGTTGGCCAGGCTGGTCTTGAACTCCTGACCTCAGATGATATGCCCGCCTCAGCCTCCAAAGTGTTGGGATTACAGGTGTGAGCCACTGAGCCCAGCCCCAACAATAATTTTAAGAGTTCCTTTTTCTCCTTTTATCCCCAAGTAGAACATACATGGCCCGAGGCTCCTGCAAAGAAACAGAACCTCTAGGCTGGGCGTGGTAGCTCATGGAGGTGGGCGGATTGCTTGAGCTCAGGAGTTCAAGACTAGCCTGGGCAACATGGTGAAACCCCATCTTTACAACAAATACAAAAATTAGCTAGGTGTGGTGGCACATGCCTGTGGTCCCAGCTACTTGGGAGGTTAAGGCAGGAAAACTGCTTGAGCCCAGGAGGCAGAGGTTGCAGTGAGCTGAGATCGCACCACTGCCCTCCAACCTGGATAACAGAGCAAGACCCTGTCAAAAAAAAAAAAAAAAAAGGAAAAACAAACAGAACCTCTAGAGCAGGAAGGGATATTGGAGTTGGTCTCACTCAGGCTATATAATTCAAGTGGGGAAGGTGAGACAGCAGGGTGGGGTGGGAGTTGGTTAAGGGACTTGCCTGGTCCCATAGCAAGTTAGTGGCAATGGTGGGACTAAATGCCAAGTCCCTGATTCCCCAGTTCCACAGTGTGTTCCCGTATCACTGATTGCACAGCGCATGGATGGAGATGAATGGAGTAACCACTACCTGGGACAACAGACATCCATCCTACAAATGAGTGCCAGATGAGGCTGTCAAGGCAGGTGGGAGGAATGACAGGCTTGGGAGTTGCTGCACCTTAGGAGCTGTGGGAAGCCAGCAAATGATAGTGGTCCAGCACCGTCCAACAGGAAGGTAATGCCAGCCACTTGTGTCATTTTAACATTTCCAGTACACACATTTTTAAAAGTAGAAAGAAACAAAGTAAGTTTTTCCTCCAGTTTCCAAAGGCTTTATCAGTAAAGAAAGATTGATCCTATTGCCTCCAAGTCAATGGGATGAAGAGCTGTGTCTAGGGACACAGGAACGGCGTTGAAGCAGACTGCTACTTTGACCTCCTCTTATTCATAGATCCAGTCATAGGCACAAGACTTGTAGTCAACCAGTTCTTCTTCTTTAAGCCATTTCTTTTCCAGCACTTTGTACTGAATCACTGCCACCAATGACGTTCCCGCCTATTTTAGCGCAGAAGTCCCTGCGAATAATAGTCCCTAGCATAGAGCCCACTGGATCAGTCTCCCCAAGCATCCTTTGCCCTGTCTTTGCTGCATTCGGCCCCTCCAGGACCATGGCCACAACCTGCTCTGAATTCATGTACTTCACTTATACTGAGTGCCTAATATGTGCCAGGCACTGGGATACACTGATGAATACACCACAATTTGCTTGAGCACTCAGACCCGAGGGGTAAAGACAGTCCATCCACAAAACAGACCTTGTGCTCAGAAAGGTCCGGGAAGAATGGGTGGTCTTTCAGGCTAGTGTAGTGCTACTTAAGGGGTTCCTCAGAGGCCCGAAGGAACTTCTTGGTCACCAGGTAGAATCCCTTCTGCTCAGAGTATTTGATGATTTCACCCACCAGGCTGTGCTGAACACCACTGGGCTTGATAATGATGCTCTCAGCGTTGGCCATGGCCTGAGGATCTGACAGTGTCAGGTGGTGCGGGAGACGAGACTTGGAGTCAAGAAATTATTATTATTATTTTGAGAAGGAGTTTTGCTCTTGTTGCTAAGGCTGGAGTGCAGTGGCGCTATCTCAGCCCACGGCAACCTCTGTCTGCAAGGTTCAAGCAATTCTCCTGCCTTAGCCTCCCGAGTAGCTGGGATTACAGGCATGAGCCACCAAACCCAGCTAATTTTTTGTATTTTTAGTAGATTCGGGGTTTCATTATGTTGGCCAGGCTGGTCTCAAACTCCTGACCTCAGGTGATCTGCCCACCTCAGTCTCCCAAAGTGCTGGGATTACAGGCATGAGCCAACATGCCCGGCAAGAAATTATTTTTAATAATATATTGGCTGGGCCTGGTGGCTCATGCCTGTAATCCTACCACTCTGGGAGGCCGAGGTGGGTGGATCACCTGAGGTCATGAGTTTGAGACCAGCCTAGCCAACATGGTGAAACCCCGTCTCTACTAAAAAGTACAAAAAAAAAATTACTAGGACACAGTGGCAGGTGCCTGTAATCCCAGCTACTTGGAAGGCTGAGGCAAGAGAATCACTTGACCCCAGGAGGCAGAGGTTGCGGTGAGCCGAGATTGCGCCATTACACTCCAGCCTGGGAGACAGAGTAAAACTCTGTCTCAAAAAAAAAAAAAAATAAATAATAATAATAATAATATATTTAACTCAGTATATCCAAAATGTCAATATGATCATATATGATCACATATGATCACATATGATCAATATAAAGTTATTGATGATATTTTACTTTTTTTTCACAGTAAGGCTTTGAAATCTGATGTGTATTTTACACTTTGTATATTTTGTACTGACCACATTCCAAGCACTCAACAGCCACATGTGGTGAGTAGCTATCTTACTGGACAGCGTAATGTAGGACAAAAATACTTCCTCTACCCTTTCCAAGTTTTCAGCTGGAGCCTTCCGTAACAAAAGACAGACTAATAACAGAAAAACAAACAGAAGTTTATTAACATGTACATATCATGTACACACAGGAGACACCCAGAAAAATGATGAAATCTCTAAGAGGTGATTTAGAATTCAAGCTTAAGTACTATCATCTGTTGATGACTGGTTATGGGAAGATGACCAGGAAGAGTATGGTAAACAAGAGTAAGATTTGGTTGTTTTTTTTTTTTTTGAGACAGAGTTTTGCTCTTGTTGCCCAGGTTGGAGTGCAGTGGTATGATCTCGGGTCACTGCAACCTCCACCTCCTGGGTTCAAGCTATTCTCCTGCCTCAGCCTCTCGAGTAGGTGGGATTACAGGCCCCCACCACCACACCTGGCCAATTTTTTGTATTTTTAGTAGAGATTGGTTTTACCACGTTGGCCAGGCTGGTCTCGAACTCCTGACCTCAGGTGATCCAGCTGCCTTGGCTTTCCAAAGTGCTGGGAATATAGGCAAGAGTAAGATTTGTTGTGCAGATTTAACTCAGTGCCTTCACCAATGATAATGTAAAGCTATTTTTCATATTGAATGAGTAGAAAATGCCTCTTGAAGGCCAGGCATGTGGCTCACACCTGTTATCCCAGCAATTTGGGAGGCTGAGGTGGGTGGATCACTTGAGGCCAGGAGTTCAAGACCGGCCTGGCCAACATGGTGAAACCCTATCTCTACTAAAAAAAAAAAAATACAAAAAAATTAGCCGGGCATGGAACCCAGAAGGCGGAGGTTGCAGTGAGGCGGTGTCACACCACTGCACTCCAGCCTGGGTGACAGAGCGAGACCTTGTCTCAAAAAAAGGAAAAAAAAGAAAATGCCTCTTGTAAACATTTTTATTTGATGTTTCTTTCCTCTCCTTTTTTTTTTTAGACATGGTCCCTCTATTGTTCAGTCTGGTCTCAAACTCCTGGGCTCAAGTTATCCTCCTGCCTCAGCTTCCCAAATAGCTAGGATTACAGGTGTGTACCACCATGCCCAGATGGTTTTTTCTTCAATAAAATTTTATGTAAAACATTTCCCAGAGTGAACAGTTCTAAAGTTTTGGGGTGGATCAGTAAAATTTAAAAATTAAACAAAACAAAGAAAGAAAGATACAAAGAAAACTCAATACCGTTAGGTGACCAAAAGCACATTAAGGAAAGATTTCCAAAACTTGGAAATAGGGAAAAGGGATTACTACCTTTCTTCTCAGGGTGCTGCTGGGCTTTGTCTAGTAAACGTACCCAAGGATTATCTGATTGGCTAGGGGTGTGTGCCTTTGTTTGAATTGCTACTTTATTGAGTACAGTATTTAACTAGAAGACTAACTGGCAGAAAACGAGTAGGAATTTAAATTAATTTTGTCCTATAGAGATGCTGATTATTTCTGTCCTTTAGAGAAGACAATCCCAAAGGTGACAGTTAATGTAGAATATAAACCAGTTTTCACTGGGCACAGTGGCTCACACCTATAATCCCAGCACTTTGGGAGGCCGAAGCGGGGTGGATCACCTGAGATTGGTAGTTTGAGACCAGCCTAGCAAACATGGTGAAAACCCGTCTCTGCTAAAAATACAAAAATCAGCTGGGCATGGTGGTGGGTGCCTGTAATCTCAGCTACTTGGGAGGCTGATGCAGGAGAATCACTTGAACCCAGGAGGCAGAGGTTGCAGCGAGCCAAGATTGCACCACTGCACTCCAGCCTGGGTGACAGAGTGAGACTCAGTTTCAAAAAGAAAAACAATTATCCAGTTTTGTATCTAAATTGGCAAACTTTTGCAAACATTCTTTCTTTTAGCCACTATAAAGGCTTCACTCTCTTTAATTCTCTTTGAACTAGCCTTACCATTTTGCTGGTTCCTTCATTAATGAGTTAACTAAACATTTGACATGTGCTCATTTTTTTATTTGCATGAGATTCATGTTTTTTTTTAACTTTTTGAGAAGTATACTTTCTCAGTAAGGTTGGCAAGGTTTATTCTGTCAAGTAAAAACAGAAAATTTATACCATCTACTATCTCCATAAAAGTAAATAGATTTAATACAAAAAATGAAGGCTATAATGGGAGGTAAAGGACAATATTTAAATGGGTAGTGTAGGAGACCAGAATGTGCCACCCCAAAATATGCCTCTTTGGCATAAAGGCTATTTTGAGCTGATTATTTTGAGAAACAGCAGACACAGGAGAAGCTCTAAAAACAGAGTAGAAGTTACCCTTTTGTAAGGGAAATTTACATCTACAAAGAAAATCTCCATTTGTAAGGGTGTCTCCCTCTCTGCACCAGGAAGAGAAGGGTAACTAAATCATAGGAAACTCTTTTCAATGGATAAGGCACCAAATTAAATCTGTGCAATAAACCTTAATCTTGTTTACCATGCTTTTCCTGGTCATATCCTTATAACCAGCATCCCCCATACTCTTTTTCCTTTGATTTTTAGCTGAAGATGCAATATAAGCCTGAATTCTAAGCTACCTCTTGGAGAGTTATACATTTTCTCCGGGCTATTTCCCATGTATAGGAAGGAAATTAAAATATCTCACCCCAAGATATACTTCTTTGACATGTTTTGAGACGGCTGTTCAGAGGGCCTGCAAACAGAAGTAGCTCTGCAAAGCTGTCTTTGGTGTGGAAGATTTGCATCTGTAGAGAAAATCTGCGTTAAAGCAGCCATTTTTCTCTGCATTTTCTCTTTCCTCTAAAGCCTTCCCTTCTCTGAATCTAGGAAAGATTAACTGAGAGTCTTGCAACCACCCAGGGGGTTCACCTTGTTCACTGCCTAGACAGAGCGAATTTATCAAGACAGGGGAATTGCAATGGCGAAAGAGTAATTCATGCACAGCCGTCTGTGTGGGAGACTGGAGTTTTATTATTACTCAAATCAGTCTCCCTGAGCATTTGGGGATCAGAGTTTTTAAGGATTATTTGGCAGGTATGGGTTCAGGAAGTAGGGAGTGCTGATTGGTCAGATTGAAGATAAAATTACAGGGGGTTGAAGTGAGTTCTTGCTGACTTCTGTTCCTGGATGGGATCACAGGACTGGTTGAGCCAGATTAGCAGTCTGGGTGGTGTCATCGGCTGCATTGGAACACAGGGTCTGCAAAATATCTCAAACACTGATCTTAGGTTTTGCAACAGTGATCTTATTCCCAGAAGTAATTTGGGGAGGTTCAGACTCTTCCAGCCAGAGACCGCATGGCTCCTAAATCATAATTTCTAATCTTGTGGCTAATTTGTTAGTCCTACAAAGACAGACTGGTCTCCACGCAAGAAAGGGTTTTTTTCCAGAAAGCGCTATTATCAATTTTCTTGGTTCAGAGTTTAAACTATAAACTAAATTCCCTCCCCAGACTAGTTCAGCCTACACCCAGGAATGAACAGACAGCTTAGAGGCTAGAAGCCATATGAAATCAGTGAGGTCTGATCTTTTTCACTGTCATAATTTCCTAGTTATGATTTTTGTAAAGGCAGTTTTGTAATGCCTAACCTTGTTTTTACTAACCCTGTTTTTAGACTCTCCCTTTCCTTTAATCACCTAGCCTTGTTTCCGCCTGAATTGACTCTCCCTTAGCTAAGAGAGCCAGACAGACTCCATCTTGGCTCTTTCACTGGCAGCCCCTTCCTCAAGGACTTAACTTGTGCAAGCTGACTCCCAGCACATCCAAGAATGCAATTAACTGATAAGATACTGTGGCGAGCTATATCCGCAGTTCCCAGGAATTCGTCCGATTGATAACGCCCGAAGCCCCGCATCTGTCACCTTGTAATAGTCTTAAAACCCATGCACCTGGAACTGTTTACTTCCCTGTAACCATTTATCCTTTTAACTTTTTTGCCTACTTTACTTCTGTAAAATTGTTTTAACTAGACACCCCCTCCCCTTTCTAAACCAAAGTATAAAAGAAAATCTAGCCCCTTCTTCGGGGCCGAGAGAACTTTGAGCGTTAGCCGTCTCTTGGCCGCTGGCTAAATAAACGGACTCTTAATTCTTCTCAAAGTGTGGCGTTTTCTCTAACTCACTCAAATACAACAGTTTCAGTCTGACACCTTTAGAAGTCTGAAAGTGTAACCACCTGATGGGTTCTTCCTGCCCACTGCACAGGCAAAACCAATTCACTGAGGCCACAGCATTGCAATAAAGAAAGAGTTTAATAGATACAAGGCTGGCCACACCACGTGGAAGACTGAATTATTACTCAAATCAATCACCCTGAAAAATTCAGAGGTTAGGGTTTTAAGGATAGTTTGGCAGGCCAGGGAGCCTGTTTCTGGGTGGGGCCACATGACCAGGTGGCAGAGATCAGCACGTCTCATTGGAGCCATTGGTTCATCGGTAGTCAGAAATGCGAAAACCTGAAAAGATATCTCAAAAGACCAATCTTGGCTGTGCGCAGTGCCCCATGCCTGTAATCCCAGCACTTTGGGAGGCCAAGATGGGCGGATCACCTGAGGTCAGGAATTCGAGACCAGCCTGACCAAAATACTAAAATTAGTATTAGCCTACTAAAAATACAAAATTAGCCAGGCGTGGTGGCACATGCCTGTAATCCCAGCTACTCGGGAGGCTGAGGCAGGAGAATGACTTGAACCTGGAAGGCGGAGGTTGTGGTGAGCTGAGATCGCACCATTGCACTCCAGCCTGGGCAACATGAGCAAAACTCTGTCTCAAAAACCAAAACAACAACAGCAAAAGACCAATCTTAGGCTCTATTAGGTTGGTGCAAAAGTAATTGCAGTTTTTGTGATTAAAAGTAATAGTGATGTTATCTGCAGGAGTAACTGGGAGAGTTGCAAATCTTATCATCTCCAGCATAATGGCTGGTCATTGTTTATGTTTACACCTTATCAGAATTCAGCCTGCTCACATCCTCCTAACCTGGTAGTCTCTCATTAGCTTTACAAAGGTGATTTAGTTTTGGGTAAGGGTTATTATCATTTAAACTATAAACTAAATGTCTCCCAAAGTTAGGTTGGTCTAAGTCCAGGAATGATTAAGGGCAGTTTGAAGGTTAGAGGCAAGATGGGGTTGGTTAGGTCAGACTGCTTTCACTGTCATAATCTTCTCACTGTTAGAATTTTTGCAAAGGTGGTTTCAAAAGAAACATTTATCATCTATTCTGAGGACTGCTACCTGTGAGGTTTCATCTGCATAATAAGACCACCTTTGCTAGTCAGGCCTCCTCCCCCTCCCAGAACCCGTTTTGCCACAACCAAAGCCCCCATTCTTTCTGGAAACTCAAGATGACTTACAAGCTTCAGAACCCCATTGCATGGTAGGGATAATCACTCTGTGGTTCTCTCCCATATGCACGTTAATAAATTTGTATTCTTTTTCTCCAGTTAATCTGCTATTGTTAGTTGATTTTTCAGCAAACCTTCAGAGGATAAAGGGCAAGTTTTACCTTGGGCCCTGCAGTTGTGGCGCTGTGAGTAGGACGCCAAAGCTCTGCTCTTCTGGAAGCTGCAGTCATGGGAACCCGGGATCCGATGAGAGAGAAGAAAGGAAGAAACTGGTCAGGCAGGCAGAGTGAATCCTTAGTTGAATTCTTTCAAACAAAAGAACGGCCTAAAAAAATCATGCTGGAGGCTGGGCGCGGTGGCTCACGCCTGTAATCCCAACACTTTGGGAGGCACAGGCGGGCGGATCACGAGTTCAGGAGATCCAGACCATCCTGGCTAACACGGTGAAACCCCGTCTCTACTAAAAATACAAAAAAAAAAAAAAAAAACAAAAAAACCTACCCGGGCGTGGTGGTGGGTGCCTGTAGTCTCAGCTACTTGGGAGATTGAGGCAGGAGAATGGTGTGAACCCAGGAGGCGGAGTTTGCGGTGAGCCGAGACCACGCCACTGCACTCCAGCCCGGGCGACAGAGTGAGACTCCGTCTCAAAAAAAAAAAAAAAAAAAAAATCATGCTGCAGGCACAGATAAGGGAACTCGTACAGAGGGGCTTCCCCTAAGACATGCCCACTGCCGCATAGATAAGAAAGGCTGCACAGGTGACTTGCCCATGCAGACATGCCTGCAATGGAAAATTCCATCCCCTGACACATGCGCAGTAAGGAGAATAAAGCAATATGGAGTAACTCAAGCTAAGGGCCCAGGTGCACATTAGGAGGATGAGGTGGAGCTACCAGAAATTCACACCTTATGCAAATGAGATGCCTAGCCCTCATAGGTTTCTTATAAAAGCCTTTGCATTCGAGTGTGAAAAGGGCAGCCCTCTTCTGGGCCCCCTCTCTCCTTGGCTTTTGAGGGTACCAGGGAGTAAGCTGTACTGTGAGAAAGAACTTGACCTTTGCATGTGTGATGGCTGGCTAGTTGCTGATGAAAGCTGCAGTTTTAGAGGTGGCTGATAACGGTTGCAATGAATGGTTATTACTGCAGGGGGCTACTTGCTTCTTTGCACGTTTACTTAAGAAAGGCATGGTTTGAACACTTAGAGGCTGTAAGAACACTCACCACCAACGGACAAGATTCCCATGGGAGGTGGGCTGGTCACAAAGTGGGCTGATTGGCAGTGGGTCACCCACCAGCTTCGGGGGAATATCTTTGTAGTGAGGTGCACTGTGGAAGTGTTGTGCAGCCTCCTTCTGTGGTATTTTCCTCTTTTTAGGGTCTTGGGTTTCAGTGTAAAAGTGGAATCTTTGATTTTTTTTTCTTTTCTTTTTTTTTTTGAGACAGAATATCACTTTGTTGCCCAGGCTGGAGTGCATTGGGGAGATGTCAGCTCACTGCAACCTCTGCCCCCTGGGTTTAAGCGATTCTCCTGCCTCAGCCTCCCGAGTAGCTAGGATTTACAGGCTCCTGCCACTGCGCCCGACTAATTTTTGTATTGTTAGTAGAGACAGGGTTTCACCATCTTGGCCAGGCTGGTCTCGAACTCCTGACCTCGTGATCCACCCACCTCGGCCTCCCAAAGTGTGGGATTACAGGCGTGAGCCACCACGTCCGTCCGGAATCTTTGATTTTTAAAGATCTAGATGTTCTGTTTTCCCGCTGTGCCTGCCTTTCATATATTTTATTACTGGGCCCTAAAAACTGCAAATGCTCTGTTGGCCCTCTTCCCTCTTTTTTTTTTTTTGAGATGGAGTCTCGCTCTGTCGCCCAGGCTTGGACTCCTGGGCTCAAGCGATCCACCCATCTTGGCCTCCCAAAGTGCTAGAATTACAGGTGTGAGCCACCACTCCTGGTTGATCTGTCTTGTGGTTACCCAAGACCATGCTTCTGTCTGTAAGTTCCCCAATAAAATCACCTCTATGATGACAAGCTGGAGTTGTCTGCCTCCTTCTTCAGTTTCCTAGCTCCTTCTGCTTATCAGGGTCACTTTGCATATATGACCCTTTCACAAGACACAAGTTAATGTGACTTCAGCAGTCTTTTGGTTTATATTTAATTTTTTTTTTTTTAGACCAAATCTTGCTCTGTCACCCAGACTGGAGTGCAATGCTCACTGCAACCTTCACCTTCTGGATTCAAGGAATTCTCCTGCCTCAGCCTCCCGAGTAGCTGGGATTACAGGGGTGCACCTCCACGCCCAGCTAATTTTTTGTATTTTTAGTAGAGACAGGGTTTCACCATGTTGGCCAGGCTGGTCTCAAATTCCTAACCTCAAGTGATCCGTCCGCCTCAGCCTTCCAAAGTGTTGGGATTACAGGCGTGAGCCACTGTGCCCGGCCAAGGACTAGCTTAATATTGTTGGTTTAATAAAAAAAAGAACTATGTCTTTTGAAATATCAGCAAACTATACATGTATTTAACTTCAAAGTTCTTGCTTTTTTGATACTTGCCTAACATATAAAAATAGTTAATAAAAAATTTAACTTGAGATAATGACTAGATTTGTTTCATGTCTCATACAATTTTTCAAACACAATTGTTAAGAATAAATAAATGTAAATGAGATAAAAGTTTACAAATGGACTTTCTTTTTTTAAGACAAGGTCTTGCTTTGTTGCCCAGGCTGGAGTGCAGTGGTGTGATCTCAGCTCACTGCAACCTCTGTCTCCCAGGTTCAAGCAATTCTCCTGCCTCAGTCTCCTGAGTAGCTAGGATTACAGGCACGAGCCACCACACCTGGTTAATTTTTATATTTTTAGTAGAGACGGGGTTTTATCATGTTAGCCAGGCTGGTCTCAAACTCTTGACCTCAGATGATACACCCGCCTCAGCCTCCTAAAGTGCTGGGATTATAAGCGTGAGCCACTGCGCCCGGCCGTTCCTGTTGTTTTATGTTACAAAATTTATCAGCAAGAAAATAATTTAAGATGATGGCTAGCTGTTTATGTCTCATGGAATTTTTATGATTAATCCAAGCAAGATTGTTTAAAAACAACTGAGTTAATTTATAAGCTTCCATCTCACATCTGTTTATCTTTTCACCAATCATTATGTTTTGTAATATGTTTATTTAAAAATAATTCTCCAGGCTGACCATGGTGGCTCATACCTCATGCTTGTAATTCCAGCACTTTAGGAGGCCAAGGTGGGAGGATTGCTTGAGCCTAGGAGTTTGAGACTGCCTGGGCAACACAGTGAGACCCTGTGTCTACAAACAAATTAGTTAGCTGGGCGTGGTGGCATGCACCTGTGGGCCCAGCTACTCAGGTGGCTGTGATAGGAGGATCACTTGAGCCTGGGAGGTCAAGACTGCAGTGAGCTGTAATCGTGTCACTGCACACCACCCTTGGTGACAGAGCAAGACCCTGTCTCAAAAAATGATGATAATTATAATAATTCTACAACTCTCTTTGGTATCTTTCACCTTTAGAGTTTTGCTAAGTAAAATGATGGATATTCATTGCATTCATAGATTATTTCCAAACAAGGAGATATACTGAAACATTAATTGCCTCACATAAGTATATACTTATCTATTGTTCACTTACTATAGAGGAATGAATGATATTTGGTTAGCAAACATGTCCTGTGCCACACTGAAAAATTGTATTATTTAAAAAAATAAGCAAAAACACCTCTATGTGCATATTTGGTAAGAAAAGTAGGATGTATTTTTGAAAAGAAAAGGTATGACCGGGCGCGGTGGCTCACACCTGTAATCCTAGCACTTTGGGAGGCCAAGGAGGGCGGATTACCTGAGGTCGGGAGTTCAAGACCAGCCTGGCCAACATGGTGAAACCCCGTCTCTACTAAAAATACAAAAAAAAAAAAAAAAAAAAAAAAAAAGAAAAGGTATGAGGCATGAAGATGCGTTTTTGCTGAGGAAAAGGAGAGTAATTCAGTTTGGAAGTCCCTCCCCTATAGCATGGGAAATGCTCCCAAAGAGGCATTTCCTCTGCAGGGGTGGGCACTCAAAAACAAAGGAAGTCGCTCAGCCTAGACAGTCTCTGAGATGTAAATGACTCACTTCTGATGAGGAGGCGTCCAAATAACTGATCCTTCCAGACCACTGCTCTTCCTTGACTCTTCATCATTTATTCTTTCTTTCTTTTTTTTTTTTTTTGAGATAGAGTCTCGCTCTGTTGCCCAGGCTGGAGTGCAGTGGTGCAATCTCAGCTCACTGCAACCTCGGCCTCCTGGGTTCAAGCGATTCTCCTGCCTCAGCTTCCTGAGTAGCTGGGATTACAGGCGCCCAGCACCATGCCTGACTAATTTTTGTATTTTTAGTAGAGATAGGGTTTTATCATGTTGGCCAGGCTGGTCTCAAACTCCTGACCTCAAGTGATTTCCCCCACTCCCGCCCCCGCTTCCTCCGCGCACATCGGCCTCCCAAAGTGCTGGGATTATAGTGAGCCACCGCACCTGGCCATTCATTCTTCATTCAACAGGTAATCAGCAGCAGGAAATGGCCTAAACAGGGGTGTCCGAGAGAGAACACAGTCACGGGTTCTTAGTTTCTGTTTCTGGTTGGGCTAATGAAGCCCCTTCTTTATCTCTCTTTTCTGCTTTTCACTAGAGACAGAAACTAAAAACCATGGCTTCAGGTTGCTAAAAGCCTAAAACAAAACAAAACAAAACAAACAGAACATGAACAACAAAATAAGGTGGGTTGGATGAGCTTGGCCTGCAGGGTGGAATTGGTGGATGTACTGAGGAATGGAACGGGAAGTCTGTGCTGGTTATTGGTATTTTGCCTGTCAGCTCCAAAGCCATTCTTTTTTGCCTGCTCTGTGAAAATGTATCTGGGCCTTTTAAGTATTTTTTTATTTTGTTCCTTTGCCATCTGGCACTTAATTGTCAGTAGAGGCCAGGGAAGAATGAGTGCAGGAGGAAAAGGGTTTTGCTTCCTGGTTCCAGTGCTAGCTCTGCAGGCCCCTGTGGTGTGCAAGGCCTGCCCCAGCACCAGGCTTCTGCGGTGGATGTGGTTTCCCAGTGCCTCATGCCAGCGGCAAGGGTGGCTTCTCCAGCACAGCTCCTTCAGTGCTTGAAGCTTCTCCAGACTCCAGCAGCACACCTGGATTCCTCAGTATCTGTCTCTTGCAATGTATAATCAGCAGCACCTAGTACAGTAGCTTTCCCCTGTATCCACTTCTGATGGTTTTGTAGCGAAGTGTCTGCACCGAGTTATTTCCCTGTGAACAGCCTTCTCCCTTGCACCCCAGAAGACAGATTTCTAGTGTGTTCCACTGGCATGGCACGTCAGTGAGGTCTCTGATATTTAGTGAGTCACAGCCATGTTTCTCCAGCAAGGCCTATATCTCAGCCCTGGGGTGGTGGCTTTTTATATTATATTTGTCATGCACATCCATGTAAAGAGACCACCAAACAGGCTTTGTGTGAGCAATAAAGCTTTTTAATCACCTGGGTGCAGGTGGGCTGAGTCCAAAAAGAGAGTCAGCAAAGGGACTTAGGGATGGGGCAGTTTTATAGCATTGGGGTAGATAGTGGAAAATTATAGTCAAAGGGGCCCACAAGGTGCTCAGTGGGGGAGCTTCTGAGCCAGGAGAAGGAATTTCACAAGGTAATGTCATCAGTTATGGCAGGAACCGGCCATTTTCACTTCTTTTGTGATTCTTCAGTTGCCTCAGGCCATCTGGATGTGTAAGTGCAGGCTTGGGCTCAGAGGCCTGACAATATTTATCTGCCATTATCACATCAATTATATCTGCCATTCCTATATTCTTTTGAATTCTCTTTATTTCTTACTACCCAACCTCTGGTTACTCTGTCTAATTCGATGTTATGGTTAGTAATTCTTTGTTTTTTGTGTTTTTTTTTTTTTTTGATACGAAATCTCACTCTTGTCCCCCAGGCTGGAGTGCAATGGCGCGATCTCGGCTCACGGCAACCTCCACCTCTTGGGTTCAAGTGATTCTCCTGCCTCAGCCTCCCGAGTAGCTGAGACTACAGGCGCCTGCCACCACACCCGGCTAATTTTTGTATTTTTAGTAGAGAGGGGGTTTCACCATGTTGACCAGGATTGTCTCGATCTCCTGACCTCATGATCCACCTGCCTCAGCCTCCCAATGTGCTAGGATTACAGGTGTGAGTCATCATGCTCGGCCAAATCACCACTTTTCTAATAAAGAGGCCACTTTAATCTCAGAAACAAGATAGAGACAGTATGCTTGTCCAGAAAAGCTGTCCACAGGGACAGATTCCCCATTCCTGAGCAAGTCTGTTCTAATAAAAATAGAGGCAGCAGTTACTGGACACATTAATTTCCCTAATGGATTCTCTTTGGTTTCAAGGCTGGGCCTTTGCTGCTCTCTCCCAGAGCTGGCACTCTGGTGGATGGTGCCAGGCTGAAGTGGATACTCTGAAGAGCTGATGGTGCTTGGGCAAGGCCAGGAGGAAGTGGGGGGGATGCCCAGGGTCTTGCAGGCAGGGCAGAGCACCCAGTGGGCTTCCTCACATGGTTTTTGGGGGATGCTTTCGGGGCAGACAATCTTCTCCATGCAAGTTGAGCAATGCACTGGATCTCGCTGGCTTGGTTATTACCTTCCTTTTGAGAGACTAAGTGAAGAGAAAAATACTTGTTCTTTTTCCTGAGCATAAAAGATGTGTTCAGAGGGAAGAACTATTGGTACTCACCCCTACCACCTGCTAAATCTTAACTGAGATGGATTACCTACAGGTGAAGATAGGGTGAGAACCCAGGGGCTGTGGGAAATGGAAAGGAGTAGGGGAGTGTTGAACATCTTGGGATCTGGGATATCTCTAAAAGAACTAGGCCATGTGAGGGGAGGTGGGCAGCCCTAGAAGCCTGAAATTTCATGGAATCCAAAATATATTTGCTGTTTATATATGATTTTATATATGACATATAATTTCATATATATAAAATTAAAAAAAGAAAAACTAAAAAAAGCCAAATATATATATAAAAGAAAAACTAAAAAAGGCAAATATATATATATTTGAAACCTCTAAATATGGCCAAGATTACTACCTTTACTGTTTTTGTTGTTTGGGGTATTTTATTTATTTATTTATTTTTTTGAGATGGAGTCTCACTCTGTTGCCCAGGCTGGAGTGCAGTGGCACAATCTTGGCTCACTGCAAACTCTGCCTCCCGGGTTCATGCCATTCTTCTGCCTCAGCCTCCAGAGTAGATGGGCCTACAGGCACCTGCCACCATGCCCGGCTAATTTTTTTTTTGTATTTTTAGTAGAAATGGAGTTTCACTGTGTTAACCAGGATGGTCTCAATCTCCTGACCTTGTGATCCACTCACCTCAGCCTCCCAAAGTGTTGGGATTACAGGCGTGAGCCATAGCACCCGGCCTGTTTGGGGTTTTTTAAATGCTTTTTTTTTTTTTTTGGTGTTTTTTTTTTCTATTCACTACCTCTACTTTTAAACACTATTTTATTAAGGTGAATATGCCTTTGTTTGGTTTTGCTATTTACTATTAACAGCTCAGATTCTGTGAAGTAGCATATTAACCTGAAGATATGAGTGTTACAGAAATGCGTGTAATTTATGTATACAATAAAAGATAACCCCAAAGCTTTCAATTTACTGTTCTATAGGGTATTAACATATATATATATAAAATATATATGCAATCCTATTTTAATGTTTCTTTATTAAATTGCCTATAAATACCCAACTTCTCAAATGCTGCTTTTAAGTAAACTTCATAATTTGAGGTAATTATAGATTCCCATGCACTTATAAGAAATAATAGAGATCCTGTGTATCCTTTACTCAGTTTCCTCTAACAGTAACATCTTACACAACTGTAATGCATGATCACGACCAGGTTTGACCTTGATACAGTCAAGATGCAGAGCAAGTTCATCACCACAAGGATCCCTCGTCTTGTCCTTTTACAGCCTTACTCACTTCCCTCCCCTCCACCTTAACAAAGACTTTCTACTTGACCAAACTTTAGTCAGGCTCTTTTTTTTTTTTTTTTTTTTTTAAGTGGAGTCTGGCTTTGGCTTTGTCTCCCAGGCTGGAGGGCAATGGCACGATCTTGGCTCACTGCAACCTCCACCTGCCGGGTTCAAGCAATTCTCCTGCCTAGGCCTCCCGAGTAGCTGGGACTACAGGCATGCACCACAATGCCCAGCTAATATTTTGTATTTTTAGTAGAGATGGGGTTTCACCGTGTTGGCCAGGCTGGTCTCAAACTCCTGAGCTCAGCTAATGTGCCCACCTTGGCCTCCCCAAGTGCTGAGATTACAGGCGTGAGCCACCGTGCTTGGCCTAGTCAGGCTCTTCTGAGCTGTCTTCTCAACTAGTCTTCAACCATTGGGCTTCCCTCTCCATCTTTGCCTTGCCCAGTTTTAGCAAGAATCCTGCTAAATTGGTTTAGCCAGAACCCCTACCCTCCATATCTGACCACATTTCCTATTCTCCACCACTTCCCAGGTGACATCTGGTTACCCTGGTCGGTCTCCATCAAGAATCCTGTAAGGTCTTTTTAACCAGAATCCCCTTGACTCTTTTTTTTTTTTTTTTTGAGACAGAATTTCCCTCTTGTTACCCAGGCTGGAGTGCAATGGTGCAATCTGACTCACTGCAGCCTCTGCCTGTCAGATTCAAACCATTCTCCTGCCTCAGCCTCCTGAGTAGCTGGGAATACAGGTGCCCGTCACCATGCCCGGCTAATTTTTATATTTTTAGTAGCGACGGGGTTTCACCATGTTGGCCAGCCTGGTCTCAAACTCCCCAACTCAGGTGATCCGCCTGCCTCAGCCTCCCAAAGTGCTGTGATTACAGGCGTGAGCCACCGCGCCCAGCCTCCCTTGACTCTTGTTATTTTCTCTTAGTAATTTTTGATCCACTGACCTCCTACTCTGCTCTTTAGCTATAAATCTCCAGTTGTTCATGTTGTATTCGGAATTGAGCCCAGTTCTATACCAAGGTATCTTTCCTATACTGTAATAGTCCTGGATACAATCTGTTTTTACTGCTCTATCATCTAGCTCTGATTTTCTTCCTCTCTCTCTAAGAGACATGGTCTTGCTCCATCTCCCAGGCTGGAGTACAGTGTCACCATCATAGCTCACTGCAGCTTCGAACTCCTGGGCTCAAGTGATCCTCCTGCCTCAGCCTCCCGAGTAGCTAGGACTACAGACGTGCAGATCTGCACCCAGCTAATTTTTTTTTTTTTTTTTTTTTGGTAAAGAGGGGGTTTGCTGTATTGCCCAGGCTGGTCTCAAACTCTTGGCCTCAAGTGATCCTCATGGCCTCAAGCAGTCAAAGTGCTGGGATTACAGGTGTCAGCCACCATGCCTGGTCCTACAATTGGTCTTTTGAGATGTTTTTCAGACTTTTGCATTCTGGTAACAGACTGACCACACCTGGACCTGTGACTCATAACTCAACTGGTCCTGTGGCCCCCACCCAGAGGCAGATGCAACATATGGGGACCATTTTCCTCACTTCTCTGATATTTAATTTCCAGCCAATCAGCAGCATTCCCTAGCCCTATGGCCACAAAATTTTCCATAAAATCTCTGGCCTCTGAGTTCTTGGGGAGACTGATTTGAGTGATAATTCCAGTCCTGCCACTTGGTGGCCTTACATTAATTAAACTCTTTACTGAAATACTGTGGTCTCTGTGAATTGGTTTCATCTGTGCAGTGGGCAGGACGAACCCATCGGGTGATAACAGATGGAGAGTATTAGGCCTAGATGATTTCTAAGACCCTCACAGCCCTGTCATCTCTCAAGTGATGACATACATTTTGAGCTGCTGGTACAGATTGTGGTGGCTTGTAAGGGTGGAAAGTGGGGAGCAGCAATACAGTAACAGGAGAATATAGGACTGACACCAACCACCAGAAACACACCATGAAATCCATGGATGGTTTTAAGGGCCTTGCAACTTGAACAAGCTAATGCTTTAACAGTTTGGCACGTGAAAGAAAGGCACATTTCCACTGAAGCCTTTGAAATAGCATCTCAGTGGCTTTCCTGAAAACCCTGACGTTCTGATGGATTTGAAGTAACAACCGAACATTTAGGGCTGAGGCCCCGACATACAGCTGCTGTCAACACCCAGGTAGTGATCCCAAAAACCACAATAAATTTTCACAAGTGTTGTTCAGGGAACATCAGACCTGGAGCTGAGAGATGCATCCACTGCTTCCTTTAGAAAGCCCTAAGAGAATTCGAAGGACTTATGCCTTCAGATGGCCTCAATCTCGGGAGCAAGGATCATTACTTTACAACTAACATAAATGAAATGAAACCTGGCTGGGCACAGTGGCTCATGTCTGTAATACCAGCACTTTGGGAGGCCAACGTGGGCGGATCACCTGAGGTCAGGAGTTTGAGACCAGCCTGGCCAACATGGTGAAACTTCATTTCTACTAAAAATACAAAAAATTAACCAAGTGTGGTGGTGGATATCTGTAATCCCAGATACTCGGGAGGCTGAGGCAGGAGGTGGAGGTTGCAGTGAGCCGAGATCGTGCCACTGCACTCTAGCCTGGGCAAAAGAACGAGACTCTGTCTCAAAAACTAAATAAATAAAAAATAAACAAAGTAAATGAAACCCAATGGGTTGAACCTTCACCCTACAGTAGATAACATATGGAAATAGAAAAGAGGAAAATTCATTTTTTAAGGTCCAGCTTACTTCCTCTATGATGCGTTCCCAGACCACTACAGACCACAGGGATTCAATCATTTTTGTTTATCAATTTAACAAATGTTGCTTGCCTTTCTTCTAAGTGCCAGGGACTACGCTATCATGGAAAATAAGACAGTCCCTCACCCCCAGGACCAACCATTGTGGATGAATGGGCATCCAATGATATTATCATCACCACAATGGCTGCGAGTTACCAGACACTTACTGTAACCCAGGTACTTGCTAAGGTGTTAAGTACATGCTTCAGTTATCTTCAAAATACCCGGAGAATATGGAAATAAGTATAACCAAGATATTCTATTTGTCATTTTGGGAAACAAAATAAGGACACTTCTCTTTTAATATTCAAACTGATATTTCAGAATTCTCCTGAAGATCCCACCCTTTTACGATGAGTTCCACAGCCCACTCAGTCCCAGGGGTCAGTCCTCACAGAGAAGGGTTGCTTGCTGCTATCCCTCCCATGCAGGATCACCACTGAAAGTGTTCCATCCTGCCTGGTCAGACCCTTCCCTGTCTTTGATGGCTGATTCCTGGAGTGCAGCCAGCTCTGTAGGCAGTCACTTTATGGATCTCTCTCCTCAGTGTCATGCTCACCTAAGTAGCCAGATGCTCCTATAGACTGGACTCCTGGTGTTTGCTTATATAAACATACATGAACATGCATGTATGTACATACCTTTCCATTTCGCCAAGAAAATTGAAGCAAGAACATCTTCAGACTCTGTCATCACTTCAGTTACCCACCTACCTGCATCAGTGCCATGACCTCTGCCTTCCTGGCTATTACTGTAGATGAACTGCCTCTGTTTTCATAAAGTTAATCTTCCCTTTCCACTTGTGCCTGAGCCCCTGCTCTGCCCATCAGTTCAAGAACTCAGCAATGGTTCCTCCTCCCGCCATCAGCATACTTCCTCTCTACTGGATCACTCTCCATAACATACAAATATTATGAAAATAATATTTTCTAACAAATATTATAAATATGATTTCTCAGCTAAAAAAAAGTTGCTTTTCTCTCTTGAGCCATATCCCCCTTCAACTGCTACCCCATTTCTCTCATTGAGTCCTCTCCGTCCATTTTCTTTTGAACCTTCCAATCAGGTTTATACCCCCTCCACTGAATTTTGAGCTTGCCAGTGCCCTCCATGATGCTAAGTTTCACTCAGTTCTCACGTTGCATTTTCCTTGACATATCAGGAGTATTCAATGAAGAGCATTTTTTTTTTTTTTTTGAGACAGGGTCTTGCTCTGTCACCCAGGCTGAAGTGCAGTGGCGCGATCTCAGCTCACTGAAACCTTTGCCTCCCAGGTTCAAGAGATTCTCATGTCTCAGCCTCCCCAGTAGCTAGGATTACAGGCACCCACCACCACGCCAGGCTAATTTTTGTATTTTTAGTAGAAACAGGGTTTTACCATGTTGGCCAGGCTGGTCTCAAACTCTTGAATTCAGATGATCCTCCTGCCTTGTCCTCCCAAAGTGCTGGTATTACAGGCGTGAGCCACTGCAACAAAGAAGTTTAATAGGGTTACAACGTTTTCAATGTAAGGCTGGCTTAAGAGTTACAATGAATTAACTAGTTAGTTACAGTATGGTTTCCCTCACTATGGCTTGTTTTCTTTCTTTTTTTTTTTTTTTTTTTACATCTGGTTTTCATTTTGTTTCCAACTCAAAAGGGTATATTTAACATTCCATCTTAAACTGTGGTAGCTATGAAGTCTTTGTGTGAGAAAGGTAAGAGGGAGATTAATTGATAATGAAAGTCAACCAAAAAAAAAAAAAAGAAGAAAGAAAGGAAAAGAAAGTCAACAGTAAGAGGAAAGGGGTCTTCCCTGGCACCCTTCAGCCATTACAGCATTTTACAAAACAATGTAGGCAAGGAAGAAGGCTTAATCCACAATCAGAGAAAATAAAGATTGCAACTGCCTAGGTTATAGCTGCCTGTCATGGGACTCAGGATTTTAATCATTCTTTAAAGCTCACACTAATTTATTTTTCCAACAGCTTAGATTTTGAATTTCTTGTTTTCTCATGACTGGGGTCTGGGAAGGGTTTTGTGCACTGAACAACTCCACAGGAAGGGGCTCTCTTTTCACCATCAACCATGAGAACGGCGCCCCCTGGAATGGTGCAATATAAAGGCCTTATATTGAGCTCTCTGCTGATTTCAGCCATTAGGATCATCAAACACTCTTTACCTACCCAGAGTCTAACACTCACCAAGCAACCTCTGGTGACCATTTGGCTTTCCATGTGCTTGTCTCACCTGTCAATCTTTGTGAGCTTGACTATGTGAGATGTTCTGTAGAGACTGATCACTTCTGGGTACACAAGCAATGAATTTCAGGCCTAGGAAATGAAGCTCCAGATGGAGATGTGATGCCCTCCCAAAAGTCTTGCCCCCTTTGCACCCTTTCCCTAGGTGACTTCTTTCAGTTGGAATTGCTTGCCTCCTTCAAACTGACGACAGATTCAAGGGTTCCGGCAGGAAAATCTCACAAGTTTGATGCTGTTACATAATACATCAGTGGTCAGTGAGTCCTCATCAAGTTGAGTCCCGCACTAGCATGGTGTGGAGAAATGGGGATGGGTGGCACAGAGGAAAGAGGGGACATCTCCCTGCCCTCTGGGAGCTCCAGCAGGGAAGGTATTGCTCCTGGCAGACCAGGAGTCACATGTCAGCCTCTTGGGAGGAGATGGGGGTTGGGGGAGAGGATAATAAAGGCAGAAAATATTATTTGTGATAAATAAGATAGTAAGAATTACCATGGCTTGAATGCTTACTATATGTCACAGACACTAAATGCTCTATGTGAATTTTTCATTTGATGTTCAGAATAAGACTGTTTTTCAGGTAAGTAAATAAGGTCCTGAGAGGCTCAGTAATGTGCCCAAGATCACACAGTAAGTAAGGGAGGGAGAAGAACTTGAAACCCAAGCATACTTAGTACCTCTCAGAGAAGGAGAAAGTCTCAGAACACCTACTTTTCTCCTCTTTGTATAAAACAACACTTTGTGCCATCTGAAGGTGTGAGGAATGTTGTGAAGAGTATTGGAAATTGGTGCTAGGATTTTCCACATCTTTTCTGATTTAATTAGTTATGAAATTAGCTTTCTCAAGATACCAAAGCCCCCTCCCCCTTTCCACACTCCACTGCAAACACATACCCTGCTTTTCCCACTATCCACTGGGTGTAGGAAGAGCTTGCTGGAATTTCCAGGAATGTGACACCCTAGGTCAGGACTCACCCTGAGACACTGCAGATGATTGGGGTACCCTGGGATGCTCTGAATGAGAGACTGAAACACCTGCTCAAAGGGCTGCAGTACAAAGTCATTTCTTTTTTTTTTTTTTTTTTTTTTTTTTGAGACAAGTTCTCACTCTGTTGCCCAGGCTCAAGTGATTCTCCCACCTCAGCCTCCCAAGTAGCTGGGACCACAGGTGCACACCACCACACCCAGCTAATTTTTTGTATTTTTTTTATAGAGACAGGGTTTCACCATGTTGCCCAGGCTCATCTTGAACTTCTGGGTTCAAGCAATCCTCCTGTCTTGGCCTCCCAAAATCCTGGGATTACAGGCGTGAGCTAATGCACCTGGCCCAAAGTCATTTCCTGGAGTTAAGGCCCTGGTTCTCGACCTAGGCAAGAGTCAGGGTGGGAATGGAGGGGATCTTACCAGTGTCCACTGAAGAATGACAAGGTTCATAAATTTGGAAAGGAGAGCTTTGTTTCTCATAAAGAGCTGCAGCATGCAGGGTGGCCATTCTGATGGGCTGGGAAGTGTGGCCTCTGGCCAGAAGCCAGAAACAGGCACTTTAAGGGAGGGGTAAAGGGAGCAGAAATTTATGCTGAGCAGGGTGGTTGAATATACATATTTAATAAGCTACAAGAGGAGTGATGAACATTTATGAATGGAGAAAACTGCACATGCATAGCTGAGCTTTATGCCCCTTCATGGGTCACATGTACAAAAAATGGTAGGGTTAGCATGATCTCAGGGTGGAGTTTTCCACTTTCTGATATCAAAAGATGAAGCACAGGACACGAAAACCCTGTCTGCAGCGTCCATAGATGGCCAACACCACTTTGTGGTTAGTGGTCTCTTATCAGGAAGGAATTCTGGCCCATCGCGTGGAAACTGCAAAAGAGAGGGCAGTCATGTGGCTGGTTGAAATCAGCAGTGGAGTGAGTCTTTCAAAAGGGCTGGTTTCTGTTGAACCCTTAGGGAAGAAAGCCTAACGGCAGTAGTGACAGAGGGGGTATAATGAGGCGTGTCCAACCCCCCATGCTGCCATGGCCAGGAACTCAGTTTTCAAGGTTTCTCTGCCATCTCCTTGGCCAAGAGGGGGTCCGTTCATTCGGTTGGGGGACTGAGGATTTTATTTTTATTTCTAACCAGATAGATACTTTCAGTATTCCATAAAGCCTAAATGAAATCTCAACATTCCCTGAGATGAGGCTGTCCTGTGAACTGAAGCCCCAGTCTCTTTACTTTGAGCTGGAATTACATCACCTATGTAACAACCTTGTTCATTTCATACTCACCTGAAGCTGGCTTGGTGACTAGAATGGCTTCTAGGTAACAAAAACTTGGAAGCAAACTGATTATTAGAAAAAAATCCAGTTTGCCTTCTAGATGAAATCTTCCCAGGTGTCCTTGGTGGGAAAAGGCTGGGAATGGTGCTCAGGGCAGTGACCTGCAGATCCCTGGGTGGAGAACAGCACGCCCATCCCACCCTCCTTCCTTCTTCCCCATCTGCCCTCACTGCCTCCCCACAACTGAACAGAACCAGCTACCAGGCATCCTTGGCCAGTGTCCAGAGCACATTGATTGACCTCGGGGAAAAAGCTCTGTCTTTTTTCCCCCAGTCATACACCTACAAAGCCCCAGTGCAAGGCCGGAAGAGTGCATTGATGTAGTTCACATGAAAACAGTAACACTTGTTTTGCACTTCAAGGTGCAGAAAATTCTTGGCAGCTGGGCCCGGGGGCCTGGGCATCTCAGGAGAGTGAAGATGTTCTCTTGACTCCGGCACTGGGCATTCCAGTGGTTTATGGTCTTGCCTCTCAGATAATTGACATCAGGGAGGTTTCTGGGAAGCAGGAAGGAGGACAGGACATGAACTCCTCTCCAGACAGTTCTGCCATGTGTCCAGCTAGGCTCAGCTGCCGGAGGGGGTTGGGTCTAGTTCCTGGCTCCTCTGGTGCAGAGTGAAGGGAGATGGAAGGGAGGAAGGCGTTGCTCAACAAGGAAGAGCCGGGTGCTAAGGAAGGAGATGGGCTCCTGCCCTTGCCAGTTCCTTCAGTCTGGTCTGGGATTTGGATGTTTGGGATGACAATCCCATATCTTGAGTACTAGATGTGACAGGTTAAGACTGAGGCTTTAATCATTTTAAGAAATGGGCTTTTCCTGTCTGTGTGGTGATAGAGGGTGGCATTTAATAATGTTGAAGGGAACATAAAGGCTCAGCTTTCCTATGGTGAAGCCAGGCTTAATCCACTGTGAATAAGGCAAGAGAGATTCAAACTGAAACATGGTACATTTAAGTTAAACACAGGAATAAGCTTTCTCCAGGAGACATTCAAAATAGTCCAGATTCTCCTGGCTTAGAAGGACCAGCACATGTCTCAATGGAATGGTCAAAGTCTTCCTACAATCTGGCCCCACTAACCCTCTGCAATCTGGGCCTCGAAGCCAGGCTCACTTCTTATGCTGCCTCACTCTAGAATGTTCACTGTTCTGGTCCCTGATTCTCTATATCCTACTCATCTGGAGGCTAAGTTATGTGCCCTCTTCCAAGAAGCTCTTTTTTTATTTTTTGAGGCAGGGTCTCACTCTGTCACCCAGGCTGGAGTGCAGCGACACAATCATGGCTCACTGCAGCCTCGATCTGCTGGGCTCCGGTGATCCTCCCTCCTCAACCTCCTGAGTAGCTGGGACTGGAAGTGTATACCACCGTGCCTAGCTAACTTTTTTTTTTTTTAATTTTTTTGTAGAGATGGAGTCTCACTATGTTGTCCAGGCTGGTCTTGAAATCCTGGCCTCAAGTGATCCTCCTACCTCAGCCTCCCAGAGTGTTGGGATTACAGGGATGAGCCATCATGCCTGGCCTCCAAGAAGCTCTTAACAGCAGACACTCTTGGTTATCTGTTAGGCAACCACTCCCCATATCAGTTCAGATGATGTTCAACAATAGTTCAGATGAGAGTAACAACAACAACAACACAGCCAACAGTGATGGCATAAACCAATGAGAAATTATGTGCCTTTCTCTCTCAAGAAGTCGGGAGGTGGGCAGTCTGGGGCTGATAGAGTGCTCCACGGTGCCAGGTGCTCACGGTCCTTCTAGCTCTGGCACCTATCATCTTTAGGGTGTGGTCTAAGGTGGTTTTCATGTTCCACGGAATAGGCCAGATGGAGAGGACATTGAGAAAGGTTGAAGAGGACGAGCTAGCGGCCCTGTAAAGCAGGCTTTGGGAGCGGCTCTCAACTATTCTGTTCACATGTCATTGGCTAGAAGTTGGTCCCTCACTTCCCACCTGATGCAAGGGAGGCTGGGAACTACAATCTCCATCATACAGGAAGCACTGTCAAATAAAGAATGATGTTTCACCTTCTTTGAGTATCCTTGTACAGTTGTATTATTAGTGTGTGTTCCAAAAGCGTATGAGATTCCTAGAAATGTGCTATGTTTTAGTACATATCATCAGTCATAATTCTAATGTTAAATTGTTGTATGCTACAGAAATAGCCAAATTTCCTCATCAATTGCATGATTATTATTATGAATTTTTATATTTAACCATGAGCATTTAAAATCTTGTTGTCCACAGTTAAATAGACAACAAGCTTTATTCGGATGCTTTTTTTCCCCCTGAAAACTCTTTACAAATCCTAAAGTATTGCTTCTTCAAGGAGGTTCATGCAAAGGATGGAAAGAATACTGACAAATACAGGTTTCTGACAACTTTGAGATCCTATCATTAGACTGGGTAAAAATTTCCAGAATGCTAATGAAAAAAACCCCACAAAACTGGACTCATAAAGCTTAGACTAACCTAACCACAAATAGAACAAGAATTAATTACATGCAGCTGAACACAGTGGTTCATGCCTGTAACCCCAGCTCTTTGGCAGGCTGAGATGGGAGGATCACTTGAGCTCAGGTATTCGAGACCAGCCTGGGCAACATAGTGACACCCTGTCTCTACTTAAAACAAGAAAAAGGCTGGGCATGGTGGCTCATGCCTGTAATCCCAGCACTTTGAGAGGCCGAGGTGGGCGGATCACGAGGTCAGGAGTTCGAGACCAGTCTAGCCAACATGGTGAAACCCCGTCTCTACTAAAAATACAAAACTTAGCTGGGTATGGTGGTGGCGGCGCCTGTAATCCGAGCTACTTGGGAGGCTGAGGCAGGAGAATTGCTTGAACCTGGGAGGCAGAGGTTGCAGTGAGCCGAGATTGCACTACTGCACTCCAGCCTGGGTGACAGAGCAAGACTCCATCTCGAAGAAAAAAAGAAAAAAATAGCCGGGCACGGTGGCTCACGCCTGTAATCCCAGCACTTTGGGAGGCTGAGGTGGGCGGATCACGAGGTCAGGAGATCAAGACCATCCTGGCTAACATGGTGAAACCCCGTCTCTACTAAAAATACAAAAAATTAGCCGGGCGTAGTGGCGGGCGCCTGTAGTCCCAGCTACTCGGGAGGCTGAGGCAGGAGAATGGCGTGAACCCGGGAGGCGGAGCTTGCAGTGAGCCGAGATTGCGCCACTGCACTCCAGCCTGGGCGACAGAGCGAGACTCCATCTCAAAAAAAAAAAAAAACGTAAAAAGAAAAAAAATGATAAGAAGAAAAAGAATTAATTACATGGGACTGAAATGATGCAGGACTAAAATGATTTTTAATGACTTTTTTGTTTGAAACATTGCTGATTCTTTTTATGTTTTGTTATTTTTATGTTCTTTTTGTTTTCCGGAGTTAAGGAAACTTTTTTTTTCTCTTAAGCTTTACAGGAATAATATAAAGTATATATATATATTTTTTTCTTTTTGTGACAGAGTCTCGCTCTGCCACCCAGGCTGGAGTGTAATGGTGCGATCTTGGCTCACTGTAAGCTCCGCCTCCCGGGTTCATCCCATTCTCCTGCCTCAGCCTCCCGAGTAGCTGGGACTACAGGCACCTGCCACTATGCCTGGCTAAGTTTTTGTATTTTTAGTAGAGAAGGGGTTTCACCGTGTTAGTCAGGATGGTCTTGATCTCCTGACCTCGTGATCTGCCTGCCTCGGCCTCCCAAAGTGCTGGGACTACAGGGGTGAGCCACTGCGCCCAGCCATATAAAGTATAATTTTATGAACAAAATTGAAACATGTACCTTTCTTTATGCCTGATTTTTTCAGAATTTGGAAACTATTTGTGAGTATTCATATTTATGGCAATATAGTAATTACAAGGCAATATAGTTTACTATAAAAATTTATTTGTATAAGTTCAGTAATCTGTTCTTCTAACAACACGATTGGAGACACTCTTTGTTTGTTTTTGTTTTTTTTTTTACTGAAACTTTGACTGCAATGTCATATTTTTGGATATGACCAAACAGCTTTAAAAAATTGAGGTTGGCATTATGAAGCCAATAGAAGTTCCTGGAAAAACTGGCCTAGTACCTTAAATACACAGTTCACATGGTTGCCCTGTAGTAAGTAAAGAATACCACTTTCTGACAGGCCTAGGAACCTCAGGATATTTTGGGGATCTCAAGAAGAAAGAAATGAACCCAATTTGTACAGGTGTTACAGACATAGTCTAAGGATGAGTCAAATCCTCGGCTTGGCTTCGTAGCCTTGAGATGCTTTAAAAAGTCTAATCTGAGATTCCTTATGAAAAGTTCCAGCAAAGCTTTTAAAAAGAGCCTATATTGGCCAGGCATGGTGGCTAACACCTGTAATCCCAACACTTTGGGAGGCTGACGCGAGTGGATCACCTGAGGTCAGGAGTTCGAGAGCAGCCTGGCCAGCATGGCAAAACCCTGTCTCTACTAAAAACACAAAAATTAGCTGGGCCTGGTGGCACACACCTGTAGTTCCAGCTACTAGGGAAGCCAAGGCAGGACAATCGCTTGAACCCGGGAGGTGGAGGTTGCAGTGAGCTGAGATTGCACCACTGCACTCCAGCCTATGTGACAGAGTGAGACTCCGTCTCAAAAAAAAAAAAAAAAAAAAAGGAGCCTATATGATAAATCACTATTCTTGCTAAACTTACGTATGTAGTCAGGCCAAAGACTAAACTTATTTTGCAAATAAATTGATCTTACTATGATTTGGTAGAAATGAGAACTGGAGAGGAGAAAAATATGTTTCAGAAGAAAACTATAGTGTACCTGTTGTAAGATTCTGGCCCTGTTCGTTGTTTTTAAATTTGCATTATTTGCCTACAGTTTGGACTGTACCCTGAATATTTTCCTGGCTATAAGTCTACAAACTAACTTTTCCAAATTTTTATCCCAATTTTCTGACTTGGACTCACTGAAATTAAAACTGTCTTTTTCCTGAGGCCTTACAAGCCTAAGCTAATAAACTTGGTTTTGAAAAAGAATCAATGCAACAGCTTATATTTGAACAAAATTTACATGCCAACTGTAATCTAGAAAAAATCTGTCAGCTAGCTACTGGTCTTCTGAGCTGTCTTCCAGACTCTAGAAGGACTAGTTTGTAGACCACTCCAGACATTGGCCTTTGTTTTTCTTATGTTTCCATAAAAATTCCTCTTATTAAGGATGTATTTGCCTGCATCATATATAGAGGCCTAGCTTTAAGATCCCATCTGCAACTCCATTTTCTAAAATGAGATACAACTGTTTAATTGGACTGGCCTATTCCCAGAAATGAGAGACTGGTTTAATTGGATATTTTACCACTCAGTTACTAACCTGATTTCTCTCTCCATAACCATAACTCAGCTTATAGTGTACAAAACTTCTAGGGAAGTTTCAGACTGGGGAAATGAAGGAGACTAGGGAATTTCATCCCAGAATATGGCACCCTAGTATGCAGATTACTTTATATTAATGGCTGCGCGTGTGACTATAATGTCAGCACTTTGGGAGGCTGAGGTGGGCTGATCGCTTGAGCTCAGGAGTTTGAGATAAGGCTGGGCAACAGGGAAAAACCCTGTCTCTATCAAAAAACATATATATATATACAAAAAGTTGGCTGGGCGTTGTGGCACATGCCTGTAGTCCCAGCTTCTTAGGAGGCTGAGGTGGGAGGATCACTGGAGCCCAGAAGGTCGAGGTTGCAGTGAGCCAAGACGGCACCACTGCACTCTAGCCTGGGTGCCAGAGTGAGGTCCTGTCTCGACAATTAATTAATTAAAGGCCCCTGGAGACCAGCAGATGGTGGAAGAAGCTTTACTCTGCTATTCCCTTAACTGCCTGAAGTCTGAACCTGCCAAAGAAGAAAACTATTACTTCGGGTTTCTTCCCTGAGTTTTCATTAATTTAGCTCACATCTCAGGAAGAGAGACTGAAGTCTGTCAACACACCTGAACAGACTTTTGTCACAAACCATTGTCTGCTTTGCAGGCCCAACAAACTTAGTCCTCGGCCATTATATGTTCTCCAAGGCCATTACATTCCTCTAACTGTCATGTACTATCCCCAGAATTGCCACATTTCTCTTACCTCCCCTTCCCTATCAAAAAGGGTACGTATGCCTCTGTACCCCATTGGGTTACTGAGTCATCATTCTCTTGCAATTTCCTTGTGCTATGGAGATTAAATTTTGTCTGTCTTTTCTTCTATTCATTTGTCTTTTGTCAGTTGCTTTTCAGCAAACCTTCAGAGGATGAAGGAGAAGCTTTCCCTCAGTCCCTACAGTGGAACAAATGGACCCTCACACATTGCTGTTGGGAATGCAAAATGTGCAACCACTTTGGAACATGGTTTGGCAGTTTCTTTTAAATTAAGCATGCACTTACCAACTCTCTTGTGCTTAATATAACTGCAGTCTAGTTATCTTTTAGGTATAACACAGCCCAATCTGCAAGTCATGTAGCTTGGGCACGCACAATAGAAAAAGCTTTGACCTCTAACCACACTTAGAACCAATGGTTTCTTCCTATGGAACCAGAAATACATTACCAGAACCTGAACACCAAAACTCTTTCAGAAGTGAGGGGTCCATTGGCCAGGAAAATCTGATGCTGAAATCTGCCTTCACATACCTTACCATAAATGATCACATTTGAAGCTCTCCAATCAGACCCTGCCAACCCAGCGTTTGTAATACTTTCCCTTTCACATCAGCTCCTTAAAGTTTGCCCCAGACCTCAAATCTCAGAGACACGTTTGAGCTGCGTCTCCTGTCTCCTTGCTGGTCCACCTTGCACTAAAGCCTCTCTTTTCTGAGAAGCCAGGGCCATAGCATTGGCTTTATTTATTTGTTTGTTTATTTATTTGAGATGGAGTCTCGCTCTGTCATCCAGGCTGGAGTACAGTGGCGTGATCTCGGCTCACTGCAAGCTCCGCCTTCCGGGTTCACGCCATTCTCCTGCCTCAGCCTCCCGAGTGGCTGGGACTACAGGAGCCTGCCACCACGCCCGGCTAATTTTTTTTGTACTTTTAGTAGAGACGGGGTTTCACCGTGTTAGCCAGGATGGTCTTGATCTCTTGACCTCATGATCCACCCGCCTCAGCCTCCCAAAGTGTTGGGATTACAGGCGTGAGCCACCGCGCCTGGCAGCACTGGCTTTCTATGCATGCCAGGCAGTAAGCCCGTTGCTTGGTAATAATGTTTCTGCCTGCTTTCATCATGGCCCCCTCTAGTCTGTTTGTAACACAGAGTAATCCCTTTAAAACCAAAGTCTGATCTTGTCTTCTCCTCTGCTCCTGACTCTTCCACGGTGTCCCTTGAAGAGCAAAGTGGCTGCTGAGACCATTGCATAATTTGCCCCTCCTCCACCACACCCACCTTCTAGCCAACTCTGCTGCCCACACACCCAGGTAGCTGAAGTGGAGGTTCTGAGATGCTTCTGGTATTGCTCCCAGAGTAACTCCTTTGAAAAAACAAACAAACAGATCTTCCCCTCCTCATATCCCCTGGCCAGGAGAGAGTCCGTCCTCTAACTTTGCCATTTCTCAGAAACTCCAGGCACACACCAGCTCATCTCCTTTGACCTTTCTGTTACTTCGTCCTAGAACATATCCACAAGGCCTGCTCCCTTACCTCCCTCAGACCTTGACACAAACCTTGTTTTCTGTTTTTTTTTTTAATTTTTAATTTTTTTTTTTTTATGGAGTCTCACTCTGTCACCCAGGCTGGAGGGCAGTGGCGTGATCTCAGCTCACTGCAACCTCCGCCTGCCAGGTTCAAGCAGTCCTCCTGCCTCAGCCTCCTGAGTAGCTGGGACTATAGGCACGTGCCATCATGCCTGGCTAATTTTTTTGTATTTTTAGTAGAGACGGGGTTTCACCATGCTGGCCAGGCTGGTCTCAAACTCCTGACCTCATGATCTGCCCGCCTCAGCCTCCCAAAGTACTGGGATTATAGGCATGAGCCACCGCGCCTGGCCTCAAACCTTGTTTTCGCAGTGAGCCTTTCTTTGGACACCTCACCTAAAATTGCAACCTCTTCCTGACCCCATGTCATGCCCTGCTTGATTTCTCCACATTCACTGTGTTCCAATTTGCTCTATAGTTTTCTTATTATCCCTCTCTGCACCAGGATGGCAGGAATTTTTATCTGTTCCTTTTGCTGCTATTTCCCCAGGGCCTGGCATGTTCTGGAAGCTCATGTTGAATGAATGAGAGCTTCAAGGCTCAAATGAAGTTTTACTCCTCCCAAAAGCCTCCCCAGTAGCAGCACAGCCATCATTAACTCTCTTCTCTGAGCCCCAGACTGTTTTCCTTGCACTTCTTCCTGTGTATTAGCTGCATCCCCGCTACACTCCCCTTATACTTGCCTGTGAGCTCCTCAAGGGCAGGGAACATGTCTTTGCTTCCCCTGGCATCAAGTATGGCTTGAAGCATGACCTGGGTACTCAAGAAATCCTTGATTTTTTTTTTTTTTTTTTGAGACAGTCATGCTCTGTCGCCCAAGCTAGAGTGCAGTGACAGATCTTGGCTCACTGCAACCTCCGCTTCCCGGGTTCAAGTAATTCTCCTGCCTTAGCCTCCTAAGTAGCTGGGATTACAGGCATGGGCCACTATGCCTGGCTAATTTTTTGTATTTTTAGTAGAGACAGGGTTTCACCATGTTGGCCAGGCTGGTCTCAAACTCCTGACCTCAAGTGATCCACCTGCCTTGGCTTCCCAAAGTGCTGGGATTACAGGCGTGAGCCACCGTGACTGGCCTGATTCTAGTTTTTTGGGAGAGGGTGGCAGGCATGCCTTTTTGTAGGGGAGAAAAAGTAATATCTTTTCCTCATTCATAGATAGATTCATAGCTGAAACCCCTCTAACAAAAGATAGATTAATAAGAGAAAAGCGTAAAACATTTGTTTAATACAAGTTTTATGTGACACGAGAATCTTCAGAAATGAAGACCCAATGAAACACGGAAATCTGTGAATATTTATACTTAGGTCTGAAGAATAGACAGACATACAGAAGCATGATGGGAAGACAGAAGGACATGGTCTAATGGGAATAAACTGGGGGGAACTCAGCAAGATCTGTTTGCTCAGGTTCTTTGTGGCATCTCTGTGTGACATTCCTTTCCTCTGGGTATAGGGTAGGACAATTGTCACATGAAAGTCTTCAGGCAAGAAGGGCAGGGGAAGGTGAGAGTGACCTTTCTCCTTCTGCTTTTTTCTGTTTCCAAGATGCCATATTTTGGGGTAGTATTTCCTACACCCCATCATTGTGAAAGCCTGCATCATTTAGATGGACAGTTGCCCCTTTGTTCAAAGCCTTGGATGCATTTGCTGAGAAGGTCCCTGGATACAAGACAATGCCATCAGTCTATCATTTCTGAGGAAGAGGTTCTTAAATAAAGGAGAAATTGGAAGGAAAAAATCAATTAGGATCAGGGAGATGGCTGCTCTGTGCCACCCCTTTCTCCCTTAGCTAAAGTGGCTTTTGATTGGACTGGGCTGTGTCTGAGCTGGAGCAGAAGCTAATCGAAGGCCATTTTTCTTTCTTTGCAAGGAGCAATGTTGATCAGAATAGCGAGAGCTTGAGTGTCAACTCTGCACTTATATAAAAATGGCCTTGGGGATGAATGCGCAACAATTATCCTGTGACCAGAGTCTTTTTCAGGAAGGACAAACCCAAGATTAGTGGTTAATGCCGGATCCCAAGGAGTCTTGCCCTGAAGCTGAGGAATTAATCCTGATACTGTGTATTTCCAGCTCAAGACCATTTGCAGGCCAGGTGCGGTGGCTCATGCCTGTAATCCCAGCACTTTGGGAGGCTGAGGTGGGCAGATCACGAGGTCAGGAGATCCAGACCATCCTGGCTAACATGGTGAAACCCTGTCTCTGCTAAATATACAAACAATTACCTGGGTGTGGTGACAGGTACCTGTAGTCCCAGCTACTCGGGAGGCTGAGGCAGGAGAATGGTGTGAACCCGGGAGGCGGAGCTTGCAGCGAGCCGATATTGTGCCACTGCACTCCAGCCTGGGTGACAGAGGGAGACTCCGTCTCAAAAAAAAAAAAAAAAAAAAAAGACGATTTGCAAAGGGGGCCTGTGCTTTCAAAATGGAAAGGAAATTAGACAGTAATTTCTTGAGGGGAGGGAGATGTGGTACTGTTTTAAAACAAGTTAAACTACTGAGGAGCACAGTGAAACAGCAAGAAAAACATTCTTATGTTCCAGCTCAGAATTCTGTCACTTACCAGCTATATGACCCAGGCAAGCCATGCGGCTTCTCTAAGCCTCAATTTCCTCATCTGTAAATAGAGACAATGATTTCTGTCTATCATTGTGTGAATTAAATTAGATTATACATGGGAAAGGCCATGGACAAAGTATAAATCCCTCTACAAATGTGGGGTATGATATTATTTGGCAAAGGCACATTGTACCCACAGTACCCTCCAGGAGCCCCAGCCTAGTTGGGAAGAGGGCACAGACCAATGGAATGACAAGGGACAGCCCAAGTGGGACCTGGGGTCACCCTGTCCCCATCAGAGCTCAATAAGAATGCCTTGAACTCCCATTCCTGCCCAGCGTTTTCTTTGCATTCTTGGAGAGAAGGCATACTTTATATTCTCACTGCAGACTGGCTGAGGATAGGGGGCAGTGTGGTTCAGTGAGTAGAATAGGGACTGTGGAGTCAGGCTGCCTGGGTTGGAATGCTAATTCACCATCTGCGTGAACTTGGGCAAGTTAGGTAACCTCTCTGTGCCTTGGGTTCCTCATCTGTAAAATGAGGTTAATGACCTATACCTCATTGGATTGTTGTGAGGATTAAACGAAGTTATGAGCAAAGTGTTTAGAAAAGCACTTAGATAAACACCGAGTGTCGTACTCAACTCAGGCTCCAGGCTCCCCAAAACAGATGCAGTTTATAAGGCATCTCTTCATCCCAAATGTGCTCACCCTGCCCTGTGCCAACCAGAGAACCTGGCCCCTCTCCTTGGCTTATCTTAAAACAAATAAAGGCAAAAACAAAAGTAAAAAGACACACACCAAAGGCTCTTTTGGGCCAGGCAGAGTGGCTCATGCCTGTAATCCCAGCATTTTGGGAGGCCAAGGTGGGTGGATCACCTAAGGTCAGGAGTTCAAGACCAGCCTGGCCAACATGGTGAAACCCCCTGTCTACTAAAAATACAAAAATTAGCCAGGCATGGAGGCATATGCCTGTAATCCCAGCAACTCAGGAGGCTGAAGCAGTAGAATCGCTTGAACCTGGGAGGTGAAGGTTGCAGTGAGCCGAGATCGTGCCACTGCACTCTAACCTGGGCAACAGAGCAAGACTTCATCTCAAAAATAAATAAATAAATAAAAATAAAGGCTATTTTGGCCTTAGAAAACTTTACTGAAGTACTGAAAGAAGTGGAGGAAATTTACACAAACATCTTAAAACATAGACAGCTTGTGTTTAAAAGTCTCTACTGTGCATCTGCCAACCTGCTTCTGCCATGTCACTGGGTCTGTCCTTCCCCTTTCATGAGCAAATGCTTCCCCCACTCCCATCCCATTCTGCCATGTCTTGTGAAAAGAAATTCAGCCCTCACTTTCTACAGCTTCTTCCTTCCAGGTCCTGCCTCGGGGCCTACCTTCTCATATCCAGATGGTGGTAACAGTATTTTCCTAAACCAGGACAATTTCCTTTCTAAGCAGGATTCTGGTGTTGCCTGCTAAGATAGCACATACCGTTTTCTCACCCTACTATAAACTCAAAAGTCATGAGATTGGATTTTGGGTTTTGAGTTGCCAGTGGTTAGAGGAAAAAGGGGGAGCTCTCTGGTAGAGACCAAGTGTAACCGCCCAACGGGTTCTCCTTGCCCACTGCCTAGACAGAGCCAATTTATCAAGACAGGGGAGCTGCAATAGAGAAAGAGTTTAATTCACACAGAGCCTGCTATACAGAGACTGGAGTTTTATTATTACTCAAATCAGTCTCCCCAAAAACTTGAGGATTGGGGTTTTTGAGGATAATTTGGTGGTGGGGGGGCGGGGTAGGTGGCAGTGAATCAGGAGTTCTGATTGGTTGGGTCAGAGATAAACTCATAGGGAGTCAAACCTGTCCTCTTGCACGGAGTTTGTTCCTGGGTGGGGGGCCACAAGACCAGATGAGCCAGTCTTTCCATCTGGGGTGGTGCCAGCTGATCCATTGAGTACAGGGTCTGGAAAATATTTCAAGCTCTGATCTTTGGTTTTACAATAGTGATGTTATCCCCAGCAGCAATTTGTGGAGGTTCAGAATCTTGCAGTCTCTAGTTGCATGACTCCTGAACCATAATTTCTAATCTTGTGGCTAATTTATTAGTTCTGCAAAGGCAATCTAGTTCCCAGGCAGGAAGGGGGTTTGTTTTGGGAAAGGGCTCTTATCATTTATGTTTCAAAGTTAAACTATAAACTAAGTTCTTCCCAGAGTTAGTTCAGTCTACACCCAGGAATGTACCAGGACAGCCTGGAAGTCAGAAGCAAGATGAGGTCAGTTAGGTCAGATCTCTTTCACTGTCATTATTTTCTCAGTTATAATTTTTGTAAAGGTGGTTTCACAAGAATAAGATGGGAAAAGCATTTCAGCGGGGGCTGGAGAAGAGAGGTGAGGCATATGGAGGCCCCTGGGCTGGGGCGGAAGCTATGGGTTATGCAATGTAAAGTGAGTATGCTGGGGGGCCTTGAAAACACCAGTGATTGGGAGAGGCAGCTTTGCTCCTCTTTGGGCTCCACTGAGCCTCCAAGGCTGACTTAGGAGAGGAGGCTGGAGGTATCGTTCTCTTCCCCTGCTTTTTTTTAGGCTGCCTTTGCCCATAGGCAAATCCCTATGTGCATCCCTAGGAAGATCCTGTGTTAGTTTTCCAATGATGCTGTAACAAGTTATTGCAAACTTGGCTTTAAACCACACAGATTTATTATTTTACAGTTCTGGAGGTCAGAAGTCCATAATGACTCTTAAAAGACTAAAATCAAGGCATTGGTAAGGCTAGATACTTCTGGAGGCTCTGAGGGAAAATCTGTATTCTTGCTTCTTTCAACTGAGGTCAGGCTGCCTGTGTTTCTTCGCTCGTGGCCCCTTCCTTGCATCACTCTAACCTCCGGCTCTCTCATCAGATCTTCTGCCTCCCTCCTATAAGGATACTTGCAATTATTCTTTTTTAAAAATTATTTTTAATTTTTAAAATATTTATTTTTTGAGATGGAGTCTTGCTCTGTGGCCCAGGCGGGAGTGCAGTGGCATGATCTCGGCTCACTGCAACTTCCACCTCCTGGATTCAAGTGATTCTCCTGCCTCATCCTCCCTAGTAGCTGGGATTACAGGCAGCCGCCACCACGCGCAGCTAATTTTTGTATTTTTAGTGGAGACAGGAGTTTCACCATGTTGGCCAGGCTGTCTCAAACTCCTGACCTCAAATGATTCTCCCGCTTCTGCGTTCCAGAGTGCTGGGATTACAGGTGTGAGCCACTGCGCCCAGCTGTATTTTTTATTTTTTGAGAGAGTCTCACACACAGCTGTAGTGCAGTAACATGATCACTGCTCACTGCAGCCTCAATCTCCCAAGCTCAAGCGATCCTCCCACCTCAGCCTCCCGAGTAGGTGCGGCTACAAGCATGCACCACCACACCTGACTAATTTTTGTATTTTTTATAGAGATGGGGTTTTGTCATGTTGCCCAGGCTGGTCTCAAATTCCTGGACTCAAGCAATTTGCCTGGCTCAGCCTCCCAAAGAACTAGGATTACAGACATGAGCCACTGCGCCTGGCCACTTGCAATTATTCTTATCTGAAGGTATACTCGGATAGTCTAGGATAATCTCCCCATCTCAAGATCTTTAAATCACATCTGAAAAGTCCCTTTTGCCACATAAAGTACCACACTCACAGGTAAACAGCAGTCTGTAGTGCCCAGTCAAGAGAAGAAGGTAAAAACTTCTTGTCCCTTCCTTTCCAAGGAGATTGGAAAGGAGATTCACAGGAGAAAAACATTTGTTTGGGTCATGATTCTGGTTAAAATTTGGTTTTGAGGCCAGGCACAGTGGCTCACGCCTGTAATCCCAGCAGTTTGGGAGTCTGAGATGGGCTGATCACGAGGTCAAGAGATTGAGACCATCCTGGCCAACATGGTGAAACCCCGTCTCTACTAAAAATACAAAAATTAGCTTGTCATGGTGGCGCACACCTGTAATCCCAGCTACTCAAGGAGGCTGAGGTAGGAGAATCACTTGAACCCAGGAGGGGGAGGTTGCAGTGAGTGGAGGTCATGCCACTGCACTCCAGCTTAGCAACAGAGCGAGACTCCATCTCAAAAAAAGAAAAAAAATTTGGTTTTGAGGTATCCATTAGTTATTGATCCTTTTCCTGCTAGGTACTGCTATTTCTTTCCTGTTTGTCTCATTTTGTGGCCTGAGAACTTGGCTTGACTTTTGACCTGTTGGGACATGCAAGTAGTGAGTTTCATGTGTGCAGGTGGTCAACTGTGGATTTGTTCTCTCCTCCCTCCAAAGAGACATTTCTATGGAAATGAAAGAAAAACAAACATTAATGATTGGAACAGACTATAAACCAGTTTCCCAGTCTGGAGGGCAGCTAGTAGAGAAGATTACTAGATGTTGAGTTTGAAACATCTTCTGTAGTTTGAATGTCCCTGGTGATATCTTCTGGTATTCCACTGAACTTTCTGAATGGCACACACAGCAACAGGCACAAAAGTTGTCCATACATGAGCTATTGTGGTAATGTCTCTGAAGTAAGTAAAGTGAGTATCAAGTCATCCAGCTTCAGCTTGCAGGGCTTTAGGAAAATGGCAGTTTTTCTTTGTAGTGATTCCAAGTCAAAAGGGTAGGAGAAAATCAGAAACGTTAGTCTGGAGAATCATAGCCAGATATTGGAAGACACTCCAATAGAAGAATTCAGGATCCAATCCCATTTACACGTAGAAAACAAAGCCTCAAAGACATGAATAGGACTAGAATCTGATAAAAGCAAAACTTCAGCCAAATGACATTTAAAGGAGTTTAATTGAGCAATGAACGATTCTCGAATCGGGGAGCCTCCCAAGCCAGTGGCTCTGAAACTCCAGTGAAGCCACATGGTGGAAGATTTATGAATAGAAAAAGGAAATTTATGTACAGAAATGGAAGTGAGGTACAGAAACAGCTGGATTGGTTACAGGTTGGTGTTCGCCTTATTTGAATGTGGTCTGAACAGTTGGCTACATTTGATTGGCCAAAACTTGGTGATTGGCACAAGCGTAGGCTGTTGTCTGTTTACACCTCCACTTGTTATAGTTCATGATGTACAGAGAAGCCTTTAGGCCAAACTTAAAATACGTAATGAGGCAGCTTTAGGCTAAACTTGATTTAACAAATCTAATAATGGTGCAGTGTAATTCTCTCTTGAAACATAATTTTTCTTTCTACAGTAACCCCTGTTTCAATCACAGATAATCACAGTAAGACTAATGTCAGGCCCCTGAGCCCAAGGCAAGCCATCGCATCCCCTGTGACTTGCACGTATACATCCAGATGACCTGAAGTAACTGAAGATCCACAAAAGAAGTAAAAATAGCCTTAACTGATGACATTCCACCATTGTGATTTGTACCTGCCCCACCGTAACTGATCAATGTACTTTGTAATCTCCCCCACCCTTAAGAAGTTTCTTTGTAATCTCCTCCACCCTTAAGAGGGTACTTTGTAATCTCCCCCACCCTTAAGAAGGTACTTTGTAATCTCCCCCACCCTTAAGAAGGTTCTTTGTAATTCTCCCTACCCTTGAGAATGTACTTTGAGAGATCCACCTCCTGCCCCCCAAAACATTGCTCCTAACTCTACCACCTTTCCCAAAACCTATAAGAACTAATGATAATCCACCACCCTTTGCTGACTCTCTTTTCGGACTCAGCCTGCCTGCACCCAGGTGATTAAAAGCTTTATTGCTCACACAAAGCCTGTTTAGTGGTCTCTTCACAAGGACGCAAATGAAATTTGGTGCCGTGACTCGGATCAGAGGACCTCCCTTGGGAGATCAATCCCCTGTCCTCCTGTTCTTTGCTCCACGAGAAAGATCCACCTACGACCTCAGGTCCTCAGACCGACCAGCCCAAGGAACATCTCACCAATTTTAAATCCGGTAAGCAGCCTCTTCTTACTCTCTTCTCCAATCTCTCTCACTATCCCTCAACCACTTTCTCCTTTCCACTCTTCAATCTCTCCCTTCTCTTAATTTCAATTCCTTTCATTTTCTGGTAGAGACAAAGGAGACACGTTTTATCCATGGACCCAAAACTCTGGCGCCGGTCACAGACTAGGGAAGGCAGCCTTCCCTTGGTGTTTAATCATTGCAGGGATGCCTCCCTATTATTCGCCCAGGTTTCAGAGGTGTCAGACCACGCAGGGATGCCCGCCTTGGTCCTTCACCCTTAGCGGCAAGTCCCGCTTTTCTGGGGGAGGGGCAAGTACCCCTCAACCCCTTCTCCTTCACCCTTAGCAGCAAGTCCTGCTTTTTGGAGGGGCAAGTACCCCTCAACCCCTTCTCCTTCACCCTTAGCAGCAAGTCCTGCTTTTCGGAGGGGCAAGTACCCCTCAACCCCTTCTCCTTCATCCTTAGCAGCAAGTCCTGCTTTCCAGAGGGGCAAGTACCCCTCAACCCCTTCTCTCCGTGCCTCTACCCCTTCTCTGGGGAAGGGGCAAGTACCCCAACCTCGTATCTCTGCGCTCACTTCTCTCTGGGTTTGCCTCCTTCACTATGGGCAACATTCCACCCTCCATTCCTTCTTCTTCTCCCTTAGCCTGTGTTCTCAAGAACTTAAAACCTCTTCAACTTACACCTGACCTAAAACCTAAATGCCTTATTTTCTTCTGCAACACCGCTTGGCCCCAATATAAACTTGACAATGGCTCTAAATGGCCAGAAAACGGCACTTTCGATTTCTCCATCCTATAAGACCTAAATAATTTTTGTCAAAAAATGGGCAAATGGTCTGAGGTGCCTTACGGCCAGGCATTTTTCACACTTCTTTCCCTCCCTAGCCTCTGTTCCCAATGCGATTCCTCCCAGATCCTCCTTCTTTCCCTCCTGCCTATCCCCTCAGTCCCAATCCCAAGCATCACTGACTCTTTCCAGGCTTCCTTTTCTACAGACCCATCTGACCTTTCCCCTCCTCCCCAGACTGCTCGTCGCCAGGCTGAGCTAAGTCCCAATTCTTCCTCAGCCTCCACTCCTCCACCCTATAATCCTTCTATCACCTCCCCTCCTCACACCTGGTCCGGCTTACAGTTTAGTTCCGTGACTAGCTCTTCCCCACCTGCCCAACAATTTCCTCTTAGAGAGGTGGCTGGAGCTGAAGGCATAGTCAGGGTACATGTACCTTTTTCTCTATCAGACCTCTCTCAGATCAGTCAACGTTTAGGCTCTTTCTCATCAGACCCCACTAAATATATACAGGAATTCCAGTATCTAACTCTGTCTTACAATTTAACCTGGAGTGATTTAAATGTCATCCTGACTTCTACCCTTTCCCCAGAAGAATGGGAAAGAGTTTTTTCTCTAGCCCAGTCTCACGCTGATAACCGCCGGCTTCATGAGCCAGACCTCCAGGAAGGCATTAGAGCAGTTCCCCGAGAGGATCCCCAATGGAACTACCAGGCAAATTCCCCAGGTATAGCTAGGCGAGATTACATGATTTCCTGCCTAGTTGAAGGGCTTAAAAAGGCAGCTTACAAAGCTGTTAATTATGACAAACTTGAAGAAACTACTCAAGGTAAAGATGAAAACCCAGCCCAGTTCATGGCCCGCTTAGCAGCTACGCTTAGACGCTATACCGCCCTAGACCCAGAAGGGCCAGAAGGCTGCCTTATTCTTAATATGCATTTTATCACCCAATCCACTCCTGACATTAGGAAAAAACTTCAAAAATTAGAATCTGGCCCTCAAACCCCACAACAGGAATTAATCAACCTCGCCTTCAAGGTGTACAATAACAGAGAGGAAGCAGCCAGACAGCAACGCATTTCTGAGTTACAATTACTTGTCTCTGCTGTGAGACAAAACCCAGCCACATTTCCAGCATACGAGAACTTCAAAATGCCTAAGCCATGGCAGTCAAGCATTCCCACAAGACTTCCTCCATCAGGATCTTGCTTCAAGTGCCAGAAATCTGGCCACTGGGCCAAGGAATGCT
Source organism: Nomascus leucogenys (assembly GCF_006542625.1). Lineage (NCBI taxonomy): Eukaryota > Metazoa > Chordata > Mammalia > Primates > Hylobatidae > Nomascus > Nomascus leucogenys. The sequence goes on along the minus strand of NC_044394.1, from coordinate 12,083,525 downwards.
CGCAGCCCGGGATTCCTCCCAAGCCATGTCCCATCTATGCAAGGACCCACTGGAAGGCAGACTGCCCAGCTCGCCCGGCAGCCACTCCTAGAGCCCCTAAAGCTCTAGCCCAAGGCTCTCTGACTGACTCCTTCCCAGATCTGCTCTGCTTAGCGACTGAAGATTGATGCTGCCCGATCGCCTTGGAAGCCCCCTGGACCATCACGGACGCCGAGCTTTGGGTAACTCTCACAGTGGAGGGTAAGTCCATCACCTGTTTAATCAATACGGGGGCTACCCACTCCATGTTGCCTTCTTTTCAAGGGCCTGTTTCCCTTGCCCCAATAACTGTTGTGGGTATTGACGGCCAAGCTTCAAAACCCCTGAAAACTCCCCCACTCTGGTACCAACTTTGACAACACTCTTTTATGCACTCTTTTTTAGTTATCCCCACCTGCCCAGTTCCCTTATTAGCCTGAGACATTTTAACCAAATTATCTGCTTCCCTGACTATTCCTGGACTACAGCCACATCTCATTGTCGCCCTTCTCCCCAACCCAAAGCCTCCTTCGACTCTTCCTCTCATATCCCCCCACCTTAACCCACAAGTATGGGACATCTCTACTCCTTCCCTGGCAACCAATCACATGCCCATTACCATCCCATTAAAACCTAATCACCCTTATCCCGCTCAACGCCAATATCCCATCCCACAGCATGCTTTAAAGGGATTAAAGCCTGTTATCACTAGCCTGCTACAGCATGGGCTTCTAAAACCTATAAACTCTCCTTACAATTCCCCCATTTTACCTGTCCAAAAACCAGACAAGTCTTACAGATTAGTTCAAGATCTGTGCCTTATCAACCAAATTGTTTTGCCTATCCACCCTGTGGTGCCCAACCCGTACACTCTTTTGTCCTCAATGCCTTCCTTCACAACTCACTATTCCATTCTTGATCTTAAAGATGCTTTTTTCACTATTCCCCTGCACCTCTCGTCCCAGCCTCTCTTTGCTTTCACCTGGACTGACCCTGACACCCATCAGTCCCAGCAGCTTACCTGGGCTGTGCTGCCACAAGGTTTCAGGGACAGCCCTCATTACTTCAGCCAAGCTCTTTCTCATGATTTACTTTCTTTCCACCCCTCCGCTTCTCACCTTATTCAATATATTGATGACCTTCTTCTTTGTAGCCCCTCCTTTGAATCCTCTCAACAAGACACACTTCTGCTTCTTCAGCATTTATTCTCCAAAGGAAATCGGGTATCCCCCTCCAAAGCTCAAATTTCTTCTCCATCCGTTACCTACCTCAGCATAATTCTCCATAAAAACACACGTGCTCTCCCTGCCGATCATGTCTGACTAATCTCTCAAACCCCAACCCCTTCTACAAAACAACTCCTTTCCTTCCTGGGCATGGTTGGATACTTTCGCCTTTGGATACCTGGTTTTGCCATCCTAACAAAACCATTATATAAACTCACAAAAGGAAACCTAGCTGACCCCATAGATCCTAAATCCTTTCCCCACTCCTCTTTCCATTCCTTGAAGACAGCTTTAGAGACTGCCCCCACTCTAGCTCTCCCTGACCCATCCCAACCCTTGTCATTACACACAGCCGAAGCGCAGGGCTGTGCAGTCGGAATTCTTACACAAGGACCAGGATTGCGTCCTGTAGCCTTTTTGTCCAAACAACTTGACCTTACTGTTTTAGGCTGGCCATCATGTCTCCGTGCAGCCGCTGCTGCCGCCCTAATACTTTTAGAGGCCCTCAAAATCACAAATTATGGTCAACTCATTCTCTACAGCTCTCATAATTTCCAAAATCTATTTTCTTACTCACACCTGACACATACTTTCTGCTCCCCGGCTCCTTCAGCTATACTCACTCTTTGTTGAGTCTCCCACAATTACCATTGTTCCTGGCCTGGACTTCAATCTGGCCTCCCACATTATTCTGGATACCACACCTGACCCTCATGACTGCATCTCTCTGATCCACCTGACGTTCACCCCATTTCCCCACATTTCCTTCTTCCCTGTTTCTCACCCTGATCACACTTGGTTTATTGATGGCAGTTCCACCAGGCCTAATCGCCACTCACCAGCAAAGGCAGGCTATGCTATAGTATCTTCCACATCTATCATTGAGGCTACTGCTCTGCCCCCCTCCACTACCTCTCAGCAAGCCGAACTAGTTGCCTTAACTCAAGCCCTCACTCTTGCAAAAGGACTATGCATCAATATCTATACTGATTCTAAATATGCCTTTCATATTCTACACCACCATGCAGTCATATGGGCTGAAAGAGGTTTCGTCACTACACAAGGGTCCTCCATCATTAATGCCTCTTTAATAAAAACTCTGCTTAAGGCCGCTTTACTTCCAAAGGAAGCTGGGGTCATTCACTGCAAGGTGCATCAAAAGGCATCAGATCCCATTGCTCTAGGCAATGCTTATGGCGATAAGGTGGCTAGACAAGCAGCTAGCTCTCCAACTTCTGTCCCTCACAGCCAGTTTTTTTCCTTCACTTCAGTCACTCCCACCTACTCCCCCGCTGAAACTTCCACCTATCAATCTCTTCCCACACAAGGCAAATGGTTCTTAGACAAAGGAAAATATCTCCTTCCAGCTTCACAGGCCCATTCTATTCTGTCGTCATTTCATAACCCCTTCCATGTAGGTTACAAGCCGCTAGCCCGTCTCTTAGAACCTCTCATTTCCTTTCCATCATGGAAATCTATCCTCAAGAAGATCACTTCTCAGTGTTCCATCTGCTATTCTACTACCCCTCAGGGATTGTGCAGGCCTCCTCCCTTTCCTACACATCAAGCTCGGGGATTTGCCCCTGCCCAGGACTGGCAAATTGACTTTACTCACATGCCTCGAGTCAGAAAACTAAAATACCTCTTGGTCTGGGTAGACACTTTCACTGGATGGGTAGAGGCCTTTCCCACAGGGTCTGAGAAGGCCACCACGGTCATTTCTTCCGTTCTGTCAGACATAATTCCTCGGTTTGGCCTTCCCACCTCTATACAGTCTGATAACGGACCAGCCTTTACTAGTCAAATCACCCAGTTTCTCAGGCTCTCGGTATTCAGTGGAACCTTCGTATTCCTTACCATCCTCAATCTTCAGGAAAGGTAGAACAGACTAATGGTCTTTTAAAGGTACACCTCACCAAGCTCAGCCTCCAACTTAAAAAGGATTGGACAGTACTTTTACCTCTTGCTCTTCTCAGAATTCGAGCCTGTCCTCGAGACGCTACAGGGTACAGTCCATTTGAACTTTTATATGGACGCACTTTCTTGCTTGGCCCCAACCTCATCCCAGACACCAGCCCTCTAGGCGACTATCTTCCAGTCCTCCAACAGGCTAGACAGGAAATTCGCCAGGCTGCTAATCTTCTCTTGCCTACTCCAGATCCCCAACCATATGAAGACACCCTAGCTGGACGATCAGTTCTTGTTAAGAATCTGACCCCTCGAACTCTACAACCTCAATGGACCGGACCCTACTTAGTCATCTATAGTACCCCGACTGCCGTCTGCCTGCAGGACCCTCCCCACTGGGTTCACCGTTCCAGAATAAAGCTGTGTCCATCGGACAGCCAGCCTAATCCCTCCTCTCCCTCCTGGAAGTCGCAAGTACTCTCCCCTACTGCCCTTAAACTCACTCGTATTTCTGAAGAACAGTAATAATCCTTATGAGCCTAATACGTCCCTTCATTCTATTAGGTCTGTTTGTCCTTACCCTACTTTTTGCAAGAGGGCTTTACGAAGTCACCCCCACCACTTAGGCCGAGCCCCAAAAAACTAGTCATCCCTACTATCTCCTGCCTTGTCATACTCCTATTCTCCGTTCTCAACTACTTATAAATGCCCTACTCTTGTTTACACCACCGGCTTCCACTGTTTCTTCAAGCCATCACAGCTGATATCTCTTGGTGCTATCCCTAAACTGCCACTCTTAACTCCCTCTTAGAGCGGATAGATGATCTTTGCTGGCAGGGCACCCTCCAATACTTCCACTCTGATGAAGTTCTATTCTTTACTTTTATACTCACTCTTATTCTCATTCCCATTCTTATGCCACCCTCTACCTCTCCCCAGCTATCTCCACCACACTATCAACCTTACCCATTCTCTCCCAGCTGCTTCTAATCCCTCCTTAGCAAACAACTGCTGGCTTTGCATTTCCCTTTCTTCAGTGCCTACACAGCTGTCCCCGCCTTACAGACAGACTGGGCAACATCTCTTGTCTCCCTACACCTCCGAACTTCCTTTAACAGCCCTCACCTTTACCCTCCTGAAGAACTCATTTACTTTCTAGACAGATCCAGCAAGACTTCCCCAGACATTTCACATCAGCAAGCTGCTGCCCTCCCCGCACTTATTTAAAAAACCTTTCTCCTTATATTAACTCTACTCCCCCCATATTTGGACCTCTCACAACACAAACTACTATTCCTGTGGCTGCTCCTTTATGTATCTCTTGGCAAAGACCCACTGGAATTCCCCTAGGTAATCTTTCACCTTCTCGATGTTCCTTTACTCTTCATCTCCGAAGCCCAACTACACACATCACTGAAACAACTGGAGCCTTCCAGCTCCATATTACAGACAAGCCTTCTATCAATACTGACAAACTTAAAAACATCAGCAGTAATTATTGCTTAGGAAGACACTTACCCTGTATTTCACTCCATCCTTGGCTACCTTCCCCTTGCTCATCAGACTCTCCTCCCAGGCCCTCTTCTTGTTTACTTATACCCAGCCCCGAAAATAAAAGTGAAAGGTTGCTTGTAGATACTCAACGTTTTCTCATACACCATGAAAATCAAACCTCCCCCTCTATGCAATTACCCCATCAGTCCCCATTACAACCTCTGACAGCTGCTGCCCTAGCTGGATCCCTAGGAGTCTGCGTACAATACACCCCTTTCAGCACTCCTTCTCATCTTTTTACTTTACATCTCCAGTTTTGCCTCGCACAAGGTCTCTTCTTCCTCTGTGGATCCTCTACCAACATGTGCCTACCTGCTAATTGGACAGGCACATGCACACTAGTCTTCCTTACCCCCAAAATTCAATTTGCAAATGGGACCAAAGAGCTCCCTGTTCCCCTCATGACACCAACATGACAAAAAAGAGTTATTCCACTAATTCCCTTGATGGTCGGTTTAGGACTTTCTGCCTCCACTATTGCTATCGGTACTGGAATAGCAGGCATTTCGACTTCTGTCACGGCCTTCCGTAGCCTAATGACTTCTCTGCTAGCATCACAGACATATCACAAACTTTATCAGTCCTCCAGGCCCAAGTTGACTCTTTAGCTGCAGTTGTCCTCCAAAACCACCGAGGCCTTGACTTACTCACTGCTGAAAAAGGAGGACTCTGTATATTCTTAAATGAAGAGTGCTGTTTTTACCTAAATCAATCTGGCCTGGTATATGACAACATAAAAAAACTCAAGGATAGAACCCAAAAACTTGCCAACCAAGCAAGTAATTACGCTGAACCCCCTTGGGCACTCTCTAATTGGATGTCCTGGGTCCTCCCGATTCTTAGTGCTTTTTTCTCCTTTTTTTATTTGGACCTTGTATCTTCCATTTAGTTTCTCAATTCATCCAAAACCGTATCCAGGCCATCACCAATCATTCCATACGACAAATGTTTCTTCTAACATCCCCACAATATCACCCCTTACCACAAGACCTCCCTTCAGCTTAATCTCTCCCACTCTAGGTTCCCATGCCGCCCCTAATCCCACTTGAAGCAGCCCTGAGAAACACCACCCATTCTCTCTCTCCATACCACCCCCCAAAAAATTTTTGCCGCCCCAAGACTTCAACACTATTTTCTTTTATTTTTCTTATTAATATAAGAAGGCAGGAATGTCAGGCCCCTGAGCCCAAGCCAAGCCATCGCATCCCTTGTGACTTGCACGTATACATCCAGATGGCCTGAAGTAACTGAAGATCCACAAAAGAAGTAAAAATAGCCTTAACTGATGACATTCCACCATTGTGATTTGTTCCTGCCCCACCCTAACTGATCAATGTACTTTATAATCTCCCCCACCCTTAAGAAGGTTCTTTGTAATTCTCCCTACCCTTGAGAATGTACTTTGAGAGATCCACCTCCTGCCCCCCAAAACATTGATCCTAACTCCACCGCCTATCCCAAAACCTATAAGAACAAATGATAATCCACCACCCTTTGCTGACTCTCTTTTCGGACTCAGCCCGCCTGCCCCCAGGTGAAATAAACAGCCATGTTGCTCACACAAAGCCTGTTTGGTGGTCTCTTCCCATGGACGCGCATGAAAAAGGCCTTTTACCAATTGTGTCTTGTTAAAAGGAGAACAGATTTTAACTGAATTTGTACAAATAACTATATTGCCATGAACATAAGAGCACTCAATACGAGTTTGGTATTTGGCAGTACCATCCAGAGGTAGAGAAAATACCCCATATGCATACTATACATACATAGATATACATAAACAGATAGATGCAAACAGAAATCTTCAAGTTTTTATTTAAAAATTTTAGCCATGTGCCAGGTACTGTAATATAAAACTCCCTAGTTTATAAAAGAGTAGTTTATAAAAGAGTAATTGGATCTAAATTGTTTCTGGCAGATGGAATAAGTTAAGATTACTCTCTCAGATGGATAAAGCTTTTTACTAATTGTGGTAAAGACTTGAAATTTTTAAAAATGCCAGTTGGTTTCTAAATAGCTTTCTCCCCTCCCCCACCTTCTTCTGAGAGTCTTCTCCCCAAAATTTGCATCTCAAAAAGATGGTGCTTAGGTCCTAAAGAAGACATGGTAGAAAATTTACATCTTAAAGGCACGGAGAAAGGATATGTTTTCTCCAAGAAGGAGTTTTGGTGTGTATTTGCTTATTATCAGAGGTCATATGGAGGCTGTGGACTAAATTTTAGGCAATTACTGAGGAGACTCCAGCAGCTGTATGAATGTCCCCAAAGACCATCTGAGTGGATAAAATATCCAGTTATTTCTAATTAACCCTTTTCCTTTTCAGCTTCAGAGAGTTGATCTGGGGGACCCTCAGTCCCTTGAGAGCAGTGGAGCCAAAAGTTCAAGTGACTGAGGGTCTGGAATAGGAAAGAAAAGAGTTTGGCAGGGGTGGATGGAAAGGTGGAGGAGGTGAGGCAGGAAAATAGGGTCTAGAGGCAGGGAACTTAAAGCCAGTGCACACTTCAGCTATGACAGGAAATATCCTCTTGATTTTTTTTTTTTTTTTTTTGTGAGACAGAGTCTCACTCTGTCGCCCAGGCTGGAGTGCAGTGGCGTGATCTTGGCTCACTGCAACCTCCACCTCCTAAGTTCAAGCGATTTTTCTGCCTCAGCCTCCTGAGTGGCTGGGTTTACAGGTGTGTGCCTTTTTTTCGTATTTCTTTTAGTAAGGCAGGGTTTCACCATGTTGGCCAGGCTGGTCTCGAACTCCTGCCTCTGGTGATCCACCCTCCTTGGCCTCCCAAAGTGCTGGGATTACAAGCGTGAGCCACCATGCCTGGGCGTTCTGAAAGTTTTTCTTTAGTCCATTGATGTTAAAGTTATCAGAAATCTGTGTTCAGGAATACCCGTTAGAGTATTCTTCATGAAAATCAATTTAGGACTATAGATCACTGCAAATGCTTTTAGAGAAGAATTTAAAACAATAGTATGAATGACAGGCCAGGCATGGTGGCTCATACCTGTCCTGTAATCCCAGCACTTTGGGAAGCCAAGGCAGGTAGATGACTTGAGGCCAGTTTGAGACTGGCCTGGCAAACATGGCGAAACCCTGTCTCTACCAAAAATAACAAAAATTAGCCAGGCGTGGTGGCACGTGCCTCTAATCCTAGCTACGTGGGAGGCTGAGGCACAAGAATCTCTTGAATCTAGAAGGCAGAGGCTGCAGTGAGCCGAGACTGTGCCACTGTACTCCAGCCTAGGTAACAGTGAGACTCTGTCTCAAAAAATAAAATAAAATAAAATAAAATAGCTGTGGATGACAATAACTTAAAATAGCCATGGTTAAATCTGATGAAAGTTTTCAATTGACAAAGAAATTTAGTTATTTCTATTACATGCAGCATTTTAAGATAACAACCAGAATTATGACTGACCACATCACATCAGGATAGTCAAGAATTTTAAAAATTTAATATAATCATTAGAATATTCACATTAATAACATATCTATACAAATATAACTGTAGAAAAGATTTAACATAACAAAATTATGACTGATAGCATTTTAGATTTTTATAACATTATATAATCTGGAGAACATTTATATCAATAAATGTAACTGAAAGAAGATCTAGCATCAATTATTATTTGACAATTTCCTCCCTTTTCCTACAATTTACCTTAGCCAGGCATGGTGGCATGAGTCTGTGGTCCCAGCTACTTGGGAGGTTGAGGTAGGAGGATCGCTTGAGTCCAGGAGGCAGAGGTTGCAGTAAGCCAAGATGGCGCCATTGCACTCCAGCCTGGGTGACAGAATGGCACCTTGTCTCAAAAAAAAAAAAGAGAAAAAGAAAAAACAATCTGTATTCCATACAATTTACCAAATAAGTCTAATCATTTAATATCTCTACAGGATGAGAGATACATTCTTTGAAGATTTCCAGGGGCCTAGCTTGAAAATGCCAAAGTTAATTTTAGGCCAAAAAGACTTAATTTAGTATTTTGATGCTGGGAAACCTACCAAAGATGTCAAAAGTTTCAAAACACTTGATCAAAACAGAATCACAGGTCATTACAAAATAATACTTATTTGTTTAACCAGAGTGATCATCAAAAGACCTTAAAAACAATACAGAAAGTTACATGGATGTAAAAACCTTAACCCTTTTAAAGGTCAGCTTTTCTAAGTACTCAACCTAATAAAGACAATGCTGGAATTATCTTGATAAAATGGAAAATCTGTGTGTGTGTTTTTTAGGCCAGTTACCAAAAAGGTAAAGAAGAACTTCCTGTACTGTGACTGCTTCTCCTTATGGGAAGCCTGTTTAGATAACTGGGAAGTCAAACCTGATGAAAAAGATATTTGAATATAATTAGACACAAGAAGAGTGTGTCTAGGGCTATGTGTATACACTACATTAAGGAATGTAAACAAGAAAACTAGTACCTTGACGAGGGGCATAATAGCTCTTAGTAACAGCATGAGAAGTCCCCTGGTTACATGGAACAATTCAGACATATCAGGAAAAGCCAAGATTACGGAATCAAGTTATACTGGAAGAAAACATTGCTTTTTCTAGACCTTCAAGATAAAACATTTCTGTGTCAGGCCACAACAGCAGAGTTAGAGCCACAGGAAAAAAAGTTCCAGGAGTTGACAAAAATAAGGAGACAGTTATCCCAGCCAAGCCAAAAGATAGACCTTTTCAAAGGGAAACAGAACAGAGGCAATGATGACCTGCAAGTCACGTGCGGTGAGGTACAATAAAAGTTGAACTTCTGAGATATAAATCTGATGCCCTAGGTTGTGCGTGGGGTTAGCCGTAGGGAAATCGTTAAATGGGGGATGGGGTCTGCATCACCTCCCCATACCAAGGCTCTTGGATCCACTGAACATTTACCCCCACACCAAAGCTAGAGGCATGCCTTGCCAAACAGAACCCTGTACAATCAAATGATATTCTGCCTGGCCAGCGCTGTGGTGGGTGGATCACCTGAGGTTGGGAGTTAGAGACCAGCCTGGCCAACATGGTGAAACCCCGTCTCTACTAGAAATACAAAAATTAGCCGGGCATAGTGGTGCACACCTGTAATTCCACTTCAGCCACTCAGGAGGCTGAAGGACAAGAATTGGAGGTGGAGGCAGGAGGCGGAGGTTGCAGTGAGCTGAGATCGCACCACTGCACTCCAGCCTGGGGGATAGAGCAAGACTTCGTCTCAGAAAAAAAAAAAAAAAAAAAAAAAATGCTCTTCTGCCTGACCCAAACTGAATCCTCCCCACTTGCAGCCCTACCCCCAGTTGCCAGCCCCATGGGATGGAGCCAAGGACTCAAGGCAAAGGCTACCAACACGTGTAGGTCTCCTCAGGGCACACTCCTTATTTCGTCTGACCATGGGTGTGCATTTACAGTCTGGGGTGAAGATGTGCCCCTAGAAGCACTAATGGTGAGGTTTCAGGACTATCACAAGCTGGCCTTGCTCTAGGCTACAAAGTTACCCCTTGAGGACAGCCACCAATCACGATGCTGGAAGGGATCTACCTGGCTCTTAGAGGACAATGCCATCAGCCTCAGGGCACCCACGTGTGTTGCAGGGGTAGTGCCAAAAAGGCTTTGCCCGGGCCCTGGAGCCTTCCCTCAGGGCTCTCTGCTCCTCCCTGCACTAGGTCTCTCTGACCGGATCCCCTCTGACGTCAGGATGGGACTGGAGGTCTGGGTAGGGGTGTCCTCTGCGGTTCCACTTGGGTCCAGGCAATCGTTCATCTTCTAAATGCATCATCATTTCATCAGGGTAGAGGGAGTAGGCAGGCAGGAGGGGGAGACGGTGGAGTTGGGTTTGAGGGAGTTCAGGAAATGCCACCCCCAAATATGCCACTTTGGTATGTTGATTGCTTGCAACCGAGGGCACGTGGGAGACAGCAGATGCAGGCAGAGGCATTCTCTGAGCTCCCCTTATCGGCCAAAAGACAGATCCTCCAAACAGAACGCAAAGGTCATGAGTCTCCTCCCCAGGAATCTCATCAACCAGGGAATACTGGCCCATGTCACAGGACAGGAGACTGGGGATCGGCCCCATACCAAGACAGACTTTGTTACTGGCTGTCACCTACTCTTCTCAGGCTCATCCATCCTTCCCCAAGTCATTTACTCTCCTCTAAGTTGCCTACATCGCCCCTCCCCTCTCCCCTGGGAAGAAGGTACATACAAGCTCCAACCCTTTCCCTTCTGGGAGTCCCCGAGTTACCAGCAGCAGTTACTGCAGGCCCGGGTAGGAGGACAGAGTGAAAATCAAGAACCACAGCAGTTCACTGATTTCCATTTCTCAAACTCTGCTGTTTGAAAGCAGAGAAGAAAGAAATGTGCACATGTGCACATATGTGGGTATTCATACCTAACATGCGGACTCCAGGTCTGGAGGGGAGGAGGCTATGCTAACACGAATGCCTGCCTGTGTGTGGGCTCTCAAGTGGGGGCAGTGTGGAAACAGCGTCTCCTTTCTGGTCATCAACAGTCCGCGGCAGTGAGAGGAAGAGACCCAAATGTTTGGGAGACTTGAGTTCTAGCCCCACTGGTTCCCTTAACGAGCTGAGGCTTGGGGCAAAACATTTGACCTCCCTGGGAGTCACCAGGTTTCACAATTCCTCTGTTTGTGATTCTGAGACTCACTCAGGAGTGACTTCAGTGGGATGTACCATCATTCAGAGAAGACCCTGCCTAAGGACTCAGACGGTTTATGTTGTCTGGACACAGGCAGTAGACGACACAGCTTGGCCAGGTCTCAGATCAGGATTCCCCTTCTCCCCTGGTGCCCTGGCAGCTGTGTGGAATACAGGAGCCATGGAAGCCTCTGGGTGTGGCTGAGTTGCTGGATCCCACTTAGTGAATCTTTGCCTGATTGCCTGGTGGGAGCAGAGCTGCCTTGCTCCACATGGGGCTGGGTGGAATGTGGAGACAACTTTGCTGTGCCTCCATGGCTTCTCAGACCACACCTGGACCCCACCGGGCTCAGCTCCAGTACTCACTGCAGCAGGGACCCAGCTGACACTGTCAGAGGAAGAAGAAACCAGCTCTGGCCTCCATTCACCCTGGGATGGGGTATGGGTTGGCTGGGGTGGTAATGAAGGTCTTCCGCCAGAGAAGGGGTCCAGAGCTCTGAGAAATTGTCCAGAAAGAGCAGAGTCCTGGCAAGACAAGACTCAGGCAAGCTTCCCCTCCTGCCAGGATCTCAGAGGGAGACCCTGCATCCTCCACACCCGCTCAGCGGTGCAGGGGCGTCAGGCAGTGCACAGCAGTCAGCATTCAGCCCTTTGGCTTTTGCCTTTTAGTGTCTCTCCGAAGGCTTATTATACGGAAACCATAAATACTGACTTTAGGCTACAAAAACGTAGTCTCTGAGAGCACCTGGTCATCCAGTTATCTTAAAAAATAATCAAATTACTGACAGGCCAGGTGCAGTGGCTCATACCTGTAATCCCAGCACTTTGGGAGGCCGAGGCAGGAGGATTGCTTGAGCCTAGGAGTGCGAGATCAGCCTGGGCAACAGAGTGAGACCCTGTGTCTAAAAAAAAAAAAAAAACAGAATATAAATATGTTAGCCAGGCATGATGGAGTGTGCCTGTAGTACCAGCTATTTGGGAGGCTGAGGTGGGAGGATAGCTTGAACCCAGGAGGTCAAGGCTGCAATGAGCTAATTGTGCCATTGCACTCCAGCCTGGGCAACAGAGCAAGACCCTGTCTCAAAACAAAACAAAACAAAACAAAACATCACTGACAGAGAAAAATATCAGGACTTTTGCAACAGGAATAATACCAAGGTATGCAGGGCTGAATACACAGACAATGAGTCAAATGACCACGCAAGTTTCTTCATAGCAAGAAGGGGCTACCTCAGAGGCAAACTCAAGGGTGACAGTTCCCCTTGAGCCCCACAGTTCAAGAAGGAGGGACACCTCCCCTAGTTCCCAGGCTCTCAACTCCTCATGTGCTACATCCACCACTGTTTCAGCATTTATGCAGCCTAGACTTCCTCTAGCATGGCCCCTCACCCTCAGGGAGATGGCCCAGGAGCAAGGCAGAGCATGGCCAAATGCACAGAGAAGGGTCCACTCCGTGAGGGTCAGGGAGTCAAGAAAGGCTTTCCTGGGAGAGGCACTGGTATTGGCCTCCAAGGACAAGTGGGATTGCATGGGGAGAGACTGGCACAACAAAAGTTTTTTTTTTTTTTTTTTTTTTCATGCCAACTACTTTGGTCAAACAAAACATTTTAGAAAAACATTTGATGAACTGTTATCTGCTAGGCAGTGTGCTAAGTACTTTATATAAGTTGTCTCATTGGTTCTCACAACACTCTGAGGTAGGAGCGATTCCTTTTTCACCAGTGAGGGAACAGAGGCCCAGAGGAGTTAAGTTTGTCCAAGGCCACACAGCTAGTAAGCAGTACAGCCAGGACTTGAAGCCCGGTCCCTGATGACACAGCTCATACTCTTAACACCTCAGTCAGATATAAGAGCGGCGGAGTGGACGCTCCATTCCTGCGCCCTAAACTTTTGTGAGTCCCCCAACAAGGGCACAGAGAGCTCTCTGGGCTGCAGGGCTGCTGAGAGGTGATGAAGGCCACACCTCAGCCTCCAGCCAGACCTGCACCTCCAGATCAGAGGCATTTGGGCAGCAGTCTTGTTGCTGAGCTTCCAGGAAAGTAGGTCCACAATTCCAAAGCAGGCCTTGCAGACATAAAGAGTTATTCTGCCATAAGAGGGTTCCATGGCCAGATGAACTCGGTGACACTAGTTTGAACAAAGCTCATTGGGTTTACTTCCCACAGGACTTCCCAGAACCTGCATCTGCTAGTGGGCCTTGTCAATCTCCAAGAGGACATAGAATAGTGTATTTCCCTACCTCCTCCGACCACCAGAGCCCTTCAAGCCATGTCCTTTCCTTTAGGAGTACTTATTTCTTTTGGTTCTGCCTTTGAGTGGTATGTCAACCCCCTTGATAATTACAGCCTGCTGTAGGTGTGCTGGGGTAGGAAGATCACTTTAAGGCCAGAACCTTAAAGGGAAACCAGGCCCCCTGGGGGGATGTCATGCTGGCAGCAGTGGCTGGAGAGAGGCCCTTGAGGGAAAGGTGGAACTCAAGGAACCAGAGACAGGACTACCTGGGGAGTCTCCTTCATTGCATCTTGCCTCCTGTCCCAGCACCCCTTCTCCAGCCTTCTGGTATCAGACCTCAAATCAGCTCAGTCCTGAGGTGTGCTCACCAAACGTCGTATCTCCTAAACTGGGGGTCCCTTGGCCAGCAGCAGAAGTGTGCAGTCATGGGGGCTACCTCCTTGCTCTAGCCCACTTGTGCACACCTTCCCTTCATTGTGGAACACCCTGCTGTGAGGAGCCACGCTTCAGAGAGGCCCTCACCTTTGCCATTTTGGAGGTATTTGCATATTTAAACTAAGCCGGAACCACGGACTGAGAGCCTTTGCCCCACAAGCAGAGCAGCAGCTGGAAGGAAGGAGAGGCGGTCCTTGCAGGTGCTCTCAAAAGCCCTCTTTACAGGCGACCAATGGTTTTCAAGCCACTAACACAGCCCTTCTCAACCTGACTGTACGTAAGACACACTTGAGAATCTTTAAAAACGACCTCTGACCCCGTAACCACCTCGAATTAAATTAGAATCTCGGGTCCCAAGCATCAGTAATTTGCGAAATCTTCCCCAAGTGATTCTAATGTGCTGCCAGGGAGGCAAACTGCTGCTAGAGCCCAGCTCCTCAAAGTGCAGCCTGGGACCAGCAGCCCCCAGGTGTGGTTAGAAATGCCCCCCGGCCTACTGAATCAGAGCCTGCATTTTAATGACCCCCTTGACTCATATTCCCATTAGAGTTCTAGGGCCTTGTTACCATCACCTGTGTCAGCATCCAGCTGCAGTGGCAAGCGTGCTGGGCCACGCCCTAACCCTTTCTTGCGCCTTCCTGCTGATAACCCCGGAAAGCTCGCTGGCCCTCGCTCTGTGCCTTGGCTTCCTTATCTGTTGTAAGGAACATGGCTGTGCTTTGGTCAAGGATAGGCCAAGGTAGGATGTTTACATCTCACGTGACTCAGCGTAGCCCGCAGGCGTATAACTCCACTTGTTATCACAGCCATGTAGCTATAACATGGGAACGTCATCACTTGGCTCTATGCCACTATTGTCTGTAAAAGGTACAATTGCCCTATTGACACTGTACAGGTGCGCTGGTTCCCAGAGAAAGAGAGAGAGCCAGAGATGTCCGTTTTTGCAGACGGACGGGGAAAGCCAGGACACAGCTTGGCCCCCTAGTGCCCAGAGAGTGAAAGAGTTAAGCTGCGGACCCTGAAGGCAGAGGAGGGCTGGTCACGCAGCTGTATGTGGGAGCTGCCAGCTCAAGCAGCCCAGACAAGGCAGACAGTGTGAGAAAGCTGCTGATGTGAGCTGCTGCTGAATAAAATCATTCACCTGCCTACAGTCCCCTGAATGTTCTTTCTGCTCATTCACCCACTCCTTCTGGACTTCAACATGACCTTTGGCATAGTCGTGAACCTGACATCTGTAATATGTAGATGTTGGACAAAGTGAGTCCTAGCTCTGCCGTCACCACCACCATCATCATCACCTCTCATTGAGGGCCTACTATGTGCAGCCAGGCTCTGAACTAGGTCTGTCCATGCTCTGCCTGAGTCTCTTCAGCTGTCCAGTGGGGACACAGGCATGTCTTGCTCAGCACTGTCATCGTGCACAGAGCTCACGGAACTGAGGCTGAACCATGCAGCGTGAACTGTGCACCTCCCAGCCTGGCTCTTCTCCCTTCGCTACATCTTTCATGCCTTTTTTTTTTTTTTTTTTTTTTGAGACAGAGTCTCACTCTGTCGCCCAGGCTGAAGTGCAGTGGGGCAATCTCGGCTCACTGCAAGCTCCGCCTCCCGGGTTCACGCCATTCTCCTGCCTCAGCCTGTCCGAGTAGCTGGGACTACAGGCGCCCGCCACCACGCCCGGCTAATTTTTTTTTTTTTTTTTTTTTTTGTATTTTTAGTAGAGACGGGGTTTCACCGTGGTCTCGATCTCCTGACCTCGTGATCAGCCTGCCTCGGCCTCCCAAAGTGCTGGGATTACAAGCGTGAGCCACCACGCCCGGCCTTCATTCCTCTCTTTAACATCTTGTGCTTCTACTGAAGGTCTTTGTTTCCCAGCAAATATTTTGCAAAGGACAAACAAACAGAGCATTATTTTATGGTTTAAAGGGACGACTGTGACCGCGTAAGGGCTGTAAATTTCAAGTGGATGTGGGAGCATGCTCTAGGTCTCACATCCACTTGAGACCCACCTCCCTGCCTTTAGCCCCACAGGAAAGAATGGTGGGAAGAAGGGATGGCCAACATCCCCTAATGGTATGCCAATCATGAGCAATAAGTGACGATGTCAGGACAGAGCCGCACAGAGGTCCCGATATAAAGATCTCAGTAGCCCTGATTCATGCAAAGCCCCCTCCCCCAGCATCCTTCAATAAGTAGGATAAGTTTATAATAACCCAGACCCCAAGGTGGTCATGCAAGCTGGTTGTAGACAGTTGCCCTTTTCTACCCTACATCCAATCCAGCTTCCATAGGATTGAAGATTCCTTCTCTAGAACTCTTTATGTGCACGTTGTAGGCTGAAAAGGCCACCCACTTTTTTCCACCTCCCTGATAGTCAAGGTGCCAGCTATGATCCAGGCCTTACTTATCAGGGATCTGGGCAGGAGCGTTATTAATTCTGGAGTAAGTAATATAAAAGAGCAGGCACAGAGGAGGCCCCTTAGGCCCACGAGGTGGCTGAGGGGGCAACGGGATGACAGTTTGCGGTGACAGGTCATCTGGCATTGACAGGTATCCAACATGGGAGGTGGCCAGGCTGCCCATGGTAAGATCCAGTGTCTGAAGCTGTGTGGTCCTCACCTCCTCATTCCTGGGGAGTGATTTGTGCTTCTGGCTGCCTTCTCTTCCCTTGGTTCCCACCTGATTTCTGAGCTTCATTCTTCAAATTTATGGCAATTCTGTGAGCTACCCACCCCCCCAAATACTTACTAGATTACTTTTTCTGCTTAAATGTGCTGAAACGAAGACTCTGATGGAAGCACACATTAACTGAGAAAGTGTACGATAAAGCACTTTGTAAAGTACCCGGAAAATGTTCGTTGTCAATATCCAAGATCTCCCTCTAGGCAGAAAATCCTCACAGACACCTGCCCTCTCCACCTGGCCCTAGTAGCTCCACAGAAATCCTCCTCCACCCTCTAGGTCTGCAGGACCAGGCCCCACAGATCTGTCCACCCTGCTCTATTAATAAATACAATGTGATTGCTACTAAGGGCATGGCTTGCAGTAAGCTCTGCAAGGGATTAACACACTGTCTCAGGAAGGGTGAGTGACTTGGCCCCGTCTCATGGAGCAGAGCTGGAGCTAGGACCCAGGCTTGCCATCCCCGGCACCAGTCCACTCTGAGGTGCCTCGACACAGACCTTGCACCAGGCAAGGCTTCAGCTTGTGGCAGGTTTAATAGCAGCATAAAAATTATACGGTCTTTTGAATCACATTAGAGTTAATGCGCCGCAATGGTAACTACCACATCAAAGTGGGTTTCCCATTTCCACCTTCATGCACTATCAAGCACGTATCATCTTACAATAAACCAGCCAGGTCCTTGGAAGCTGTGCCATGTAGTCCAGGGCCTGAAAGCCCTGTGGCAGGGTGAGGGGAAGCCCAGATATGCCACTTCTAGCAATTATCCTTATAGATTTATTCCCACACATGCATGACCTGAGCATATACAGTTATTCATTGCCACAGGGAACATAGGGAAACAGTCTATGTATCCATCAGTAGGGGACTGGGTAATGCTCACACAGCAATAGATTATCAACTGGAGTATCAATGGATGTTTCTGCAGCTTAATACAAATACGGTCAGGCTGTGTTTGGCTGATATGGAAAGACCCTCAAATATATTGTGAGGTGAAAACAGCAAGTTACAAAACTAGGTATAGTAGCCGTCATTTATGCAAAGAAGAAGGGGAAAAGAAAATATATGACTGTACATATATCTCTGGAGAATACAAAATGCTGAAAGCTGAAATATTGGTGGTTTCTGGAGAGCTAAACCAGGTGGTTGAGAGACAGAAGTGGGAGGGAGAATTTTCACAGAATATCCTTTTGTTCCTTTTGAATCTGGAACTGTGAGAATGTAATACCTGTTCAAATAAAAATAAACGCATGTGATCATTTTGTGGGGTGTTTTTGGGGTTTTGTTTTGTTTTTTGCAAGTGACATTTTAAAAAATAAAAAGTAAGAACAAAAAGACATGGATTTCAGATGGCCAGATTTCAGCCCTCAGTTTGAGGGATATTTGGGGAAATGGGGACCCACTTGGATTTGCAGGCTGCTGTCTTGTCAGCAAATGGGAGGGTCAAGAGCAAGAGTCCTTTCCAGAGCCAGGGGAGCCCCTTAGACACCCAATTCCAGGTGGGCCAGAACCACCGGTGGGGCACTCAACTGATCGGCACCCTGCCCCAGAGGAAGAAGGGCTTCCACAGAGCCCTGCAGGAAGCACACAGAGGCACAGAAGCCCCCCTGCTAGGAGGACCATGCCGGCGACTCTCTCCTGTTTACACAGCTGCACAGGGCATGGCTGGTTCTCTATGAGCAGCAAGATAACCAGGAAGGCACCGGCCAGAAAATATCACCACACCTAATACTCTACCATGTGGGTGACGTCCTCTTCGGTTAGGGTGTTCCCCTGTCCTGAGACCCACTTTCAAAATATACACTCCTTGGCCATGGATGAAGGTGTATCCCACATACTATCTCTCCCAGTAGCTTATTAAATCTTTTCTCTCAGACAGGAGGAGTCCAGGTAACATGATAGCCCCTGCAGTGGGTTGAATCGTGGTCCTTCCAAAAATTATATCCGTCCAGAACCTCAGGATGTGATCGCATTTAGAAAAAGGGTCTCTGCAGATGCAGTAAGGATCTCAAGGTGGGAACAGCCTGGATTTGAGTGGGTTCTAAATCCAATGACAGACGGGTGCAGCGGCTCACACCTGTAATCCCAGCACTTTGTGAGGCTGAGGCGGGTGGATCACCTGAGGCCCGGAGCTTGAGACCAGCCTGGCTAACATGGCAAAACCCTGTTTCTACTAAAAACACAAAAATTAGCTGGGCATGGTGGCATGCACCTGTAATCCCAGCTACTTGGGAGGCTGAGGCAGGAGAATCTCTTGAACCCGGGAGGCAGAGGTTGCAGTGAGCCGACATCACGCCACTGTACTCCAGCTTGGGGGATAGGGTGAGACTCTGTCTCAAAAAAAAGAAAAAAAAAAAAGACAGAGAGAGAGACAGGAAAGGAGACACAGAGAGTAAAGGCACATGACGCTGGAGGAGACTGGAACGATGTACCTGCAGGCTAGGGAGCCCCAAGGATTGGTGGAGCCACCAGGAGCTAGAAGACGGGCATGGAAAGAACCAGACCTGCAGACACCTTAATTTTGAACCTCTGGTCTCCACGGCTGAGAGAAAATAAGTTTCTGTCATTGTGAGCCACCTAATCTGTGGCATTTTGTTATGGCAGCCCCAAAACCTTTGCTGAGGAAGAAGAGGGGACTTGGGGCACTGAGGGTCACTTCAAGGATTTCATAAATCAATTAAGGGCCGCCCCTGCTGCCATGTGGCCCTGGGAAGGGAGAATAGGGTGTCCTGTTTGGTTGGAAAAAAATGCCCAGGGAAGGCTGGGCCACACTTGTGGTCTGGGGCAGCTCCTTCCCAGTTCCCTGCGCAAGAGCCTTCCCTGCAGTTGCCTAGGGAATGTTTTTCTCCACCGGGGAAGGTGTGCGTTTTTCTGCACCAAGAAAGGTGTGCGGCCCTGTCGCTAGGAAACAGGGAGCCGGGCCTGTGGGCTCCCAGCCTGGAGCAAGGCAGATGGTGACAAGATTAAATAGTGCCTTTCATTTCAACATAGGAAATGTTTTCAATTCTCCTCTCTTCATGTATCTAAAAAAAGGCAAGTGCGGAAACATCCCACTGGAAATTTATTAACAAAAGCCCAGGCAGCCCAAAAAAGCCAACTTTTTTCTTTTCACACATCTCTCCAACCAGCCTACAGGCACTTTGAGTGGAGGGCCTTGCCCCATTGCCATGACGCTCCAGGCACCCCAGGGAGCCTCAGCCAATCCTCACAGCTACTCACAGAGGTAAGGCTGATTGCTATCCCATTTCATAGATGAGGAGACCAAGGCCTGCACAACAAAGTAATTGGCTGGCAAGTTGAGAAGCTGGGATTTCAACCCATGAACAACAGTGCTATCCTTTGCTATACATGCCCTCATGATAATGTTTGTGAAAGTATTGGAAATGACGAGGACGGTACAAATCCAGAATCTCATCATGGTTAACAGGTCTCAGTCCATTCAGGCTGCTGTAACAGAATACCATAGCCTGGGTGGCTTAGAAACAATAAAATTGATTTCTCACAGTTCTAGGTGCTGCAAAGTCCAAGATCAAGGCACCAGCAGATTCAGTGTCTGGTGAGGGCCTGTAATCTAGTTCATAGATGGCTGTCTTTTCACTGTGTCCTCACATGGTGGAGGGAGGTGAGAGAGCTCTCTGGGGTCTCTTCTATAGGGCCACCAATTTCATTCATGAGGGCTTTGCTCTCATGACCTAATCACCTCCCAAAGGCCTCACCTCAACAGCATCACCTTGGGAATTAGGTTTCAACATGTGAATTTGTGGGGGACACAAACAAACATCCAGTCTATAGCATAACACAGGACGGTGAAGGGTGAGCACAGTGAAGAGGAGACAGCTTTGTTTTCACTGCAAACTAACTTCTGGCAAGGAACTGAGTGGGCCAGGAGAAATTAGACAGATGCGAAGATTAAGACACTGTAGGTCAGAGACCACCAGTTGGGTCAGTGTCTCCTGACTAGGCCATTTCTGGTACAGCTTCAGGCCCCACATGACCCAGTCTCCCAAGCTGCGCAGCCAATAGCAGTAACTGGCCAGAGCTAGCCAGGGCAAACATACTCCCTGGCACAGTCTTCTGACTATTATGTGCTTGTAGTAGAGTAGAGTGAAAAAGAACATTTCAGATCCCTAAGTTACCTGGAGTCAAGTGCCCAGATTGAAGCTGGGTCACTGGGAGAAAGGTGGGCAAAGACTAAGAAAGGGGGGAAGATTTGTGTTAGGTTTGAGATCCATCAGGTTGGAAGGTTGGAGGGAGGAGGAGCTGGGCAGACATGTTCACAGATATGCCCTATTTTCCCCCAAACCTTACCTCCCTCAATCCTAAAATAAGTACTATCTACAAGTGAATCATTCAAATAACAATAATCCCTTTGGTGTTTAAAACTTCTCTCCTATCCAAGTGGTTTCATAGCCATTGTCTCATGTGAGGCTCAGCTCACTTCCAAGAGGTGAACACAGCAAGTGCTACTCCTCCATTCTGACCATGGAGAAAGTGAGTTTCAATCCATCTTATCCCAGCCACCAGGTCCCAGTCTTTTGGGGGTAGTGTCAATTCTTCATTTGTAGTAACACTTAAAACTCTGCCTCCTTTTCCATTCTTTTTTTTTTTTCCTTTTTGAGACAGAGTCTAACTTTGTCACCAAGGCTGGAGTGCAGTGACATGATCTCAGCTCACTGCAACCTCCACCTTCCAGGTTGAAGCGATTCTCATGCCTCACGCTGCCTAGTAGCTGGAACTACAGGCGCCCACCACCACGCTCAGCTGATTTTATAGTTTTAGTAGAGATGGGGTTTCAACATGTTGGCCAGGCTGGTCTTGAATTCCTGGCCTTGAGTGACCAGCCCACCTCGGCCTCCCGAAGTGCTGGGATTACAGGCATGAGCCACCATGCCCCACTCCTTTTCCATCCTTAATTCCAGTATCTTAATTCAGCTTCTCATAAGGTCAAGGCTCATGCCCCTGCCTTTAGTCTCTCCCCAGGCTGAGGTGTCTATATGCTGTCCCTAGATTATGCTTCCTGAAGCACCACTTTCATCATCATGACCATTGTAGCACTCATCATTGATCCTTAACAACCCATCAAAACTGAATGCCACTGCCTGGCTTCCAAAGCCCTCTTAACTTTGATGTCACCCAACTCCATTTTGTTATTACCTTTACTTTACTACATGCACTTGCTGCTCCAGCCATTCCACTCTCCTCTCTGATTAACAATTCACGATGCCCGTTGCTGCCTCTATGCCTTTGCTCATGCTGTGCTCCCTCCTGGCCTGACTTCCCTTCATCCATGGACAACTCTCCAGTTGCTACTTATCCTTCAGGATACAGAGCAAGTCAACCTCTTTCATCAAACCAATCCTAGTTATCCCAGAGACTGTTCCCTCCTCTGAATTCATACTTACATACAGAGCATGACACCTGAGCCCTTGGTTGCCAGCTTCTAGGATGGCTCCCCACTGATCCTCACCTCATGGTCCTCATACCACTGTATAGGCCTCTCCCTCATTGAGTAGAGTCGATCTGTGTAACCAACAGGACGTTGCAGAAATGACATAGTGCGAATTGAATTCCAAAGCTAGGTCATATAAGACACTGTGATTTCTAGTTTGTGCTTTCTTGGATTGCCTGCTCTGGAGGAATATAGCCACCATGTCAGGAGGACACTTAGCCCTATGGAGTTCTTGTGATGAACTGAGGCTGCTAGGCAGCAACCAGCACTAACTTGGCAGGCATGTGAGTGAACCATCTCGGAAGTGGATGTTCCCCACCCCCAACGCGATGCCTTCTGCTATGTTATGATGCAGCAAGAAGGCACTTGCCAGATGTAAGCCCCTTAACCTTGGACTTCCCAGCCTCCAGAACTGTATTATAATAAATCTCTGTTCTTTATAAATTACCCAGTCTCAGGCATTCTGTTACAGTAGCACAAAATGGACTAAGACATACACCTTCCTGTGACCAATAACCCCACCTCTACTTCTCAGCAACTCCCACTGGTTCCAAGTGGTCCTGTTAACATCTGCTTAGCAGCTGTGCCTGACTTCTGTGTGCCCCACGAGGCAGGTAAGAATATCCATTGTTAGGCCAGGCATGGTGGCTCATGCCTGTAATCCCAACACTTTGGGAGGCCGAAGCAGGTGGATCACTTGAGGTCAGGAGTTCAAGACCAGCCTGACCAACATGGTGAAACCCCATCTCTACTAAAAATACAAAATTAGTCGGGTGTGGTGGCACAGGCCTGTAATCCCAGCTACTTGGGAAGCTGAGGTAGCAGAATCACTTGAACCCAGAAGGTAGACGTTGCAGTGTACCAAGATCATGTCATTGCACTCCAGCCTAGGCAACAAGAGTGAAACTCCGTCTCAAAAAGAAAAAGAAACAAAAAAAGAATATCCATTGTTGCTCACTGCTGTGTGGCCAAGGCTAAGCCCAATGCCTAGGGCAGAGTAGGTGCTCAATTACTATTGGATGAATGAATGAATGCACAGTGATTAAGTGGCTGTATATCTTCTCTGGGCTTCTGAAGGCTAGGAAGTTCAAGAGTGAGGGGCTGTCATCTGGCAAGGGCCTTCTTTCTGCACCAACCCATGGTGAAAAGCAGAAGGTCAAGAGAAGGCAAGAGAGTGAACCCCTAGACTCAAGCCCTTTTTATTTATTTATTTATATTTATTTATTTATTTTGAGATGGAGTCTCGCTCTGTCGCCCAGGCTGGAGTGCAGTGGCGCAATCTTGGCTCACTGCAAACTCTGCCTCCCAGGTTCACGCCATTCTCCTGCCTCAGCCTCCTGACTAGCTGGGACTACAGGCGCCCGCCACCATGCCCGGCTAATTCTTTGTATTTTTAGTAGATATGGGGTTTCACTGTGTTAGCCAGGATAGTCTTGATCTCCTGACCTCATGATCTGCCTGCCTCAGCTTCCCAAAGTGCTGGGATTACAGGTGTGAGCCACCACGCCCGGTCTATCTATTTATTTATTTATTTATTTATTTATTTATTATTTTTTGAGATGGAGTCTTGCTCTGTCGCTCAGGCTGGAGTGCAGTGGCGTGATCTTGGCGCACTGCAACCTCTGCCTCCCAGGTTCAAGCAATTCTCCTGCCTCAGCCTCCCGAGCAGCTGGGATTACAGGCGTCTGCCACCAGCCTGGCTAATTTTTGTATTTTTAGTAGAGACAGAATTTCACCATGTTGGCCAGGCTGGTCTCGAACTCCTGATATCAAGTGATCTATCCGCCTCAGCCTCCCAAAGTGCTGGGATTACAGGCGTGAGCTATCGCGCCCAGCTCAAGCCCTTTTTATAATCAACATTAATCCATTCATGAGAAACCCTCATGACCTAAACACATCCCCCTTAGGCCCCACCTCCCAACACTGCTCCATTGGGGATTAAGTTTCAAACATACGATTTTTGGGAGACACATTCAAACCATAGCGTTTCTGCAGGCCTTTACAAAGCCAGTAGGTCCAGTGCATGGTGCCCATAAAAAGGCACAGTGACACCTGAGGCAGCTTTTCCAAAGCCATCCAGGGTAGAGGGGGAGGCACCTGGCCGTGGGAACTTCCATGTTGCCACAAAAGCCCTTGGGAGTCATCCTGACATGCTGCAATGGTGAGCACGTAGTGCTGGGCTCAGCATGGCAGATATCCACCTGCAACCTGGGCACTAAATATAGCCCATAACAAAGCCTTCTTTGCCTGGAACCTGCAGAGTTGGCTTATTTGGCTGGAATTGCTACAGAGAGAAGCTCTGTTAAAACGAATTGAGAACTGGCTTCTCCCCATAATTCTAGGATGCTGAGATTCATAATTAGACAATGGATCTTTCCTGCCAGCAACACAACATTGCTGGCCTTAGTCACTGATGAATCCTCCCGGTTGGTTGCTTCAGGTGTTGAGGAGAGGCCTGGTGTAGGTGTCCAGAGAATACTCGCATTTTCCAGTGTCCCAACGAAGTAGGATTTTTCTCCCCAGTGTTCTGTTCCTTAGTTATGGACTGACTGTGTCCTCCCACTGGGATACATATGTTGAAGCCCTAACCCCCAGGGTGACTGTAATTGGAGATAGGGCCTCTAAGGAAGTAATTAAGGTTAAATGAGGTTCTAAGGTGGGGCTGTGATCTGATAGGATTCGTGTCCTTATGAGACCAGAGAGTTCACTCTGTCTCCTCACTTGCACAAGAAAGAGGCTAGATGAGCGCACAACATGATGGTGGCTGCCTACAAGCGAAGAGGAGAGGCCTCATCATAATAAATACTACCTTGCTGGCACCTTGGTCTTGGACTTCTAGCCTCCATAACTATGAGAAGTAAATTTCTGTTGGTTAAGCCACCAGACTGTGGTATTTTGTTATGTCTGAGCTGACAAATATACTTAGCACCTTGCTTCTTTGGTCTTTGAACCAGCATTACCAAGCCCAACTCCCGGCTTACCCAACCAGAGTCTGCATCGCCACAAGATGCCCAGATGATTCAGAAGCACTGCTTATGAAAATGTGTTGGGCTCCTGGAAGGGTCTGATTGGACTAGCAGTCATTTACTCTTCAGTGTGAATCAGGGAGCCTAAGGGGAGGTGCTGAACACTTCAGGCTGGGAAAAGAGAACACTGTAGAACTAAAAATAGCTGGCCTTTCAGCTTTGCTAAAGAGGAGTCTTGCATGACTCGACTTATGGGTAGTCCAGGGCTCTGAACTCAGTTGGTCTAGCTGTGTATATATGGTGGTGGGGAAGTCTTTTAATGTCCTTCAGTTGATATAGGGATATGACTTGTCCCAAAGGAGGGGTAGTGATGCATCCTGCATTGTTGAAGAACTGATAACAGATTTAGACTTCTCTACTTTTCATATCCACATGCCTTGGGTGACTGTTGGCTCTGGAGAATTTAATTCCATTTACCAACTCTAATCAACTGGTAATGGCCACTTGGAATGCTGCGCTGAGAAAGAGCCTAAGGCCTCCACTGGTATCAGTGAAAAATAGGACCTTGATGAATTAGCAATGTTGGCCAAGAGCATGGGATGAGGGTAGGGGGACTACCTGGTATCTGTTAATTCCACTCTGGGGCAAAAGGCACTTACAATGGGTACATGAAATAATTAACCAAGTAATTAAGTCTGATTCTGCCTGCTATTATCATTTTTTTATTTGCCATTTTTTGTCATCTATTTATATAAATAACATTCCTGACTTTACTCATAAAGGAAAAGTAAGCAAAAACAACTAGAAAAAATCGTGGAAAAGAAGAGTAAGTAGAGGGAATTAGCCCAACCAGAGAGTACCATAATTCACTGATTCTGTTTCCTGTTTGTTGTTGTTGTTGTTGCTTTCACAATTAAGCATCTCTGAAATTGAGGTGTGTCTTACATCCCTGTCATCGAGGTGACAGTCATGACGCAGTTGTCCTCACCTGTCCATATACACAGCACTAGCCAAGATTGTTGGAAGCTTGGAAGAAGCCCTGGAGACAATCGTAGGGCAGTCTTTTAAAAAATGCTGTACTATCAAATGAGCCCTCTTGAAGGCACAGAGAACAATGTTGTTTGGAAAAACAAGAACATCAATGGTCAGAATCAAAATAAGATTCAGAAGAGATAAGCTCTGAATATGAAGAAATTTTAGGACTGCTGTCAATTCAAATTTTGCTTATATTTTTAGGTTTTTGTTTTTTGTTTTTAGCAGAGCCTTGCTCTGTCGCCCAGGCTGGAGTGCAGTGGTGCAATCTCAGCTCACTGCCACCTCCGCCTCCCACACTCAAGCGGTCCTCATGCCTCAACCTCAGCTGGGATTGCAGGTGCGCACCACCAGCCGGGCTAATTTTTGTATTTTCAGTAGATTACATCTGGGATTACAGGTGTGAGTCACTGTGTCCAGCTTCATTTTGCTTACATGTTTAAATGTATGTCCAAGTGTCATATATGATAAACTTCTACGTCTACGTGAGTCTAAAGCTTATGTAAGTCTTATAGAAGTTTAAGTCTATAGGTTTATATACAGTTATTCAAAGAAGGTGCATTGGTAGAGACAGGAGTCCTGCTGTGTGTTCAAGGAACAGAAGGAAGACCAGAGTGCCCAGCAAGAGTGGATTCATGGAAGAGGTAAAGATCCAAGAGTTAGCTGGGGACCATGTCAGGTAGGTTTTAGGGGCTTCTGTGGGACTTTGGGAACCACTGCAGGTTTTGCACAGAGGAGGACATGATCAGACTTGCATTTTAAAAGCATCGCTCTGGCTGATGAGGGGAGAGTGGACCTGGGGTCAGGGGGTGAAATAAGGGATGCCATAGAAAGATGGGTTAGGAAGCTATTTCCATAGCCCGGGGAAAGACAGATGATGGGACAGGGAGCTGGTTCAACTCTGGGTCTATGTGAGAACTGAGCTGACAGGGCTTAATAGGAGTGGATGTCGCAAAGAAGAGAGGAGTCGGCCGGGTGCAGTGGCTCACGCCTGTAATCCCAACACATTGGAAGCCTAAGACTGGCTGATCACCTGAGGTCAGGAGTTCTAGACCAGCCTGGCCAACATGGCGAAACCCCGTCTGTACTAAAAATACAAAAATTAGCCATGCATGGTGGCAGGTGCCTGTAATCCCAGCTACTCGGGAGGCTGAGGCAGGAGAATTGCTTGAACCTGGGAAGTGGAGGTTGCAGTGAGCTGAGACTACGCCATTGCCCTCCAGCCCGGGTGACAAGAGCGAAACTCTGTCTCAAAAAAAAAAAAAAAAAAAGAGAGAGAGAGAGGAGTCATCAAAGCCATGGAGTTTTGAGCTATAGAGAGAATGGAGCTACTGTTTCCTGAGAATGTTGTGGCGGCAGCAGGTTCTGGGGAGCAGCAGGAGTTTGGGTTAGGAAGTGTTATTTTCAAAATGCAGA
The DNA here is from genome assembly GCF_006542625.1 of Nomascus leucogenys. NCBI lineage: Eukaryota > Metazoa > Chordata > Mammalia > Primates > Hylobatidae > Nomascus > Nomascus leucogenys. The sequence continues at coordinate 12,055,976 of NC_044394.1, read as the reverse complement.
TTAAGCTTCCAAGTGGAGCCCCTGAGAGGACAGTGGCTCCATGAGTCTGTAGTTCAGGAGAGGGTGCCAGGCTAGAGATACAAATGCCACATTAGTTTCAGCCCAAGCTGATATGGAAGCCCTGAAGCCGATGAAATCAGCGTGGGACAAGAGAAGGAAAATGTGTCATGATAGAACAGGAGGGGACCTCACGACAAAGAGGAGGGGAGGGGAAGCCAGGAGGTGCCAGAAAAGGAGGCTGAGAAGGAATGGCCAGAGACATAGGGGAGATAAAGCGAGAGATCCATGTACCAGAACAGAAATCCCAGAAATAGGCCCAAATGCAGAAGTTATAGGAATATAATGTGCACGAAAGGCAGCATTTCAAAACAGGAAGGAAAGAGGAATGATTCAATATATGGGGTTGCCCTCTGGTAAAAAAATGAAGTTGGATTAGTATATGTTTCAAATGTGTCCAGTATCTAAATGTATAAATAAACAAAATTTAAAAGCACGTACTAGAAGAAACCATAAGGAAATGAATTTTAGTAATCTTTTGTTGGTGTAAAACAACCTAGAAAGCTATAAAACAGTGGTACATGATAACATAATAAAGACTATCTGCATGGCAAACTATCTTCAAAAAAGTCAATAGACAAGTGACAAATTGGGAAAAGTATTTACGACTCATATAGGGCTAAGTGCTATCACATTTAGAGGTTCTAAATCAACAATGATCATGATAATAACAAGAATAAAAGAACAATAAGCCAATAAAAACATGGGTAAAGATTGTGCACCAACCACTCAAGGAAAGAGAAATACAACCAGCTTTAAGTCTCTGAAAAGATGCTCAAACGCACTCACAGTAAGAGAAATGCAAATTAAGGCCGGGCGCGGTGGCTCACGCTTGTAATCCCAGCACTTTGGGAGGCCGAGGCGGGCGGATCACGAGGTCAGGAGATCGAGACCACGGTGAAACCCCGTCTCTACTAAAAATACAAAAAATTAGCCGGGCGTGGTGGCGGGCGCCTGTAGTCCCAGCTACTCGGAGAGGCTGAGGCAGGAGAATGGCGTGAACCCGGGAGGCGGAGCTTGCAGTGAGCCGAGATTGCGCCACTGCACTCCAGCCTGGGCGACAGAGCGAGACTCCGTCTCAAAAAAAAAAAAAAAAAGAGAAATGCAAATTAAAACTACACAAGAAAGCAGCTTTCACCAACAGATTTTTTTTTTTTTTTTAAAGAAGGGAAATCACTCAGGCTGCATCTTCTCCATCTTACTCTGCTGGAGGGAAATGAATGCCTATCAATGCCAAATGGCAATTGCAAAGCAACACCAAGACCAGCTTCACGTTCAGGAGAGAAGGTGCCTCCTCCTGGTGGCTTCCAGTGCTCTATCTGCGCAGAGAAACTTCTCTAGTTTCTTCTAGAACTTCTACAGAAATGATCCCTGAAAGTACAGTCTTCAACTGAAGTGTTGTTTTTTTTTTAAATTAAGGTCTTATAAAACATTGTGTTGAGGAGAGTAAGGCTTCTCGTTCACTCCAGGTGTGGGCTTATGTAAATTGTAAAATCTCTGTGGAGGGCAATTTGGGCAACATCCATCAAAATTATAAATGGGCCAGGTGAGATGGCTCACACTTGTAATCCCAGCACTTCGTGTTTTTCTTTCTTTCTTTCTTTTCTTTTCTTTTTTTTTTTTTTTTGAGATGGAATCTTGCTTTGTCACCCAGGCTGGAGTGCAGTGGTGAGATTTCTGCTCACTGCAAACTCCCCTCCCAGGTTCAAGCTATTCTCATGCCTCAGCCTCCCAAGTAGCTGGGATTACAGGCACACACCACTGTGCCTGGCTTTTTTATATTTTTAATAGAGACAGGATTTCACCACGTTGGCCAGTCTGGTCTCAAACTCCTGGCTTCAAGTGATCCGCCCACCTCAGCCTCCCAAAATGCTGGAATTACAGCCTTGAACCACCTGCCTGGCCTAATCTCTGCAGCTTGGGAGACCAAAACCAGAGGATATCTTGAGCCCAGGAGTTTGAGACCAGTCTGGGCAACATAGAGAGACCCCCATCTCTACAAAAAATTTTAAAATTAGCTGAGCATGATGGTGCATGCCTGTGGTCCCAGCTATTTGGGAGACTGAGAAGGGAGGATCTCTCCAGAGTTTGAGGAAGCAGTGAGCCATGATTGTGCCACTGCATTCCAGCCTGGGCAACAGAGAAAGACCCTGTCTCCAGAAACAAAATTACAAATGGACAGGCCTTTTGATGCAGCATTTCTCCTTCTAGTAATTTACCTACCCAGGTAAGGAAATGACACATGTATCAGGTTATATGTTTTAGGATTTTGTTTGTTTTTTAATAAATTCTATTTTGAAAAATCTGAAACTTACAGAAAAGTTGCAAGTATGGTTCAAATAACTTTTTTTTCCCTGAATTATTTGAGAGTAAATTGCTAACTTCATACTCCTCACTGGGTAAATACTTTGGTGTATATTTCTTCCAAATAAGGATATTCTCCTTTACAACCAAAACACAGCCATTAAAATCAGGAAACTAACAAATATGGTAAAGGAGAAAACTAGAATAAAACCTGGGATGTTGAACTGGAATTGCGGCTACGGGTGTGAACTCATGATTTCCCATATGCAGTGAGATAGAAAGAAATGTAGATATAAATGTGTGTGTGCACATGTGTGTTCCCCAGCTCCGTCCCCTAAGAACACCTCGAAACAGTGACACCCTAATAGCAGTGAGCACATCTAGGGACCAGGTCTTGGTTTTTGAATACCATTTTTCATAAAAGGAATGAGAGCTCCTTGGAGAAATGGCTGATTCCAGGGCTGGATCAAGACAAGTATAAGGTGAGCTCAGAACCTTTCTTTAAGATTATGATGATGTTTTGAAGCTATTACTAGTTCATTCAGTTCTTCACCAGTATTAAAATTATTTTTCCCAGCACTTTGGGAAGCCGAGGTGGGAGGATTGCTTGAGTCCAGGAGTTTGAGACCAGCCTGGGCAACACAGCAAGAACTCCATCTCTTTAAAAAATATGAAATAAATAAAATACACTGTTTTTTAAAAATAACAACACTTAACCATAAACTTAGTGTTTACTATATGTTAGGCACTTTTTGACATTATTTTGATTAATCCTTACAATAACTTTAAGAAGTAGATTATCCTACCTTATATGTAAGAAAACTGAGGCTTACCAGTAACTTGACCTAGTGTAGTTGACCCATCTTGGGTTCCCCACCTGCCTCACGCTGATTTCCCTTTCCCGGCTGTGTACCCCATCCTCTGGCGTCCCTGGCAGCCTGCCCTGTACCATGCAACTGTACCCTGTAGCCTTAGCTGGTTGGCCAATGAAGGAATTTTTTTTTTTTTTTTGAGGCAGAGTTTTGTTCTTGTTGCTTAGGCCGGAGTGCAGTGGCAAAGTCTCGGCTCACTACAACCTCCGCCTTTTGGGTTCAAGTGATTCTCCTGCCTCAGCCCCCCGAGTAGTTGCGATTACAGGCACCTGCCACCACTCCCGGCTAATTTTTGTATTTTTATTAGAGACAGGGTTTCACCATGTTGGCCAGGCTGGTCTCGAACTCCTGACCTCAGGTGATCCACCCGCTTCGGCCTCCCAAAGTGCTGGGATTACAGGTGTGAGCCACTGTGCCTGGCTCGACCAAGGATTTTGATACTTGAACCAAGCTGGGTCAAACAGTCTTGAGACAGATGAAAATGTAAGACTTAAACTAGAGACCGGGCACAGTGGCTCACACCTGTAATCCCAGCACTTTGGGAGGCCAAAGGGGGTGGATCACCTGAGGTCAGGAGTTCGAGACCAGCCTGACCAACATGGTGAAACCCCGTCTCTACTAAAAATACAAAATTAGCCGGGCGTGGTGGCGCATGCCTGTAATCCCAGCTACTCAGGAGGCTGAGGCAGGAGAATCACTTGAACCCAGGAGGCGAAGGTTGCGGTGAGCTGAGATTGTTCCATTGCACTTCAGCCTCGGCAACAAAAGCGAACCTCCGTCTCAAAAAAAAAAAAAAAAAAAAAAAGACTTAAAACTAAAGAATGAGAGAGAGACACAGAAATCATTAAGGTTGAGAAAGGTTAGTAGCAACACTCTGGAAAAAAGGCTGCTGACTCCTACTGCTGAGTCATGGTTGTCAACCCTTCCATGTGATCTGTAATAGTTTTATGTGTTAACTTGACTGGGCTATGAGATAGCTGGTAAAACATTATTTCTGGGTGTGTCTGTGAGAGTGTTTCCAGAAGAGATTAGCATTTGAATTGGTAGACTGACGAAGGAAGATTGTCCTCACCAATGCAGGTGGGCACAATCAAATCTGCTGAGGGCCTGAATGGAATAAAAAAGCAGGGGAAGTGTATATTTTCTTGCTGTCTGAGCTGAGACATCCAGGTTTTCCTGCTCTTGGCTATCTGTGCTCCTGGTTCTTGGACTTTCTGACTCAGACTAGATCTTATATCCTATCCATCCCCTTCACCTCCCACTCCCACTCCCTAATTCTCCAGCTTCGGGGTTTGGACTGGAATTGCACCACTGGCTTTCCTGGGCCTCCAGCTTACAGATGGCAGATCGTGAGATTTCTCAGCCTTCATAATTGTGTGTGCCAATCCCTCCTGGTAAATCTCTCTCCCTCTCTCTCTCTCTCTCTCTCTCTCTCTCTCTCTCTCTCTATATATATATATATATATATATACAGAAATATAAATATATATATAAACAGAAATACAAATACATATATGTATAAACAGAATCCATAGGATAGATATATACATATATATATGTGTATATATCCATCCTATGGATTCTGTTTTTCTGAAGAACTCTGACTGCTACATTCTAATAAATTCACCCTTTTTGGCTTAAGCTCACCAGAATCCATTTCTATTGTTAGTAACCAAAGTAGCCTTAATGAATAAGCAAGAATCATACATGGTAGAGATGGGATTTGAACTTTGGACTCCAAAGTCCTGTTCTTTTTCAGTATACTACACCATCATTCCTGGGAACCATTTATTCACACTAACAAGTATACATATCCAATATCCACAGCTCTCTATTCTAACAAAGCTTTTAATGGGATAATTCCAGCCCCAAATCAGTGTGGTCATCTTGTTGGAGAGATCATATGAAGAAGCCACTGGGAGAGTGAGCCCTGTGGTGACACAGAGAGGCCCAGCCATCCCAGTGTCCCAGGTGAGATGTTCCTGCCATGACGGCAGATGTGTGAGTGAAGCCATCTTGAATGTTTCTGCCCCAGATGCCATCTCACCGTGAACACCTGACAGGCAAGACCAGCAGAAGAACCATCCCGCTAAGCCCCAGGCAACTCACAGAATTACAAGAAATAAGATGGCTGTTGTTTTAAACCACTAAGTTTTGGGATGGTTTGTTTTGCAGCAAAAGATAACTAAAATTGATGGCTTCTTTGGAAAGGTGGCATGTGAGATAAGAACTAAAAGACTGAGGGGAGGGGGCACTGGGGGATGGCAAATCAAGGCAGAGGTGTCAGGAAGGAGCTCGGTACATTTGAGGAGCTGAAAAGGCCAGTGTGGCTCCAGTGCAGAGCAGTGGGGAGGGTGGTACCAGATGAGGGGAGAGAGATTATGCAGGACCCTGTGCATCTCAGAAGGATCCTGGACTTTATCTAACTGCAACAGACACCATTGAAGGAATTTTTGTTTTTAAATTTTTTGTAGAGAAGAAGTCTCACTATGTTGCCCAGGCTGGTCTTGAGCTCCTGGACTCAAATGATCCTCCCATCTCAGCCTTCCAAAGTGCTGGATTACAGATGTGAGCCACCATGCCCAGCCCATTGAAGGGTTTTAAGCAGGGGAAGGACATGGTCAGATGTTGAGTTTTCAGGTTTCTCTCTGGCTGTTGGGTGGGAGGACGGCAGGTAACATGGAAGCAGGAAGAGTAGTTAGAGGGCATTTGTAATAGTCCCCATGAGAGATGATGGCAGCTTCAATGAGGGTGGTGGATATGAAAGTGGAGAGGAATAGAGGAGCTCAATGAATATTTTGGAGGTGGAATAAACAGAACTTCGTGATGGATTGGATGTGAGGTATGAATGAGAAGGAAATGCCACGAATGACACCCAGATTCCTGACTTGACAACTGGGTGGAGGCTGGTGCCATTTACTGAGATGGGGAAAATGGTGGGAGGATAAGATTTGGGTTAGGGGGTTCAGATCAAGGGTTCACTTTTACACATATGAAGTTGGAGATGTCAGGGAGACAGCAAGTGGAGACATGAGTAGGCAGCTGAATATCCAAGCTCTCATTTTAGAAAAGTGATCTGGGCTAGGCATGTACACTTGAGAGTCATCAGCCTAAAGATGATATTTAAAGCCATGAGAAGAAATGAGATTGCCTAGAGAGAGAGGAAGAAGAGAAAAGAGTCTCCGCTAACATTAATGCCTGGTAGAGGAGGGAACCCTGGCAAACACTGAACATCATAGGACTTCCCTTAAGAGCCACAGGAAGCAAGTTCAAGGTGCTTCTACCTAACAGCTCTTTGGATATTTGATGACAAGGGGTCGTGTCCACCTCTAGATTATGCCTTCCAAGTTCCCTCTGTCTTTCCTTGTAAGGCATAATTTAAAGTTCTTCACCATGTGGGTCACTCTCCTCTTAAAGTTCCTTTCTTGAACTGAGTGTAATGCTCCAGCCCCAGGTAGAAAGGGACCAGCTGAGCCATTTATCACTATCCCTGTTTAGTGATAAATACTAAACAGGAGGCAGAATCAGGACAGGGAGGACAGATGAGCCCCGCTCAGTTGTTGCTAAGAGATTTTTCATTGCTTTTCCCATCCATAGGAAAGGGCTAAGGATTTCAGAGAAAGCCTCATAAACAATTGAATGAGCTCAGGCACTCTGTTACTGCCTGACAGCCTCAGTGGCAGAGACCTAGACTGTTTCCCAGAGGAAAAAATAAATAGTGTAAAGCTTTCAAGATGCGCGTATCAAAGGGCTGCTTGCCTTCTTTATGGTGAGAGCTCAAGATGGATGGTTTGGGAACAGCCGAAACCTATAAACACAGAGCAGAAAAGTTCTCTATCTTTTGCTCATTTATTCCACGAACTTTTTCATTGCTGAGATGCCAAGGCCTAAATAAATATGCAAGCTATGCCATTGCTCCGCTCTGAGTCCCGGCTGGAATAGGAGACCTACATTCTTCATTAATGCTGTTCAGAGTCACAGGATGAATGTTCTGCTTTGGTTACTGCACATGGTGCCCAGAAATCCAAGGAACAAAAAACATATATGTGTGTGTCTCATGTGCACATTCACATACACACACACACGCACACACACCCCCCATGTACATATCCTAAGCCTTCCGGATGTGGAGTTTGAAAACATGTGCTCAGTATGACTCTGGCAAGAAAGGGTTCTTAATTTCTCACCTCCTTCTTTCCTTTCTCCCTGGAGTGGGTGAAGTATTTGCCAAGATAAAGACTTGATCTGCATAACAATGCAGAGATTCACCCAGGAGAGGCCCTCAGTGTTACTGAGACCCAGGTAGATGCTCCCACGCTGAAGAGAGAGGGAGCACAGAGAGAGAAGGGAGCCCCACGAGATGATATGGTGTCTGTTGCGTTAAAGGCTTGGCCTTTCTTCTGGCTCTAGGGAGGGAGTGTGTATCATCATTCTACAGCAGCAATTCTCAAAGTGTGGTTCCCCCAGGCATCCCAGACCCCCTGAATGAGAAACTCCAGAGGTAGGGCCCAGGAATCTATATTTTAGAAGCCCTGGAGGTGATTCTGATACAGGCTCATGCTAGAGTCTAGCAGTGTGACTTTCTTTCTAGCAATATACTCTACCTTTATACTCTTTTAAGTATTGTGTGCATATAATTTTATATTTGGAAAATAAGGAGAAAACCTTATTTCTGTAACACAAACTGCAGGATATTTGGGGAGGATATGAAGAGAGGAGAAAATGGCATATAAAATCCCAGAGATAGACCAAAGTGGGGCAAGGGTTAAAAAAGATTTCAAAACACTGATTTAGGAAAAGGAAGGTCTCTCTGAGGCAGGAGACTCAGGTCATGGGGGTTCACGTAGCAGGATGACCGGGTTCAGAACAGACTATCCCAAATATGGCACTTTGGCATTGGAGGAAGCAGCAGAAACAAGAAGGGCTCTCTGACCCTCTTCCGTGCTTCTCTCCTAAAGCAGGCCATAAAAGAATTCCTTGATCTTGCTCTGAAGATAAGACCCTTACATGAGGTGCCCACCCTATACCCACAAGAAAAGAATGTTCTTATCTCTGAGGACACAGGGACACAGAGAAGATTCTGAACAGGCCTTGCTAAGTTCCTGCCAGTTCCTTATCATTGGAATAGTAATAAATTAGTGTATTATCTCCTTTGTCCACGTCTGCATGACTGTCCACTCTTTATCAAACCTAAGCATAAAAACACACAGGTTTTCCTGTTTCTTTGGGTCTTCATTTCTGAAGGCTCCCGTGTCATGTCAAACCTAGATATTAAATAAATGTGCATGCTTTTTTCTTGTTAATCTGTCTTTTACTATGGGTGCCTCAGCCATAAACCTAGTGATGGGTGAGGGAGAGAAATCTTTCCTCCCCAGTAAGGGCCTGTGAGAGAAGGCCAGGAGCTCACCATGCCCCACGAAGCCAGGGTTGGAACAGGCTTTTCTGAAAGTCTATTGGTTTCCCAGCAGACCTCCTGAGAGAGTAGTGTGTGCATGTGGATGTGTGTATGCACCTGTGTGTGTGCAGGTAGGGGGGTGGGCAGGAGGAGAACAGGAGGCCATGGGGAACATTTCTGTCACACCACCACTACCACAAGCTCCCAGTATCTGGCTCTCAGCCCTGGGGAGAGTTGGTCTGCAATAAACCAGAGACCTTAGAATGCAAAGGGGGTTGATTTCTAGTTTCCAAGGACTCCCAAGGTCCTTCCTGTGTGGCCTCCTCATTTGCAGTGGGTCTTAAATTCAGTAGACTCCACCCCCCAGAGATTCTGATTCCATTGGCTTGCTGTGGGGCCAAGAAATCGGCTTTTTTTTTTTTTTTTTTGAGACAGAGTCTCTCTCTGTCCCCCAGGCTGGAGTGCAGTGGTGCGATCTCGGCTCACTGAAACCTCTGCCTCCCGGGTTCAAGCAATTCTCCTGTCTCAGCCTCCCGAGTAGCTGGGACTACAGATACATGCCACCACACCCAGCTAATCTTTGTATTTTTAGTAGAGACGGGGTTTCACCATATTGGTCAGGCCAGTCTCAGACTCCTGACCTCAGGTGATCCACCTGCCTCTGCCTCCCGAAGTGCTGGGATTACAGGTGTGAGCCACCGCACCCAGCCAAAGTATGCATTTTAAACAAGCCTCTTCCTTCCAAGTAATTCTAATACAGAAGCTTCATGGACTACAGCAAGGATACCAAGGCAGTTTTATTTTTGGTGATGGTGATGCTTGGGAGGAGGGGGGCATGACACTGAGGAGTAGGGAAGGGAATGTTCTTGGTCATTGGAGCCTCTGAAGGGCCTCTTCTTCCAAAGTCAACCAGTGACTAAGTAGCAGCAGTGAGGCAGAAGGGCAGCCTAGTTGAGAAGTGTCCACTGGACAGGGAGAAGCATTAGTTTGGGCAGTAAATGCCAGGTTGCTAGTTGATCCTGGGGACCCTTGCAGGTCACCTGGTCAACGTGATTGTCAGAGGCATGCTACCTGTTCTTTCTAGAAGGGAGACCTCACAAGGCCACATAGCTACTTCTACTGGTTGAGAAAGAAGCTTGGGAGAGTCTGTAGGGCAAATGCACCCACTGAACATCTACCATTAGGTAGGAAAGGCATTTAGGCAACACGGGTAGACAGCTCAGTGTAAAGGGGACTCATAAATCCTGCCAAGAGAGCCCTGTGATGACGGAGGTGTTCTGAACCTGTGCTGTCCAGCGAGGCAGCCACCAGTCACATGTGGCTCGTGAGCACTTAAAATGTGGCTAGTGTGGATGAGGAACTGGTTTTTAAACTTTATTTAATTTTAACTAATTTAAATTGAGGTTTAAATAGCCACATATGGCTATGACTGCGGCGTTGGATAGTGAGAATCTCACATTACCAACCGCATCCCGATGCTGGGATGGAGGCAGCTCTGGGTGAAACGGCTGCTCTGTCTAGTCCTGAGGGAGGTCTGGGTGCTTTGTAAGTCAGAGGCTGGGGATTTGAGGCTTCCTAACTCCTTCCAGCCTCTTCACTGCTCTGGGAGGATGTCTCCGAGTTATTTCACAGCAGTGCTCCTGCTCCAGGGCTGTCAGCCTTGACCGGTTCATGGTCAAGGTCCCCATCTGTGGCTCGAATACAAGCTCAGCTCTATAGCTCTGGAAGGATTACAGGGGAAAACCAGGGGTGAAGGGGTCTCGTGTCCGTAACTTGGAGCACAGGCAAGCTTCACAATTGTCCCCTCATACTAGTCTCCCATTTCCCACTTAAAAGATAAAAAGGAAGATAAAACATATAATAAAAGGAAGCTATTCTAAATGAGGACTTTTTTTTTTTTTTTTTTTTCTGGAGACGGAGTCTTGCTCTGTCGCCCAGGCTGGAGTGCGGTGGTGCGATCTCGGCTCACTGCAAGCTCCGCCTCCCGGGTTCACACCATTCTCCTGCCTCAGCCTCTCCGAGTAGCTGGGACTACAGGCGCTCGCCACCACGCCCGGCTAATTTTTTGTATTTTTTAGTAGAGACGGGGTTTCACCGTGGTCTCGATCTCCTGACCTCGTGATCCGCCCGCCTCGGCCTCCCAAAGTGCTGGGATTACAAGCGTGAGCCACCGCGCCCAGTCATTGAGGACATTTTTAAAAAGCAAGAGCACAGATACTGTAAACATCCAATTGTTGGAAAACATAGGAACCCTCAGCTAGCCAAACAGGGCTGCCCCAGATGGTCCAGCAGAATCCTTGGGAATAAAAATCCCTCCGACAGGCACCAAATAACCTTCAATTATTTTGACGCATTCAGTACTTCTCTGCCAAGGTTGACAAATGACATCCAATCTCAGCTTCTGCCCAGACTGCCCTGGGCAAGGCTGAAGGCCCAAGGCACCAGCCCCAAGCTCCAGCCCTGCCTGAGGCCAGGGCGTCAATCAGGTGTAGGAGCAGATCTAGGGTAGGGGACTGGGCTGGGCTAGGTGAGGGTCATGACTCAGCTGAGAAAAAAGGGGGGCACTAACTCCAGCACCAGGAATATCTGGAAGTGTAGGAGAAGACCAAACAGTGATGCAAGCATCAAGCTGGCTCCCTTGAAAGTGGGTCCCAGAGGGAGGAGAAGGCATGTGGCTGTTCTAAGCCTGAGTGCCCCCCCTTGCCCGGCCCTCCAGGCAGGATATGGTCAGCCTGGGCCAGATTGTAGAGCATCCACAGGTGTCATGGAAAGATGTTTGCATCTCACCATGTAGAAAATGGAGTTTGCAAGAGTGTTAGGCAGATTTGTCAACAGCTGGCTTTTCAGGCGTCCTGAAGAGCTGTCTGTGCTTTCCAGGGGTTGGGGGTCTGGATCTTCTCTGAACATTAGGGAAGACGATCTCCTGTATGGGCCATGGGTTACACCTGAAGGGGAGCAAGAACAAACTGAGGCCTTGGGGAGAGGCAGGTTGCTGAGAAAGTAGTAACAAAGCTCATTCCTCCCTCCTACTTCACACACCAGGCCGGCTGTCTAAAACAGAGAATGGTCACATAGGGCAGCTCTAAAGGTCAGAATGCTCTGGTTACTATGGTCCAGAACGATAACGGAGTGGTTATGGCCCTTAAGATCAGAAGTAGAGCTTTTGATAGTCTAAGGATAAAGAGTGGTAGAAGAGCTATGAACAGAGGTGTCTCCACCATGTAGCTTTGCAAAGTGTGGTGATAAGGGATGACAAAGATCTCAAGCCCAAGGATACAGCAAGAGGCAATCCTGACATTCAGAACTCCCAGCACCCGCCTCCTCCTTCCCTCTCCTAGAGAGGCTGGGTGCTGCCAGGTCAGCGTCTCCGGGTGTGACTAATGTCTCAGCCACCCTGCCTGGGACACTGGCAGCCACCCCCGCCCTTGCAGGCCTGCTTGAGACATGACTGCTCACTCCTTTTATTTATTCCCTGTTCCTCAACCACCTCGCCTCAGCCCACCCCATGACTAATGGGCTCCCACCACCCACCCTGGGGCATGCTGAGAGGGCATCACCAGCACTGCAATTATCTGGATCATTCAGGCCCAAAGAATCTCTCCACCCCCAGCCCCCAGCACCAGCTGTGTTCTGAAATTATCCGCATCACCCCAGTGATTCCGACGCACTGTCTACACATGAGGTGAATCCACAGCCTCTGGTTTTAAAGGTCAGTGCTGGGCTGGCCAGTGATTCCTTCACACCGGCCATGTCACCAACTACTCATGCCTCAGAAACATGGTCATTTTAGAGCCAACAGGATCTTAGAAATGACTTCAGCCAGTGAGCCACACCAGAAGCACCAAGCATCTTTAAATACCCAGACATGTCCAGGCCACATCCCCAGAGATACCCCAGAACTAGCCCTAGATGCACGTGTGTGTGTGTGTGTGCACGCACATGTGTAAAGCACCCCTGTCCTCCTGGTTGGGAACCTTTGCTGTGGTCCACCCCCCTCATCTGACCCAGAGGGAGAAGTATCTTGCCCAAGGCTCAGGCCGATTAGTGGCAAAGCCAGGACTGAGTGTGCCTGCCTCCCTTCTCTTGCGCACAGAAGGGCTTAACTCCCTGGACAGGCAATCAAGTCTCCTCACCCCCTCAGGCTTGCCCATCATCTGTGTTCCTGAGTTCTCCCCTCAGCCGTCTGGTTCTATCATTACTCCAGCATGAAATTTCCTCACCACCTCTCATGTCCTTTTCCTCCTGGAAGCATCTCCATCCATTCCCCATCTCCATCCATCCCCAGTTCCCAGCGTAACTCACAGGGAACTTTTTTTTTTTTTTTTTTTGAGACTGAGTCTCGCTTTGTCGCCCAGGCTGAAGTGCAGTGATGTGATCTCAGCTCACTGCAACCTCTGCCTCCCAGGTTCAAGCGATTCTCCCTGCTTTAGCCTCCCAAGTATCTGGGATTATAGGCATGCACCACCAGGCCTGGCTAATTTTTCTATTTGTAGTAGAGACGAGGGTCTCATCATGTTGGCCAGGCTGGTCTCCAACTCCTGACCTCAGGTGATCCACCCGCCTTGGCCTCTCAAAGTGCTAGGATTACAGGTGTGAACCACTGTGCCCAGCCCACTAAACCTTTTTTGTCCATGCCTGGGGCAAGTTGCATCTGCTTGACAGTTCAGTTAGCCACAGCACTGTGACACTGACTCTGGGATTTTACAAGTTGTAAGTTTATCTTTTTCTTTCGGAAGCTCTGGAAGTTCAGGGAGCCTTCCCCATCCTCTTGCCCACAGAGGTGCTAAGTGAATGTGGAGATGTGAGTTGATGTGACATTGTAATGTCCCACACCCAGAGGAACGATGCTCGCCTTTAGATGTTTCCTTTTGGAGCTTTGCAATCTGGCCTCCCTTTACAGATTAAACATGGACATTTTCCATTTGTGTAAACATTCACAACGAGACAGGCCTCCAGGCAGGCCAGCGAGGACCAGGGACTGGTAAGTGCTAGGGTCTGAAGAAGGAGACAATCCCCGCACTCCAGGCTGACCAACACCATTTGGGAGCACTAAGCAGTAATAAACAAGGACAACTGGTGTCACCCAGCAGACTGGGAAACATCAAAGTTGTGATTTTAAAAAAATTAGGGAGCCAACTAGGAGCAAGCTCCTTCCTTCTGCTAGTTTCATCTGCAAGAACACAGGCTGGGGACAAGGGAGGCTGCCAAGTGTCGATACCTGGGAGGATGGATACCGGCTTGCAGGCTCCTGCCAACTCCTGCACACTTGAAAGGGCACGGCCAGTCCAGTGTGCTGCCCAGCTGGGAGGGCAGGCCTAGCCATCTGCCTGCCCTCGAGGGGTGCAGGCATCTCTCTGTTGGTGGCAAAGGAGGGTTCAGCCCAGAAACCCGCCCTGACAAGGACTCTGTCCTCGGAAGTGCTTGTCCAGGAGAGTAGGTGAGGAGGTGGCTGGCCTCTGTAGCAGCTGCCAGCAACTCAGTGGTGTGAGGTGGGCAGCTCCCTGCAGGGAGCTGCAATCCAAAGCAAAGCAGTCATGACTGACAATTCAGGGCAGCCCCAGGTAAATGTGGGTGGGGAGCAGCTGTTTGCTTGGGACCGTATCTCTCTTCCACTCTGTGTGTTAGGTGAATACAGGGAGTGACTGATCTACCCTTTTTAGGGCGACTGTATTAATTATTGTTCAAACTTGGCAAGGCACAGTGGCTCATGCCTGTAATCCGCTGTGGTCACCAGGACTTCACTCACCTTAAAACTTGCCCTCTGCCTGCAGTGTCAGGCTCCCTTCTCCCTCCCTTGCTTCATCTCCTGGCATTCCCTTGCCTCCCCTACCCTTATGCTTATTGTCTTCTCCTCTTCCCCAGTGAATGCCTTCCAGTCCACTACACAAGCCTCTCTGGGGCTCAGAGCTTTTGCCTTTATTGTTCCCTCTACAGTAAACAGTACCCTTTCCCTGATACCTGGCGAACTCCTAGGCATGCCTCAAGACCCAGCTTAAATGTTTCTTTCCTGGTTAAACGCTACCAGACTCCATGAGAAAGAACGGGTTCCTCCATCTGTGCACTTGGCCTTGCTGTTTTATGGTGCTTATTGCATTGTTTGGTGACTCTTTGTTTACATATCTCCTTTTTGTTCTCCTTTAGATAATGAGGTCCTTGAAGATTTATTTCTCTAAATGTACCATGGAACATAGTGTCTAGTACACAGAAGCTGTCAATAAATATTTGCTGAATGAATGAACGAATGAATGCAAATTCCTTCACCCTGCTACCTCCTGCTCCATAACCCTTAATGCTGCCCTCCCACCTGGAGACAAAATCTGTGGCAGTTCATTCCACATGTTGTCTGTACACACCATAACTACTCCCATGTTTGACATTATGGAGAAATGCAAAAATGTAAAAGAAAGCCTCTCCACCCTGAGTTCCAAACAGTAAGTAAGGCAAGAACTCAGATGAAACCATGAAGGAGGCAGTGGGGACCACAGTGGCGTTCTGGATGAAGGGAGCCTTGCCTCCAGCAGGGAGAATCCAGGACTGTCTCCTAGGCACCAGGTCATGTTTGAGTCAGCTCTGAAGAGTGGGTAGATTTTTTTTGTTTTGTTTTGTTTTGTTTTTTGCGATGGAGTCTTGCTCTTGTTGCCCAGGCTGGAGTGCAGTGGTGCAATCTCAGCTCACTGCAACCTCCGCCTCCCGGGTTCAAGCGATTCTCCCTGCCTCAGCCTCCCAAGTAGCTGGGATTACAGGCATGCACCACCACACCCGGCTAATTTTTGTATTTTTAGCAGAGATGGGGTTTCACCACGTTGGCCAAGATGTTCTCGATCTTCTGACCTTGTGATCCACCCGCCTCAAGCCTCCCAAAGTGCTGGGATTACAGGCGCTCTATGCGCCGGTGGCTCACCACCACGCCCAGCTAAGTGGGTAGATTTTAATAGACATAGGAGTAGGGGCAATGAGGGTATGGAAAAAGGGCATTACTGGTCCCAAAGGCAAACATGTTCAGGATATGTTCAGAATGTGGCTGGAGCAAAGGCCACATGGAGGGGAACAGCAGAAAGTGGAGGTGGACAGGGATTGTCCAAGGACAGCCAGGATGTGGCTCTTGTCAGCAGGGTGGGTTCCAAAAGGTCTCACTCAGAGCCAGGCAGCCACGCTGCCTCTGAGGAGGCACTGAAAGGGAGAGGCCTGCAAACTCGCTCCAGCTGTCACAGCCCACGCAAGGGGTGAAGGAAGTGGAGCAGTGCGGGCCGGTTATGAAAACAGGGAATGTTTTAGAGTTTTCTTACCTCTCTACATTTCCTAAATCCCATACGTAGTAGGGACTTGGTCCAAGGGTGCCCCTTAATCCATCAGCCTCCAGTAAGATAACTTATAGAGCTTCTCCCACCTTCTCTCCCCTCAGTAGGTTGGGGCCTATGAATCTCTCAACCACGGGACAGGTAAATATTTCTTAGGCGCCATCTACCTGAAAGGTAGCAAGGGAAGAATGGTGGGAGATACGCAAGAATAGAGGCCACAGACCTCTAGTGATTAACCACATACAGCATGAAACACCCACAGAACCAAGCCAGGCCAGGGGTGGCAAGTGTTAGGTGAATACAGGGAGTGACTGATCTACCCTTTTTAGGGTGACTGTATTAATTATTGTTCAAACTTGGCAAGGCACAGTGGCTCATGCCTGTAATCCTACCACTTTGGGAGGCTAAGGTGGCCGTGAGTTCAAGACTAGCCTGGGCAACATAGTGAGACCCTATCTCTACAAAACAAAACAAAATATTGCTCAAACTGGAAAAGTGAAAGAGGGAACAATTAATAAATATGCTGGAACATAGGCATGAACAGGGGCTGCACCTGCCATCCAGGATGCCGGTCATCCTATCCATAAGTCTCTTATGATTCCAACATTTCCATCCCCAGAACAGTCTTGCCCCGAGATCCAGATTCAGATTCAACTGCCTGCTGGGTATTCCATTTAAATGTCTTATAGGCTACTCAGCTTCCATGCATCAAAAACTGAAGTCAGTGCCTCCTTCACTCCCAACTCCCTCACCACTGGCTTCTCCTCTGTATTGCCCATCTGGAGAAGCAGCACTGGCCTCTAGTCACATGTTCCTGGCCAGACCCTGGGAGTTGTCCTGAATCCTCCCCACCTCACCACACCCAGGCAGTCATTCCAAGAGCTACTCATTCTACATCCTTCTGGCCCCTCTCACTGGTTCAGGCCTCCTTGTCTTTGTCCTGGACCATAACTGGTCTTCTCTTCCATCCCCCCATCTGCACCTTGAAAGTCCCTCTTCATCGTGGTAGCAGAGATATCTTTAAAATGCACACAACTGGATGGGCATGGTGGCTCACACCTGTAATCCTAGCACTTTGGGAGGCTGAGGTGGGCAGATCACTTGAGGCCAGGAGTTCGAGACCAGCCTGGCCAACATGCTGAAACCCCATCTCTACTAAAAATACAAAAATTAGCTGGACATGGTTACATTTGCCTGTGATCCCAGCTGCTCGGGAGGCTGAAGCATGAGAATTGCTTGAACCCCCAGAGGCGGAGGTTGCAATGAGCCAAGATCACGCCTCTGCACTCCAGCCTGGGCGATAGAGCGAGACTCTGTCTCAAAATAAAATAAAATAAAATAAAATGCACAAAACTGCTCATGTTACTCCTTTCAGTGGCTCCCTGTATTATTAGTCTGTTCTTGCACCGCTATAAGGAAATACCTGAGACTGGGTAATTTACAAAGAAAAGAGGTTTAATTGGTTCACAGTTCCATAAGCTGTACAGGAAACATGGTAGCATCTGCTGGGATTCTAGGGAGGCCTCAGGAAACATACAATCATGGCAGAAGGGGAAGGGGAAGCCAGCAGTTCACATGGCCAGAGCGAGAGGAAGAGAGGGGGGCGGGGAGGTGCCACACACTTTTAAACAACCAGATCTCACAAGAACTCACTATTATAAGAACAGCACCAAGAGGATAGTGCCAACCCCTTTATCAGAACTCTGCCCCCATGATCCACTCACCTCCCACAAGGTCCCACCTCTGACACTGGGGATTGTAACTCAACATGAGATTTGGTAGAGACACAGATCTAAATCATATCACTCCCCTTACACTTTGTCACTTTTGGGTTGCAGCTGAGACTTCTGAGAATCTCCCCAGTTCCGGGCTCATCTCCACCTTCCCTCCCACATCCTGTTGGCCAGATCTATATCCTCCTTGAAGTTCTGCGCTGGCCACCCTCTGAGCCTTTGCTTACACTGCTCTCTGCCTGTGATGTCCTTTTGGACATCCTGCTTTTGGTTCTCCTCCAGCCACCCACTGGACCTCAGATAGTGCCCACTGTATGACCCCCCCTTGCCCTTTAAGGACTGGCCTTTCTGCCACTCCAGCCATTCATTTATTCAGCACAGTGTTAGGTGATTAGGGGTGACATACATAGAACCACATGCAGACAGCACATGTGGCAAAATGATCCTAGTCAATCCAACTAGGTGAAAGAAATTTGGGTGTTGATTGAAATGGTACACCATTCTTGCAACTTTCTGTGGGTTTTAAGTTTTTCAAAATAGAAAATCAAGTAAAAAAAATGAATAGATTCCAATTAGAAATAGGGTAAAAGATCTGAATAGATATTTCTCAAAGGCCAGAAGTTGTAGGAAAAATTGCTGGACATCACTAATCATTGGGGAAATTCACATCAAAATCACAGTGAGGTATTATCTCTCACTTGTTAAAATGGCTGCTATCAAAAAACAAAAGACAGCAAATGATGATACAAATGTGGAGAAAGGGGAACCCTCCTACGCTGTTGGTGGGAATGTAAATTAGTACAGCCATTATGGAAAACGGTATGGAGGTTTCTCAAAAAAATTAAAAATAGAACTACCACATGATCCAGCAATCCCGCTACTGGGTATATATCCAAAGGAAAGGAAGTCAGTGTGTCAAAGAGATATCTGTGCTCCCAAGTTCATTGCAGCTGCACTCGCAACAGCCAAATATGGAATCAACCTAAGTGTCCATCAATGGATAAATGGATAAAGAAAATGTGATACATATACACAATGAAATACTCTTCAGCCTTAGAAAAGAAAGAAATCCTGTCATTCATGGCAACAAGGATGAACCTAGAGGGCATTATGTTAAGTGAAATAAGCCATGCACAGAAAGTCACATATCACATGATCTCACTCAGATTTGGAATCTAAAGAAGTTGATCTCATAGAAGCAGAGAGTAGAATAGTGATCACTAGAAGTTTGGGAGGGGATGAGGGAGGCAGGGGCAGGGAAAAGTTGGTCAGTGAGTACAACGTTACAATTAGAGAGAAGGGACAGGCTCACAGCTAATAACATACTAAACGGGGAAAAACTGAAACCCTTTCCTCTAAGATCTGGAACATGACAAGGATGCCCACTTTCACCACTGTTATTCAACATAGTACTGGAAGTCCTAGCTAGAGCAATCAGACAAGAGGAAGAAATAAAGGGCATCCAAACTAGAAAGGAAGAAGTCAAACTATCCTTATTTGCAGATGATAGGATCTTATATTTGGAAAAACCTAAAGACTGTCAAAAAACTATTAAAACTTGTGAACAAATTCAGTAAAGTTGCAGGATACAAAATCGACATACAAAAATCAGTAGCATTTCTATATGCCAACAGTGAACAATCTGATAAAGAAATGAAAAAAGTAATTCCATTAAAATAGCCACAAATAAAATTAAGTAGCTAGGAATTAACCACAGAAGTGAAAAATCTCTACAATGAAAACTGTAAAACACTGATGAAAGAAATTGAAAAGAACACCAAAAAAAGTAAAGATATTTCATGTTCATGAATTGAAAGAATCAATATTGTTAAAATGTCCATACTACCCAAAGCAATCTACAGATTCAATGCAATCCCTATCAAAATACTGACATTCTTCACAGAAATAGAAAAAAAAAAATACACAAAAGACTCAGAATAGCCAAAGCTATCTTAAGCAAAAAACAAAAACAAACCCAAAATTCTGGGAGAATCACATTGCCTGACGTTAAACTATACTACAGAGTTTTGTTAACCAGCATGGTACTGGCATAAAAACAAACATATAGACCAATGAAACAGAATAGAGAACCCAGAAACAAATCCACACACCCACAGTGAACTCATTTTCAACAAAGGTGCCAAGAACATATGCTGGGGAAAAGACAGTCTCTTCAATAAATGGTGCTGGGAAAACTGAGTATCTATATGCAGAAGACTGAAACTCAACCCCAATTTCTTGCCATATACAAAAATTAAATCCAAATGAATTAAAGACTTAAATCTAAGACCTCAAACTATAAAACTACTATAAGAAAACATTGGGGAAACTCTCCAGGACATTGGTCTGGGCAAAAATTTCTTGAGTAATACCCCACAAGCATAGGCAACCAAATCAAAAATGGACAAATGGGATCACATCAGGTTAAAAAGCTTCTGCATAGTGAAGGAAACAATCAACAAAGTGAAGAGACAACCCACAGAATAGGGGAAAATATTTGCAAACTACTCATCTGACAAGTATTAATTACCATAATATATAGGGAGCTTAAACAGCTTCATAGGAAAAAAAACTAATAATCTGACTAAAAAAATGTGCAAAAGATTTGAATAGACATTTCTCAAAAGAAGACATACAATGGCAAACAGGCATATGAAAAGGTGCTCCCCATCATTGATCATCAGAGAAATGCAAATCAAAGCTACAGTGAGGCTGGGCGCAGTGGCTCACACCTGTAATCCCAGCACTTTGGGAGGCTGAGGCAGACGGATCACTTGAGGTCAGGAGTTAAAGACCAACATGGTGAAACCCTGTCTCTACTAAAAATACAAAAATTAGCTGGGCGTGTTGGTGCACCTATAATCCCAGCTACTTGGGAGGCTGAGGCAGGAGAATCATTGAACCCAGGAGGTGGAGGTTGCAGTGAGCTGAGATTGTGCCACTGCACTCCAGCCTGGGCAGCCTGAGACTCTGTCTCAAAACAAAACAAAAAAAACTACAGTGAGATATCATCTCACCCCAGTTAAAATGGCTTTCATCCAAAAGACAGGCAGTAATACATGCTGGAGAGGAAGTGGAGAAAAGGGAACCCTCATGCACTGTTGGTGGAAATGTAAATTAGTACGACCACTATGGAGAACAGTTTGCAGGTTCTCCCAAAAACTAAAAACAGAGTTACCATACAATACAGCAATCCCACTGCTGGGTATATACCCAATGAAAAGGAAATCAGTATATCAAAGAGATATCTGCACTCCCATATTTGTTGCTGCACTGTTCACAATAGCCAAGATTTGGAAGCACCCTTGGTGTCCATCAACAGATGAATAGATAAAGAAAACGTGCTACATATACACAGTGGAGTACTATTCAGTCATAAAAAAGAATTAATCCTGTCATTTGCAACAATATGCATGGAATTGGAGATTATTATTTTAAGTGAAATAAGCCCTCCAAGTACAGGAAAAAAAAAAAGCATTGCATGTTCTCACTCATTTGTGGGATCTAAAAATCAAAACAATTGAACTCATGGATATAGAGAAGGGAAGGATGGTTACTACAGGCTGGGAAGGCTAGTGGAGGGGGTATAGGGGATAGATCAGGATGATAAATGGGTACAGAAAAAAATAGAATGAATAAGACCTAGTAATTGATAGCAAAACAGTGTGACTATAGTCGATAATAATTTAATTGTGCAGTTAGGAATAAATAAAAGAGTATAATTGGATTGTATGTAACACAAAGCATAAATGCTTGAGTTGATGGGTACCCCATTTCCCATGATACGATTATAATGCATTGCATATCTGTATCAAAATATCTTATGTACCCCATAAATATATACACATATACCCACAAAAATTCAAAATTTAAAAATTTAAACAACTAATTAAATAGAAGAAATAAGTTCTGGTGTTCTATTGCACAGTAGGGTGACTATGGTTAACAATATTGTATTGTATTTTTCAAAATGGCTAGAAGAAAGGATCTCAAATGTTCATACTACAAAGAAATGACAAATGTATGAAGTGAAGGATATGCTAATTACCCTGATTTGAATTTTACACAATGTATACATGTATTAGAACATCACATTGTACCTATAAATATGTACAATTATTATATGTCAATAAAAATAAAATTTTAAAATGTTTAAATGAGTCCTGGTGCAGTGGCTCATGTCTGTAATCCCAGCACTTTGGGAGGCTAAGGTGGGCAGATCAGAGTTCCAGATAAGGTCAGGAGTTTGAGATCAGCCAGGCCAACATGGCGAAACCCCGTCTCTACTAAAAATACAGACAATTAGCTGGGTGTGGTGGCAGGTGCCTGTAATCCCAGCTACTTGGGCGGCTGAGGCAGGAGAATCACTTGAACCCGGGAGACAGAGGTTGCAGTGAGCCAAGATAGAGCCACTGCACTCCAGCCTGGGCGACAGAGCAAGACTGTCTCAGGAAAAAAAAAAAAAAGTTTAAATAAATAGAATATGGGTCTGCACAGAAATTCATTCAAATGTTAAATTTATTGTAACTGATTGAGAGACCAGTATCCACTGAAATTCAGGGCCAGGGTTTGCTGTTACAGCTCCACACTTAACAGTAAATTTGCTGTAGTATTTAAATTTATTTATAAATTTAAACATGTATGTATTTGTTTCCTTTTCCTTTTCTTTTTAAAAAAATTTCCCCCACTTGAAGAGCTGATATACATGTTTAATTTGGGAGAAAAGTTAGGATTAAAAAAAAACAGATAAGTAGATAAAAGAAAAACAAAATGGATTATACTACACACAGTTTTTGTTACTCCACAATGTAGTATAAACACCTTTTCATGTTAATAAATACGCTGGCATCGTAATAGCTGCATTACTTTCCATGGAGGTAGATCCTGCATGATTTATGTAACTCCAAGATTTTTTCCCCTATATACACAAAAACAAGCTCCAGTTCCCTGATTCTGGCACCTTCCATGAGTCTAGCCCAAAGGGAAAAGTCAACGCCAATGCTGGCTTTTTGTCGAGAAAGGTGAAACGTTGTTATTTGGGCTTCAAAGGAAAAAAAGAAAACTGACATGTTAGAATTAATCGGGAAAAGCACCTCATCTCAAATGCCATGAGCATTTCAATAGATGGAGCCCAATCTGCTCAGTAGTGCTGCCCTAGGAGGCCAACAGAGTTTCAGGCCACTCCTGGGGCACTGGCAAGATGGAGAGGAGCTAAAAATAGACCCAGAACTGAGCACTGAGACTTTCCTGAATTCATAGGCATAAATACTGCCCCAGACGGACTTGCCTCTCCAACGGTTTCCAACCATGGCACATCACACTGCCTAAAATTCTCAAGGATTATGATTTTGTAGAAGGCCTCTGTCAGGAAGTAGGCAGCTCTCCTGGGAGGAGGGCAGAGTGACTCTCCCATCAGGACACAGTGGAGACAGCTGCAGCTTTGGAGTCAAATGGACTGGGGCTCATTCCAGCTCTGCCCATCACCAGCTGTGTGACCTTGGGTCAACTCCTCAACCTCTCTGAGCTGCTGTGTTTTCATCTGTAAGGAGATAACAGGCCACTTCACAGAGTTATTGTGAGGATAAAATGGAATGTTGCCTGGAGCAGGGTATAGGAGGTGAACAAATGGGGTGCGTTACTATTACTGAGGACTTGAATTTGTTTCTCGGATTAGCCAGGTGTGGTTTTGGGAGAGCTGAGTTTTCACGGGGTTGGTGGTGTGCATGAGAGTTGTGCAGCAGAGCCCCCAAGCATGACACATGGAAAAGGAGGACAGGTCTGCACATCCAGGACCAACCGGGGCATTTAGGGTAGGATGAAGATGTGCTGGAATGTATCAGGATACCTCATTCATTGCCACAGCCTCAGCATTCACAGATGTAACATTCATACAGTCAGATATTCTCTAGTCAACTCTGAAGGTTTGTGAACCTTTTATTTAAAGATTTGTGACCTTTAAAAATAACCTGCTGTTTTGCTGAGACATTAATCTGAAGCACATTAACTGTGAGTAAGACAGTGCGTCTTATAGATTTCCCAGGGTTGGCCCCTAATGTGGCTTTGCAGAAGACATATTGAAAGCCTGAATTAGGGTCCAGGTCTATTAACCACCCTGACCCCAGAGGCCTGATCTCTGCCCGAGATCCTAGTGGGGCTCAACACACAGGTACCCTCCTTGCCCTGATGGTGACTAGGCTCCATCGAGGGCTTTTCAGGACTGGAGTGACTGATGAATCTCCAGGATGTGTTGGACCATCAACTGACTGTGCGCAGACAACATAAATCCTGTTTAAATGGGTGCTGCAGAGTGAAGCTGCTTTCACCTCTGTATTACTTTTCTAGGGCTGCTGTAACAAAGCACCACAACTGGGCGGCTTAGAATAACAAAAATATATCATCTCCCAGTTCTGGAGGCTACAAATCTGAAGTCACGGTGTTGACAGGGCCATGCTCCCTCAGAAATCTGTAGGGGAGAATCCTTCTTTGCCTCTCTGGCTTCTGGTGCCTTTGGCATTCCTTGGCTTACAGAGAGATATGTTGCTGCCATCTCTGCCTCCACTGTCAAACGGCTGGCTTTAGCCTGCATGACTCTGACCTCTTCTTTTATTTTATTTTGCTTTATTTATTTATTTATTTATTTTTTGAGACAGAGTCTCGCCCTGTTGCCCAGGCTGGAGTGCAATGGCACGATCTAAGCTCACTGCAACCTCTGCCCCCCAGACTCAAGCGATTCTCCTGCCTCAGCCTCCTGAGTAGCTGGGATTACAGGCATGCACCACCATGCCCGGTTAATTTTTGTATTTTTAGTAGAGATGGGGTTTCGGCATGGTGGCCAGGCTGGTCTCAAATTCCTGACCTCAGGTAATCCACCCACCTTGGCCTCCCAAAGTGCTGGGATTACAGCCATGAGCCATCACGCCCTCCTCCGTGAACACCCCTCCTGGCTCAGATTGCTACAGCCCAGGCTATTTGGCCAGAGGAATGGCTTGAAGGGGACACAGCCCTACCTTCTTGCCCCATTTTGGGACTTCGGCTAGCTCTGGTGGTCTGCCAGGAGGACAGGCAGGCAGGGACTTCCTGATCCAATTGCTCAAGCACGTTAGAAAGGGAAAAGTGATGACAAAGCTCTTCGTGCATTTCTTAATACATTTTAAAGTCCTTAACAAAACAAACCTCAGGGCCTGAATAAATTGGCTCCCAGATGCTGGCCAAGGAACAAACCGGTTGGACAGTGTGGGGAGTCAGAGAGAGGACAGGCCAGGAGCAAGGTGAGTAAAGAGACTGCCCCTCACCTGGCACCAGGCAGCTTCTTAATGAGGTGCCTCTGCTGCCGATCTAGAACCTGGAGCTCTTGGAGCCCCCAGGCAGGGCAGGAGGGAGGGGCTTCTCTGCGAGAGCACTCCCTCCTCACCCAGCTGCTGCCTCCCTTCCCTTACCCAGAAGCAGCACCGGGACACAGGCCTGTCAGCAAATTTTCCCTGGCACAGGTTGAGCCTCAGGCAATTTGGCACCCCCTGAGATAGAGAAGGACAAGCACTGAAGCCTAGCCCCAACTCTCCCACCCGCTCAGGAAGAGAGCCAGTCTTAGAAGTCACCTCCAGGGAGGCCGTCGGCTCCAAGGCCAAAGAATGTGGCCTGTTGGGAGTAGAATTAAAGGGGGCTTTGCCTAACCCTCCCATCAGAGGTATTTGGGAGGCAGTGGGTCACTCCCTCCTGGTGGAGGTGGCCTCCCACAGCTTTTCCCCATCACTCGTCTCCCCAGCACAGCCCTTGCTTTCCCTCTGCCATTGGACACCCAGTGCAGATGCTGAGCAGACAGCTCAGTATTGAGTCTGCCGGCAGGGCTGCCAATGTCAACTCAGGACTTGGGGATAAGATTTATAGACCAAGAGGAGGTGTTGGCCTTAGATAGAAAATAGAGACTGGGGTGAGGTGCAGTGGGCACTGGTGGTATTGGTGAGAGACTGGAGAAGGAGTCTCCTCTAATGGTTTCTATTTTCTCCATGAAGAACAAGGCACCTGCAAAGGGCTGGAATGGAGAGGGAAAGCGGATGTGGGGGCTGGGTGGGAAGCTGTGCAGGAAAGGGAATTTCCTCAGGAGGCATGCAAGGCAAAAACTGCCCCATGGTGTTGCCTGCACATTTGAGGTTTAGGGTAATAAACATTAAGTGCATTGGCCCAAATATAAGATTCTCTCCAGCAACGTTTGGCCTCTCAGGCACAGAATGGAGGAGACAAAGGCTTGTCAGAGTGGGAGGGAGGCAAACAAGTTGAGGGTATTTGCAACAAAGTTATGACAAAGATGGACTGTGAACTCTAAGCCAGGGGGATGGTAGGGTCAGTATGATGTGACCCTTTGCTTGGGCCTTTGACAAGACTTCCGTGACAGCCAAGGATTGTCTGCCCTATCCAGGTGCAATAAGCCAGCCCTCCCCCTTGGCACTGTCAAACCCACAGTGCTTGCCCCACTCTCAAATGGGGAGGGCACAGGCAAAATCAGGCAACCACCTGTCTTGATCAGATGGAAGACTTGACAAGTAATTTGTGATTAATAATAAAAAATTGAAGCTTGGGATCATTTTCTTTGACTGAGTCTGTTGAAGGTTGTCTCTGTCGTGTTACTTTATCTCACTTATGTCCAGCTACACTGTCTTGAATGGAGAAGAAATGACAAGTTACGGCCAGCACAAGAGTATTGTGCAAAATCTGCAGTGCTGCTTTTTACGGAGAGTCCCTAGTAAGCAATGCCTAAACAGCTCTAGAAATTTTCGTCCACATGAATAGCAATGCTGTAGGGGTCTTTGTGCCCAGTAAATGGCTCATATCTGCGGCCCTATCTAACGAGCTTTGTGGTACACAGAGTCAGGGCTACACAAATTCATATTCAGAGGTTGCCATGGAGACTCCTGGCCACCCACCACCCTCTCTTTTACTCTTCTTCCAAAGTAGCAGGTGTAGCCTACCAGGCTGCCCAGCTGCTGGGTGCTTCCTAGCCTCCTTGTGTGGAGCTCCGTGACTATGTTTTAAGAAACAGTGAAGTGGTAGAAGCAATGTGTGCCACTTCCAGGCCGATGTCTTAAGGCACAGTGTGTTTCCTCTATAGTCTCTTTCCATTTCCCACAAACTGGAGCACAGAGGGGCCTGCAACCTGGCTTCAACCTGGGACAAAGCTGAAGGGATAATAAAGAACAAGATGGAAAAAACTTGGGTCCCTCAATGATCAAGGGCAGCAAAGCTACCTGCCAACCAGTAATGCTCGCCTTGACTGTATCTTACATCAGTTGACTAGGAACAGACTCCCCAAGAGGTTTCTTGGGGAAAGCTCTCAGGAGCAGCATCTGTAAGTGGCAGGGCAGGAGAAACTGAACCGCAGTGAAGTTGGGCAAGAGCCCTGCACTGATCCAGTGGGGAGCTCTAGACCTGGGATGGCCCTTCCAAGATGTCCTAGACTGAGGCAACGGGATGGAAACTTTTTACACCATACCTAGTAGTCCTTTTTGAATGAAGGCTGCTCCCAAAAGGGGCACAACTTGGGTGAGGCAGCCCCCTTTTTCCAAGGGTAATTCCCAGAGAGGGACTAAGCTAAGAGCCCTCAACAACCAATGCGCCCAGCAGCTGGGGAAATGGATGAAGAAAGGGTCTGGGTGGTGCACCACAACATCCACTGCAGACTGTCACCTAAGGGAGAAACTTTGATCTTCTTTAAGCCACTGATTTATTGTAGGGTCTCTTTATTACAGCAGCTTCCCCTACTCCCATCTACTAAACCTCTCTGCTGGTTACAGGTACATATCCTGACCTCAACAGAGAGAAACTCCTTGAGATGGGCACTAACTCAGGTGGTTTGCAAAGTGTGGTCCCCAGATCAGCAGGGTTAGCATCACCTATGAAATTGTGTAAATTGCAAATTTGACCATTCCCTTTGGACTTACTGAGTCAGAAATTCTGGGGATGGGGCCCAGCAATGTGTGTGTCAACAAGCTCCCTGACAACACCCAAGATTGAGAACCACTGCTCTAGGTTTTCTCCTTTCTGGACTCAGAGCACCACCCACTGCGCAAGGCACATGGTGGCCTTGAGGGTGGTTTGGAACAGCCCTTCCTTGAAGCCCTGGAGCTGTGCATTAGGAGGCTCACAGACTGATGATGTTTCATCTGCTGTCTGGATCCCATTCTTCCCTTCTGATACTATCAGCACCCTCCTCTCCTCTGCCTTAGAGGAGAGTAGGGCCATGAGATCCTCACTGCTTTGGGGCCAAGCAGACCTGGCTTCCAGTCCCAGCTGTGTCTACTCCCGGCTGACTGATCTTAGATAATTTGCTTGTCTGTGCCTCAGTTTCCTCGTTTATACAATGAGGATAACCCCAACTCTACATAGTTATTGTGAGACCAACATGAGAAAATATACCTTAGTGTCTAATCCTGCCCAGACCCCAGCAGCACTCTATTACTGTAGCTAGTTCTGTCCTTGAATATCCTTCAGAGCTCACCTGGTTATTCCAATAAAAATTTCCAAGAATAGGTCTGGGACTCATTCACACTGCAAGGTAAATCACCAGAAACTCAAAGTACTGTGACCCTCCCAGGGGAATTTGCATTTTAAATACAGCCCAAGTATCATATTAGAACTATTTTTTTTTTAAGTTGGGTGGTGGGGAGAGAAGCCTTCCTTCCCAGCCCCTGAAATCACACTGCACATCGGGCTCTTTCCCAGTCTGGACTCAAGGCCTTTGACCTTGAGAAGGCCTCATTCTAAAGTGGCTCTTTCAACAGAAAGCTGAGCACACCACCTGGGTTTCAGCTGGTGGTGTTTATAGCTGTCAGATGAGCCCTGGGGGGCT
The DNA here is from genome assembly GCF_006542625.1 of Nomascus leucogenys. NCBI lineage: Eukaryota > Metazoa > Chordata > Mammalia > Primates > Hylobatidae > Nomascus > Nomascus leucogenys. The sequence continues at coordinate 12,027,477 of NC_044394.1, read as the reverse complement.
GGGGGGCTCCCCATTTTTACAGGGGTGGAGGAGGTGACACTTCTCTATATTTGTTTCTTTCATCCAAAAGTGGAAAGTAATCCCTGAGACGTTTCACAGCCCAGATCTCAGGGTTCTCCAAGTCCAGCCTGACTCAGACAGAGAAAGGTAAGAATTTTAAGGACACCAGGGCAACCCTCCTGCCCCAAAAGATTATCCCTAACATGCTAGTTGAGGGCTGATGGTCCTCAACTTGGGACCAATGCCTTCCATTCTGCATTGGGAGTGCAGACACCCACAGGAGAAGGGTCAAGTAACCTCCACTGACATCAAAGATGAAGTTACTGGCTGACAGCAGGCCTTTTCTGAGAGTGGGTTCTGGTAGGTGGGAGCTCTGGGCAGCTGAAGAGGGAGAGCACCCATCTCAAACCAGCCACAAATTTGAGTTCACTGATCGTATCTCAGCACTCAGTGCTATGTTGGCATTTCATCCCAATTTTCACTTTTCTATGAGGTCTTCGTTAATTCCATAAGCCAGCTCTCTACATTCTGTGTTAGTGGCCAGTTACAGGAGGGATCCATCATACCCACCCATATGGAATTCCCATACCCACAGACAGTCCACCCTCAATAGCACTGCTCTGAGATGCTGTGTGCCTGAGAGGCTTGAGGGATGCATTAAGGGGGTGAGGCTATAAAGCCTGCCCCAGGGAAGCCCAGGGGTCAACTGAGAATAGTCAATTCTGTCTTTAAGATCCTGCAGAGGACTCAGAACCTGACCTGTTCGATGTTCCAAGTTGAGGAACCTGAAGCCTTGTGCTGAGCCAGTGCCACTTACGACCTTCTATATATGGACAGAAAGTTTTATTTTGTCCAGGAGGAACCTCTTCCTTTTGGGTTCAAGCGACTCTCATGCCTCAGCCTCCCAAGTAGCTGGGATCACAGGCATGTGCCACCATGCCTGGCTAATTTTTGTATTATTAGTAGAGACGGGGTTTCGCCATGTTGGCCAGGATGGTCTCAAACTCCTGGCCTCAAGCAATCCATCCACCTTGGCCTCCCAAAGTGCTGGGATTATAGCTGTGAGCCACCACGCCCAGCCCAGACAGAGAGTTTTAGAACTCAGCAGGCTCTTTCTCATGCCATCTCATCTGGTCCACCTCCAGGCTGTGAGGATAGGTAGGCAGGCTTAGAGAGGCTAAGGGATTTGCCCCAGTTACACAGCTAGTAAGAGGGGAGTTGGGGCCTGTCCCCAGGTCTTGCATTTCCAAATCTGGTTCATTTTCCATTTCTCTAGGAGACAGCTGCAGCGACAAAGCCCAGAGCCCACCTGAAGGGTCCTATGGCCTCCACCAGAGAAGAAAAAAGAGAGAGCAGCTGGGCTGAGTAAGACCCTGAAATCCAATGGAAAGTCTGCCGTATTTCTCCGGCGTTGGCAGTCCTTCTCCTTAGGGCTGCCCAGACATGTGTGTTGAGGTTGTACAATGGCTTTCTCTTATGGTTTGGGACCATTCATTATTTTTCCAAGGAGACAGAGGCCAGGAATTACATAAGCAATTTCCTCAAAGAAGGTACTTTGTATATTAAAAGTTCTCCATTAAAGATTCTGAGATGGACCAGGAGAAGACAGCCTTGATCTAGAAGAGAAATAGGCAACATCTAGCCATAGAGGTCACAGCCACAGGCCTGGGCCCTTAGAGAGGCTGGAGCCTGACCATCTCTAGAAACGCCCACTGGATGTTTCTGTCAGATCATGTGAGTGCCATGGCCCATCCAGTCCTCCTGGCAGGGGCTGGGAGGTGTGGCTCACCTATTAAACAGCCAAGCACAACTGACCCTTGAGTGTTCCTTCCCCACTAAGTGTCTCTTCAGACCAGTCACGTCACCTTGCATTGAGGAAACTGAGGTGTCTTGGCAGACTCATCTCCCTGTGATGTTAGAACTGGAGGTGGCAGACTCCTTAGGAGGCCACTTTTCAGAATAAAGGATGTGCTCTGTGTCTAGAAATGGCTCCCACTCCTTCCCTGCCCTCTGTGAGGCCTCAATTCCTTCCTCAAAGCCACATTGTGATAGTGGAGGGGTCTATGGGCCTGTGAGGTTTTGGCAGTAAGAGAAAAACTTCTAGGTTTGGTATAGAGTGAAAAATTTTATAGTTGAAAATTCTATTCCATGGCACCGTCTTACCTAATACATTAAACACTCTGCCTTTAACAGCTGGAGCATGTGCTCTTTAGCTACTTCATGCCCACCTTTCGTCCTTCCACCCACTCACCCTTAGAAAAAAGATCTTGCCTATTGTTTTCTCAGAGAAGCTAGTTCACCATACCCAAAATGCTACAGTCTTAGTATCCCAATAAAGATCCTTAAATGTATTTTGGTAGCTGTTATTTAAACAATATGTTCAGTGGATAAAGACTTCCTCATTTTGCGTGCATATGGGACCGTGTGTAAAAACAAAATGATTGATTTACACTCTATGTTGGATCAAAACAAGTCATGGCTAAATGATGGCATGATTTAGTGGAGAGCCACTGGTCCATCTCTTCAGTGGGAAGACACCAGAAAGATTTGAGAGATGGACACACGAGGTCAGGCCAACTCTCAGTTACAGCAGGGCACCAAGCTGATCTCGGGTTCACATTTTCTGTCACTTAATGTTTCCTGAAAGACTAAGATGTCGGGTTCCCTCTTCTCTGCCTTCACATGAGGGAATATAATTCACCCTGACATTTTTTTTTTTTTTTTTTTTTTTTAGAATCAAACTCTCACTCTGTCATCCAGGCTAGAGTACAATGATATGATCATAACTCACTGCAGCCTCGGACTCCTGAGATCAAGCAATTCCCTCATCTTAGCCTTCAGGCGCATACCGCCTGGCTAATTTTTAAAACTTTTTCATAGAGACTGGGTCTTGCTATGTTGCCCATAGCCAGGTCTTGAACTCCTGGCCTCAAGTGATCTCTTGCCTCTGCTTCCCAAAGAGCTAGAATTACAGGTGTGAACTGCTACAGCTGGGCCTGACTTCTGAACCATCAGTATTTTTTTTTCTTTTTTTTTGAGATGGAGTCTCACTCTGTCTCCCAGGCTGGAGTGCAGTGGCGCGATCTCGGCTTACTGCAACCTCCACCTCCTGGGTTCAAGATATTCTCCTGCCTCAGCCTCCTGAGTAGCTGGGACTACAGGTGCCCACCACTATGCCTGGTTGATTTTTGTAATTTTAGTAGAGACGGGGTTCCACCATGTTGGCCAGGTTGGTCGGGAACTCCTGATCTCAAGTGATCTGCCTTCATCAGCCTCCCAAATTGCTGGGATTACAGGCATGAGCCACCATGCTGGGCCTAGTATTTTGTTTTACTATCCTGTAACAGACACTGTTGATGCTTCCCATAAGCCCTAAACCTACCCTTGAGTATTTCTGAGCATCTCTTCCTCGACTTCTATGTGCCTTTATTATGAACACCCCATACCAGTGACTATCTTAAGAAGATAACCTCTTGGTTACTGGAGATCCTTTTCTCAGCTGAAAGCACCTGGGAGTTTGTATTCACCCCCAACCACCCTCCACCCCAGGGTAGGTCATAGCCAATGACAGACCAGTACAAAAGTGTGACAGATTACAGTTTCTCAAAATGGCCACATCTTGGTCCCACATGTTCTTCTAGAACATTGTTGCTTCCCAGCCAAGAGGCAGAGTCTATTTTCCCTCCTTTTGAAATTGGGTGGGCCTTCATGACTACTTCTGTGCAGAATGTGCTGGAAGCAGTGCTGTGTAGTTCATGAGTCTAGGCCATAACAGGAGATATTGCTTATACCTGCCTCTCTCAGGACGCATGCCCTTGGAACCCAGCCACCATGGTGTGATGAAGCCCAGGCCACGTGGGGAAGGTATGTATAGATTTGCTGGCTAAGGGCCCCAGCTAAGGTCCCAGCCCATAGCCAGGACCAGCTGCCAGACCTGTGAGTGATTGCACCTCCAGAGGACCCAGGCCTCAGCCTTCAAGCTGCTCCAGCTGGTACGGTGTGGGGCAGAGATGAGCTATCCCCACCAAGTCCCCCCAGATTGAAGACCCATGAGAAAAATTAGTTGTTTTGAGCTACTATGTTTGGGGATGGTTTATTGCTCAGCAATTAATGCTTGACATAGACTTAGATACCTGGAAGTGGGATACTACCATAATGAAACCCAAAGAATGCAGCTTGGGACTGGGTGGCAATGGAGGCTGGAAGCACCTTGATGAAGGGGTTAATGAAAACCTAAAGGGCCTCAAGGGGAATGTCAGGGGAAGCCAATGGCCCTGGAGGACCACTACAATATTTCCAGCCCCCTATGAAGAAGTGGGGCTTTATTTCTCCTCCCCTTGAAATTCGGCAGGCCTCAATTTTGCTACATAAAGAGAGCAAAATTAATGCTGTTATTGTTTTAAGCACTGTAGGGGAGGGGTAGGAAAAGACCATCTCATGAGGCTAACCTATTAATTACTCTTAACAAGCACTTTAAAAACACCAAATATACATGGATTATTCCTAAACTTAATTTTTAAAAAACTAGTAATATTATGATTTTGATTTCCATTTTTATATCCATAATTAATTCTTTTTTTGTTTTGTTTTGAGATGGAGTCTTGCTCTGTCACCCAGGCTGGAGTGCAGTGGCTCAGTCTCAGCCCACTGCAACCTCCACCTCCTGGATTCAGGCAATTCTCTTGCCTCAGCCTCCTGAGTAGCTGGGATTACAGGAACATGCCGCCATGCCCGGCTGATTTTTGTATTTTTAGTCGAGACAGGGGTTTCACCATGTTGGCCAGGATGGTCTTGAACTCCTGGCCTCAAGTGATCCACCTGTCTTGGCCTTCCAAAGGACTGGGATTACAGGCGTTGAGCCACCAAGCCTGGCCTATATCCACAATTAAGTGTAAACTTCCTCTGGGTTAAAGACTCTAATTCACTAAGAAAAAAAAATATTTTTACCATTGCAAGAAATTGGGATTAACATTCCAAGCAAATTGGATGACCCTCTTGTTAGGCTGGGTTGCTCATAGACCATATTTTTGGCTGGGTCATAAGATCTGGAGCTATAGACACCCAAGGAGATTTTTCTCATGAGAACAACAAATAACTTGAGCCCGATTATGCAGAAGTTGTGCCTAAACTTTGTGATTCCAGTTCAAACCCTCCAAATGGGGTGGTCTCACAGCCTGTGCTCTGGGTTATATCTTCCTTACTTTCTATATCTTCCCCAATTATCAAGCCTGATTTGAGTTTACAAAACCAGCCCCTCACCAGCAACCCAGATCCTTCCCCTCTACATTAGAAGTCCTCTATTGACCGCTTAATACTATTCTGAATTCTTTTTATGCTCTTCCAATCTGTCGGGGCCACACCTCTTGAATATATTTAAATCCAATTGGATTCTGAACATCCTTCCCTGTCTGTATGGCTCCCATTGAGGTTACTTCATGACAGATGGAAGGCACAAGGATGATCACTGTAGCATCATTTATAACAGCCTAACAATTTGAAACAAATAAAATGGCCAGGAAAGAAACTGTTGGATCTCAGATCACATTCAGGGTAAGGTGGCAAGAGGGGAAACACAAGGTGGCCTTGGTGCCAGCACCTGTAGTCCCAACTACTCAGGAAGCTGAGGCAGGAGGAGCTCGAGCCCAGGAATTCAAGGCTGCAGTGAGCTATAATGGTGCCAGCACACTCCAGCCTGGGTAATAGAACAAGACCCCGAAAAAAAAAAAAAAAGAGAGGAAATACATCAGTCACTTATGTAGGCCTGTGAAAGCCTAAGGAACAAGCCAGGGGGCGTGAGACCCCAAGCCAATGCTGTACTTGGGATCTGTACACGCACATTGTCCCTTACACCCACTGCTGACCACAGTGAAGCAAAGTCTGAAAGATGCCTGGAAGGGGTGAACAGTCTGCACATTGCATGTGCACAGAAGCATGTAGGACACAGAGGAAAAATTTACCGCATATTCATGCCCAGAATTTGAGATGCAGAGACCCAGCAACTAGAATGGGCCTGCAAGCTGTGCCTCCCGCAAAGGGAAAGGCCTGATCAGCTCATTCATACTAGGGGTGGTGTGGCTATGGAATGTCTATCTAGAAAGGATTTAGGGAGGGCAATTGGTTGGAAGAAGAACGATGGCAGATTTGGGTGGAAACAGTGCTAGCATTATAAAATGTAGTGTTTTTATTTTGAAATGGCGACCGGGCCCTGTGGCTCACGCCTGTAATCCCAGCACTTTGGGAGGCTGAGACGGGTGGATCACGAGGTCAAGAGTTCAAGAGCAGCTTGGCCAAGATGGTGAAACCCCATCTCTACTAAAAACTACAAAAATTAGCCAGGCACGGTGGCAGGCGCCTGTGATCCCAGCTACCTGGGAGGCTGAGGCAGGAGAACCGCTTGAACATGGGCAGCGGAGGTTGCAGTGAGCTGAGATTGTGCCACTGCACTCCAGCCTGGGCAACAGAGTGAAACTCTCTCTCAAAAAAAGAAAAAAAAAAAAAGAAATGGAGCTGGTAGCTAACCATTCTCCCAGCCACCCCTTGGCACTGCCTCTACCAGACACTAAACAAGCATAGAAAGGGTAGTGCCTTGCTCCACCAAAGAGACTCTCTAATGGTAAAGGCAGGGACAGAAAATTGGACTTGATAGAGGGGGGTCCCTTGAGAGCAGAAAGTAATGTTCAAATCTCTTACAACAAAATATGTCCTCTGGCTTAGTGAAATAGACAGGCTGGCAAGAGTGGCTGGGAATTTCTTTCCAGGTAAGAAACCTGAAAGGGAAAATTACCACTGGGCAGGCAGGACTTTCTAGAATGCCCAAGGGCTTGTCCCCTGTTCCACCAACTGCTGAGTCAGCAGAGGACCTTATGTTTATTTAATTCTGTATCTCGCCAGCTGTGTCTGTATCAGCACTAGCCCCAGACTTAGAATTAATCAGCCTTCACATTTATAGGTGATGCTTTTTGCTGAGAAGTGGAGAGCAAAGGAGAGAACGGAAGGAAAATTCAAGCTTCTGTGGAGGGATTCTTCTAGCTGGAAAACCCCAATTCAGGGTGGTCCAACCTCAGAGGGAGTACAAGCCCCAAGTCCCACAGGACAGGCATGGGGGAAGTACTCAAGTTCAAATGCTGATGTTCTGACCTGGAGACGGCCAAGCAGGGGCTAGAATTCAGCTGGAGTAGTGGAGGCGGTCCGAGTCCTGCCTGCTGGGCCCTCTCCGCTGAAGGAGGCCAGACGCCCTGCCGGTGCAGGCAGTTCAGCCAGCGCTAGTGAGAGCCCACACATGCCCAGCTCTGTGTCAGGGACTGTGTGTTTGGGGTGGGAGTAGGGTCTGGAAGAAAAGCAAGAAGACAGACAGACCTCATGAAATAGAGGCAATTCAAGGCTAGGGGTCAAACTTAAAGCACTGGGGCAGGCAGTGAGCTGCATTTTCTTCACCAATAGGCATCAGAAAACCTAGATTCCAGGCTGAGCAACATCACAGCTGAGGTCTCTATAGCAAAAGAGAGATCAACAAGAGAAAAGGTTCATTCCATTTTGATACAGCCACTTGACACATAATTTTACACTACAACCCAGATGAGCTATCTCAAGTGCAGCATTAAAATGAAAGGGCCCAGTGAAAGAGCCTAGATACACGAGGCCACATATCATATGATTTCACTTCTTTGAGATGTCCAGAATGGGCACATCCATAGAGACACAGGCAGATTCATGGTTATGAGGGGCTGGGCGAGGAGGTAACTGGGAGGGACTGCTTAACGGGTACTGGGAGTAACTGGGAGGGACTGCTTAACGGGTAACTGGGAGGGACTGCTTAACGTTTCCTTTCAGAGCGATGAAAATGTTTTGGAATTAGATAGTGAGGATGTTGTACAACACTGGGAGTATACTTATTGCCACCAAATTATTCACTTAGAAAGGTTAAATAGTAAATTTTATGTAGTGTTTTTCTATAATTTTTTTAAAAATGGAAAGACCCACTTTCCATGTTTGGTTGCCATTTGCTCCTGGGTGTCCTTGAAGGGAGCAACCTCTCTGTGCTTCAGTTCTCTTCCCCTGCAGCTCGAGGCTCTCAGGCCTGCCTGTCCTCCAGTGCCATGGGAGGTCATGTGAGAGAAGGAAGTGGGTGGGCATGGGCTCAAAGCCCACCCACAACACTCACTCACTGTAGGACGTGAGCAAGTTACCTGGGCTCTCTGAATCTCCATGTTGGCATCTACAAACAGAGTTTCTGGGAGTCCAGACTTTTGCTGTTTGAATTAGAACAACTTTTATGAGGAACCAACATGTATAAACCAAGCAAAAAAAGTACAAGTGTGTGTGTATATGTGTCGTGTCTAGCATAGATAGCCTCACTAAAAGGGAGCTAATAGAACTGATAAATAGAACAAATAACTAATAAAGAACTAACAGAACTAATAAAAGTGAAAGCAAGTTGTAAAATAAAACCTCTGATTAACCCTAAGGAACAGAAGATGGTGAAGTCGGCCATAATTGTTGGTAACACTTCATAGAAAAATAGGATTCTCACTGACCTTTAAGGAGAGGTGAGATTTGGGCAGGTGGGTGTGGGGAGGGACAGGACAGGGCATACATGAGAAATGCTTAGAGGTAGGAGCATGCTGGGGCCTGCAAGAAAACTGGGCTGGCTGGAGCAGAGTATTTGGGACCCATAGGGAAGGACCAGGTGTTGGGCTTTCTTGAACATGAGGCCAAGAGTTTAGAACTCATCCTGAGGGCACAGAGGAGTCACGGATGGTTCTTTTTTTTTTTTTTTTTTTTTTGAGATGGAGTCTTACTTTGTTGCCCAGGCTGGAGTGTAATGGTGCAATCTCAGCTCACTGCAACCTCCACCTCCCAGGTTCAAGCAATTCTCCTACTTCAGCCTCCCAAGTAGCTGGGATTACAGGTGCCTGCCACCATGCCTGGCTAATTTTTTTGTATTTTTAGTAGTGGCAGGGTTTCACCACGTTGGTCAGGCTGGTTTCCAACTCCTAACCTCAAGTGATCCACCTGCCTCAGCCTCCCAAAGTGCTAGGATTACAGGCATGAGCCGCTGTCCCCAGCCATGGATGGTTCCTGAACAGGGAAGCAAGGTGATGGATATTGTAACAGAAGAGAATGAATCTGGCCCACACGGTGCAGCAATGCTTAAAGATAAGAGTCTAGAGGCAAGGAAATTAGCCTGGCATCTATGGCTTTAACCCAGCATGAGATAATGGGGCATGGAGGAGGGGAGTAGACCAATCTTAGAAACACCCAGTGGAAGATTCACAGAAGTTCTTCTGGGCTCCAGATTCACCCTGCCACCACTACTTCTTGGCTTTTGGCATCAACAACTTTGGTCTAGCTATTTGTCATCTGTGGGTGTGTTCCTGGAAAAAGTTATAGTAGTAGCCAAGAAAATGATTCAGGGGACACAAGTAGAGCTGCATTGACAAGCCCATGTCAGGAAGCACAATGCCGTGTGGGAGGAAGGAGCTGGCTCTCCGCAAGATTGGCTTGATGGGGTTCAGGGCATGCTACCCCCAAATATGGTATCTTGGCATTTGAAAAACAGTGGAAGTAGGAAGATCACTTTCACCTTCCCCTCTTCTCCCCTGAAGCACACCATCTGATCTAGGAAGGATTTTTCTGACCCTCCCCTATAGCAGATCAGAAGACCCTCATGTGAGAGGTAAGGAACGTCCTCATCTCTGAAGACAAAGGGTCACAGAGGGGATCCGAACAAATGGGCCTTGCTAAGTTCCCCTAGTTTGTAAGCATTAGATCATACTTTTAATCCAATCATACTTCACCGCCGTCATTCATTTCTTCATCAAACCTAGCATTAAAAATCCACAGGTTTTACTGTTTCTTTGTGTCTTCATTTCCTTTAAATTGCAATCAGTTTCATGTAAAACTTACTAAATACTTTTATGCTTTTCTCTTGTTGATCTATCTTTTGTTATAGGGACCTCAGCTGTGAACCTAGCAATGGGTGAGGAAAAGCTATTCCTCTCCTATAGGGTTAACCTTGCTTCTTGGAATTGGATGCCATAAAGCTCCAAGGCACTTGGGCTGCTCTTGCAGGTCTGTAGGATGGCAGCCAGAAAGGCTCATCATTCCCTGTGGTGGCCACAGGGTACTCCCTGGCAGGGAGAGTAGGCAGCTGCTGATACCATGTATTAATAAGGATCTCCACGATCCCAGCAAGCGGCCCCAGAAGAAAATTCTTGCTGTATCAGTCAAATGGGTAACTATTTTTTTTTTTTTTTGAGGCAGAGTTTCACTCTTGTTGCCCAGGCTAGAGTGCAATGGCCCGATCTCTGCTCACCGCAACCTCTGCCTCCCGGGTTCAAGTGATTCTCCTGCCTCAGCCTCCTGAGTAGCTGGGATTACAAGCATGCGCCACCATGCCTGGCTAATTTTGTATTTTTAGTAGAGATGGAGTTTCTCCATGTTGGTCAGGCTGGTCTCGAACTCCTGACCTCAGGTGATCCACCCGCCTTGGCCTCCCAAAGTGCTGGGATTACAGGTGTGAGCCACCGTGCCCGGCGGGTAACTATTGCAATATGCCTTGAGCCCACCCAGGAGGTGGTGATTCCACACCAGGGTATGTGGGAGCACAGATATCCTATAGAGATGCATGCTGGAAACTACAAAACATTGTTGAGAGGACTCTTAATAAAGAACTCTCTGAATTTGATAATAAGAAAACATGAAACCCAACTTAAAAAAAATGAGCAGAAGATTTAGACAGACACTTCTTTAAAGAAGATAAACAGATGGCAAATAAACATATGAAAAGATGCTCAACATCACCAGTGATTGAGAAATGCAAATTTAAATCATGATGAGATATCATTACATACCTATTAGAATGGTTACAATTTAAAAGATGGGCCATTCCAAGTGTTGGAAAAAAACTGCAAGCAACTAGTACTTTTATATACTGCTGGTGGGAGTATAAAATAATACAATCACTTAGGAAAACAGTTTGATAGTTTCTTATAAAGTTAAACATACATCTGCCATAAGATCCCACATGGAACAACCCTAATGTCCATCAACTGGGGAATGGATAGACAAATTGTGGCACATCCATAGAATGAACTACTAGTCAACAATAAAAAGAAATGAACTACTAATATAAGCAACAATATGGATAAATCTCAAAACAATTGTGCCAAATTTTAAAAGCAACACTAAAAAGACCACATACTATTCCATTCTAGAAAATGCAACTAATCTGTAGTCTGCTCAATGGTTGACTGAGGATAGGTGGGTAGGGACAGGCAGGCAGGAGGGAGGAATTGCCAAGTGCTACAAGGAAGCTTCTGGGGGAAGATGTTCACTATCTTGATGGTGGTGATGATTTCGTGGGTATATATACACACACCAAAACTCATGAAATTGTACACTTTATGTGTAGTTTATTGAGCTTTGTTTGTCAATTATATCTCAATAAACCTGTACAGAAAAAACAAACCTCCAAGTTATTTGCATCCTATTCAGGGTAAAAGCCAAAGTCCTCATAGTGCTGAAGCAACATGGCTGACTCACCACTCACCATTCTGCTGCCTCCCCAGCTTCCAGAACAGTGCCTGGAACATAAAAAGAGCTAAACAGGTATTTGCTAAATGATTGTCCAGCAGGCCCCCAGTTAATAGTAGTAGTTATTTAATAAGTGTTGTTAAGAACAAGGAGGAGTAAGCACTGACCCCATTTCTCTGGCATCTGTGTGTCCTGGAAAAAAAAATAATAATTTTTTAAAAAGAGCAAGAAGGAACTCCCCAAATGATTAAACATGGAGTTACCATATGACCCAGCAATTCCACCCCTGGGTATGTTCCCAAGGGAAAGGAAAAATATGCCCACACAAAAACTTGCTCCCGGTAGCCAAAGGTAGAAACAACCCACATGCCTGCCCATTAACTGATGAACCGATAAACAAAACATAGTATATCCATACAGTGGAATATTATTTAGCCATAAAAAGGAATTAATGATACATGCCAAAACATAAATGAACCTTGAAAACATTATGTTTAAGTGAAAGAAGGCAGTCATAAAAGGCCACATAGGATATGATTCCATTTACATAAAATGTCCAGAATAAGTCTCTGTAGGGACAGCAAGTAGATTAGTTTTTGCTTAGGACTGGCAAGTGTTGGGGAGATGAACAGGTGACAGCTAAAGGATATACAATTTCTTTTTGGGGGTGACAATGTTCTAAAATTGTTGTGATGGTTGCATATATCTGTGAATATATTAGAAAACATCGAATCATACACTTTATTTATTTATTATTTATTATTACTATTATTTTTTGAGGCAGAGTTTCACTATTGTTGCCTAGGCTAGAATGCAATGGCATGACCTCCACCTCCCGGGTTCAAGTGATTCTCCTGTCTCAGCCTCCCAAGTAGCTAGGATTATAGGCACCTGCCACCACTCCCGGCTAAGTTTTTGTATTTTTAGTAGAGACACGGTTTCACCATGTTGGCCAGGCTGGTCTTGAACTTCTGACCTCAGGTGATCTGCCTGCCTCAGCCTCCCAAAGTGCTGAGATTACAGGCGCGAGTCACCGCCCCCAGTTGAATCATATACTTTAAATGGGTAAACTGTATGCTATGTAAGTTATACCTCAATAAAGCTGTTTAGAAAGAGTAAGGTGGTATGTGAGGGAAGGCAAGGCTCTTGCTCAGAGTTTGAGTGGAGAATGGTAACCCCTTTCTATGGTTAGTTCACTGGTGTGGTTACGACCCCATCGAGCACCCCCTGAGAATGAGGTGGCTCAATTTATCCAGCAGAGAAGGGGCTAAGGGATCAGAGAGAGCCCTGGAATGGAGGAAGGGCTTTTTCTCCAGGTACAAGTAAATGACAGCAGTTCCTTGTAGCTCTGCAGCCCACGGCTGGGGCTCTGGCTGCTGCCTTGTACTGTATTGAGCGACATGACGTCCCCCAATTGCCTCTTAATGATAATACCTTCTATTTATACCAAACACCTCTCCTCCCAGGAGAACGCTATGTTTTCCCAACATTGATTCAGTAAGCCAGCCAGACTGAATTGAATTAAAATTCACAGCAGCCATTCACACAAGCCTACCCCTTTCCCCTGCCTGCCCCCTCCTTTGCACACTGCTGTGATGCTCACAGCAAAGCAAGGAAGTCAAGAAGGTTGGACTTCTACACATCTGTCCCACTGAGGGACCCTGCCCCCACCCCGCTCTAGGCCTTGGGGGCAGCAGGGGTGGGAGCTAAGGGCGCTTCTATCATGGGAGAAATACAGTGCCGAAGAGAAGGGTCTTCACGTGTGATACCCTCCCCCTCTCTAGAAACAAATCCATTTGAATCCATTAAAACTCAAAAGGTGAGAACTGCTGATGAGCGAATATCAGGCACAAAGGAGAACTACATTGAGAGGGGCTTTGGAGTGTTTTCTGAGATTTTCACTATCTACCACACAGGCAGCTGTCTATTTCGCCTAAGCCAAAGGGCAACACAGGCTCCTGGTCAGCACCAGTGGAGAGTTCTCCATTGTGCAGACCCCTGGCTCACTGTCAGGCTCTGTTAGCCCTTTCCCCTTAGCACAGATTCTGCTGGCCTTGGCCAGTCTATATTCCTGGCCATTCGATATTCCTGGCCTGAGGGACAGAACAGTAGGGGCCCAAGGAAGAGCCTTCCCTGGTCTGACTGGATTGATGGATGGATGTCCCCAAATGCACACAGACACACACACAGCACCTCATCTTCTGTGTGCCTCTGTCCTGCTCTGCCCAGCTGGCAGAATGCCTGGGGGCCAGTGGGGTAAGCACAGTACTGGGGGCAGGGGTCTCCTGCACACATCCCCACTCCTCACATGCCACACAGCATCGATGAGTCAATCAAGAGCGAGGCCTTTTTGTGGCACTGTGTGCCTGCCTTGTGCCACCGTCTGCACAGAAGACCACATACCCTGTCCTGGCTGGGGAGACGCAGATGGCTTGAAAGGTGAGGGCCTAAGGGTGCCTCCCAGGGCAGGGTGAAACCATATGGCCCAAATCCTCAGGGGCTGCAGAGCTTTACTCACAGACCCTGGATCTCAGGGTAGGAACTATTTAGGGGCTGTTTCATTGCCTCCTGCCCCTACCCCATCCTCATCTGTCGCCTTCCTCCCCTTGCCAACATCAGCAGCACTTAAAAAGCAGGAATGCCACTGCCCAAGTCTTCTCCACACAGGGCCTTGACCCCCTCATTGCCCTTCATTACCCAGGCCCCCTTGGTGCTGCCTGTCGTCAAGGCCCCGCAGCCCACCAATAGCCATGGTAACCTCAGCTCCTTGAGAGGACACCTAGGGATGGGGCATGGAGCCCCAGGGATCATACAGCACCCATCTTTCTTTTTTTTTTTTTTCCATCTTTCAATAAGGCAATTAAGTGGTCCTTCAAAAAGCAGGGGTCCATGACATGAACAGGATGTTCTTCAAACCACAGCCTGCCCCACTCCCACAGAAAGGGCCCAAGTGTTGGCCTCTATCATGTCGTATTTAAAATACCAGTCCAAGAGCATTAAATTTCCCATGTGAATGAACATTCAAAGTTTGGATATTGAGACTCCTCTTGAAATTGCAGTTAAGAGGTTGTCATTTGTATCTTTTGGATTTATAATGATTGAGCAATTATAATAGCAATAATAACAAAGCACCTGACTCTGTTATAGCATTTTTGGCATACCAAGTACACTTATATATGTTGTGAAAGAGTGAACATTTGATTAAAATGATGAAATATTAGAGAGGGGCATTCTTAGGTGTATGTAGTAGAGGGCAAGCCTCATGATAGCTCTCTGTGTGTGTGTGTGTGTGTGTGTGTACAAGAAAGACACAGAAAAGGCACCCCAAATGTTGCTCAGCACTCCACAGCTGCTGCAGCAGGCGTTGAGGGCACTTACAGTGCTGCTGTTGGTGTAGATGAAATTGGTGTCTCTAGGCCCTGCATTTAAACAGGAAGCTGCCTAGCCAAGGCAATCCTGGGGAGTCCAACATCATTAAGGGCCAATTGTAGCGAGCACACCTCATTGTCCCTCCATCAGTAATAACTGCTTTATCTACTGGGACAGTCACAGGAAGACGCTGGTGCTAATCATGAATGCCCTCCAGGAGCTGCCTGGCACACAGCAGCCAGCATGCAAGCTCTGAGAGATGAGAAGAGACACCAGGGCAGGTGGTCCGGATTATCTCCATGGCCTCTGCCAGCTGCGAAATCCTAGACTTTTATGAAGATTCAGAGAGATGGGGAAAGCTTGGGAGTAGGATGGAGTGAGATGCGCCCAGGACCAGAGACTGTCAACGTCATCATTTAATAGGCCCCTCTCATTTGTCACTTGAGAAACTGAAACCCAGACAGAGAAAGTGACTTCCTTAATGCCACATACCGGATAGGTGGCAGGTGAAGTACAAGTGTCCTGGCCTTGGTTCTCTCTCCATGGTTACCCCCCCACCCCCGTCTTAGTCTATTCAGGCTGCCATAACAAAATCCCACAAACTCGGCAGCTTATACACAACAGAAATTTACTTCTTACCATCCTGGAGGCTGGGAAGTCCAAGATCAAGGCACTGGCAGATTTGGTATCTAGTGAGGGATCCCACTGTCATATAGATGGCACGTTTTCACATCGTGGAAGAGGCAAGCCCACTCTCTGGGGCCTCTTTTATAAGGACACTAGTCCAATTCAGGAGGCCTCCACCCTCGTGACTTAATGACCTCCCAAAGACCCCACCTCCTAATACTATGAACTTGGGGGTTAGGATATCAACACATGAATTTTGAGGGGACACAAACATTCAGAGCATAGCACCTATACTTGGCATTCCCATACCTGCTGATGGTTGGAAAAGGCCATCCAAAGGCCTGGATCTATGGAGAGACAGACCAACCCACAGCCTTGCCCCTACCTGAAATTCAGCCCAAACCAGCCAGTGACCTCTCAGCACTGCTCTGTGGGAGGCCATCCAGGCAGAAGGCACAGACAGAATGGCTGACAGTCACTGGCCAGACAGGCCTCCCCCAGCAGCTGAAAAGGGGCTGTTTTGGGGCAAGGCTTCTTAGCTGTGGTCATTCCTGGGCTATGGATTGCACCATCGCAGTCGCCAGCCCAGGAACAATTCCAAACTAGTGAGGGACATTCTGCTGGAGGCCCTGGGGACAGTAAAGGTTTCAGTCTTGGCATGTACAAGATCTTGTTTGGTCAAATGGGACAATAAAAAAGGACTTTGTGCTCAGATGCTGTGAAAGAGTCTGGCAGTTCTTCAAAAAGTTAAACACAGAATTACCATGTGATGCAGAAATTCCATTCCTAGATATACACCCCCCAAAACTGAAAACAGGTGTTCAGACAAATACTTGTATATGAACTCTAATAGCAGTGCTGTTCACAATAGCCCAGAGGTGGAAACAACATAAACATCCATCAACAGATGAATGAATAAACAAAATGTGGTATGTTGGTGAGGCATAGTGGCTTTTTTTTTTTTTTTTTTTTTTTTGCATAGTGGCTTATTCTTGTAATCCCAGCACTTTGGGAGCCCAAAGCAGGAGGACTGCTTGAGGCCAGGAGTTCAAGACCAGCCTGGGCAACATAGCAAGACCCTTGTCTCTACAAAGAAAAATTTTTTTTTAATTAGGCAAGCTATGATCACCCCACTGCACTCCAGCCTGGGTGAGAGTGAGACCCTGTGTCTAAATAAGTAAATAATGTGGTATGTCCACACAAAGGAATAATATTAAGCCATATGATATGGTTTGTTTCTGTGTCTTTACCAAATCTCATGTCAAACTGTAATCCCCAATATTGGAGGTGGAGCCTGGTGGGAGGTGATTGAGTCATGCGGGTGGATTTCTCATGAATGATTTAGTACCATCTCCTTGGTACTGTCCTCACAGTAGTGAGTCAGTTCTCATGAAATCTGGTTGTTTAAAAGTATATAGCACCTCCCCCTCACTCTCTCTGGCTCCTGCTCGGCCACATGAAGTGTTGGCTCCCTCTTCACCTTCTGCCATCACTGTAAGTTTCCTGAGGCCTCCCCAGAAGCCAAGCAGACGCCAGCATCATGTTTTCTGTACAGCCTGTGGAACCACGAGCCAATTAAACCTCTTTTCTTTATAAATTACCCAGTCTTGGGTATTTCTTTATAGCAACCCAAGAATGGACTAATACACTACACAAGGAAATGAAGTACTGACCCATGCTATAAGGTGGATGAACCTCTAAAACATTATGCTAAGTGAAAGAAGCCAGTCACAAAAGATCACATATTGTACGATTCAGTTTATGTGAAATATCCAGAATAGGTAAACTCATAGAAGCAGAAAGTAGACTGGTGGTTGCCAGGGTTGAGGGGAGGCAGAATAGGGAGTAACTGCTAAATGAGCACAGGGTTTTATTCCGGGGTGATGAAAGTGTTTTGGACCTAGAGGTGGTGTTTGCACAACATTGTGAATGTACTAGATATCATAGATTTGTTCACTTTAAGATGGTTAATTTAAAAAAAATGAATTTGTGGGCTTCCATGCCCCCAAAATCTAGGCACTTGAAGGATCTCATCAGGACTTGGTCTCTCTCCCTCCATCCTTCAATGCTGCTCCCTTGGCAGGCTTGGCCACATGCTGGCTTCTGGACCTTCCATCAGACATTATCCCTAGAGCTAGCGATCCCCACTGAAGGAAAGCTTCACTTTTCCCAGTGGATTCATCAAAAGCCCCTAATTTGAGTCTCGTTTGCCTGAGCCAGTCCCTGAGGCCAGGCAGGTAAAATGCTCTAACTGGCCAGGGTGGGTCCTGGTCTGACCCTGTGGCAAGGGTTGGGGGTGAGCATCATAGGATCTGCCTCATCCAAACCAGAGGGGCTGAGAAAGGGGAGGAGGTGTTCCCCAAAGGCAATGGAGTCTGGGTGGGCAGAAATAGCCAATGTCCACTCCAGGACTCTGGAAAGTGTAGCTTTTCTTTCTCCCTCCCTCTTCTTGTGCTGAGATACTTTTGAAGGCTGCAGCACGAGGGGAAGATGAGTTCCTTGGCATAGCCCTAATCTCCACTCATCTGTCCCAATGCCACCAGTGTCTCAGCCCCACTAACTATATGTTCCTTCCCCTCATTATGCCCCCTCAGGTCGTCTAACTGTCCTTGCCATGCCAGAACAAGCTGGCCCTATGGAATTTTATTTTGATGATGAATAATGACTTTGGATCAGGAGGACAGAGCTGGTAAGAAAGAAAAAACATGCCCCTTCCCTCATGGGGAGCTGCCATTTCTCTCACACTTGAATCCAAGCCCTCTTTCTAAGACCTCCCTCCACAATCACTGTGCCCACACCAGGTCTTCCTTCCCAGCACTCCCTGAGCCCACATAATTAGGACCACTGTAGTGTTGATTATAGACTTGGTGATGGATTGACCAAAGGGGTATGCCTGGCAGAAGGCTTTTATTCCAGAAGGCTTCTGTCCTCTGCAGTTGGGAATGACCCACCCCAGGGATCCCAGCCCCCATCCCCACTCAGTTCCTGGGCCTGGATGAACTAGCACAGCTGCTGAGCTTCTCGGGAAGCCAGGAGGTGGGAGTGGGGTGAGGCAAGGAGAAGGTGGGTGCTAGGTCTTTTGTCTGGGCCCAAGTCGGCAGGCATCCAACTTGTACTCAGAATTTGCTGAGTCTCTCCAGTGCAATTTTTAAATAATTTGGGCTTGCCCCTGCATTAGGGAACTACTGAAGCCCCCTCTCTTACTTACTTGAAA